>NC_047085.1:252861951-253190951 GCF_902459505.1 Geotrypetes seraphini | reverse complement strand
CCATTTTATATCTTGAAATATACACCGTAAATAGTAGAGAGGGGAAAGGGATCTTAAACGATTGTGTTAATTAATAACAATAAGAGGGAGGGGGGTTGGGTCTTGGGTTTTTATATATACAACTGTTGTATTTATTGATAGATTTATAAGTGATGATTACAAGAATTTGTATGGTTTTAATTTGTACACTTGTTGAAAGATTAAAAATGAATAAAGATATAAAAAATAAATAAATAAAAGAACAGAAAGCTTTTTTGTATTTTTAAAGAAACTATACACAATAAAAAGAAGAAATAAACGTTAAAAAATACACGCGAGCAGGAAGGCAAGCACAAAAAGTTAACGAACAGCTCTGTGGAAAACATTGAATTGAGGAGACGCACACCTACGTTGGGCAGCAAGGCACTCATGCATGCGTGGTGTGGTCAGTCGTGAACTTTCTAAAGTTCTTAAAGTGCAACAGCGCTTTTGCAGCTGTCCACATTGGGGCTCCATGGATGACTTCACCCATATGTGTGAATATGCTGCCTGCTTGTCCTGGGATAAGAAAGTGATTTTAGGAACAGGTTTCATGAGACCTTCTTGTTTGACCAGGTGCTTATATTACCTGCAGAAGAAGGGTTTTCAAACTGGAGCACATTCTTATATTACTAATGCAAGCAGCACTTTTTAGGATTGCTAGGTCATCAAAAGCATAGCCCAATTGTGTGCTAAAAATAAGATTAGAATGTGACTCAGTGACTGAATACGTAACTGACAATGTGTCTTACACTGAACCTCCAGGCAATGGAATTTACATAATCAGGGGCAGCAAAATATATTTTCTTTTGGAGCCTTTGTTAGTTTTCTATCTTTATCAAGTTTGCTTCTGCTCTGCCATCTGTTTTGTTCCCTTTCTCAGTTTTGCTATTTTTTAAAGTTATCTAATTGCTTGCTTTTTTGTTGTTCTTCTTCCCTCCAGCCTTTATGCTAACTGGGACAGGATACAGCAAATATGGTTCTTTGGACCCAGGCCCATGCCCAGTAGATTCTCTGGGCCCGTGCCAGGCACTAATTTTTATGTGCTGATGAATTCTCCACTGCTGCTTACATCAGCTGTGTAAAGCAAGGCAGAAATAGATGCAATAATCTAAAAGACCAAATTGAGAACTAGGATCTGAATTAGAAAATGACAAGGGGACAAATTTTCCCCCATCCCCACGGGAACTCATTTTCCTGTCCTGTTCCTGCAAGTTCTTTTCCTGTCCTTGCAAACTCCATGCTCATCTGAACAAGCCTCACACTTTAAAATCGTAAGTGTTTGAGGCTTATGCAGTTAAGGCAGAGCTTACAGGAATGGGAAAAAAATTTGTCCCCGTGTCATTCTCTAATCTGAATCTCAAATGTCCGCTTTAAACAAAGAAACTTTCCTTTTTCATATAAGCCTAATGCTACTTTTACCAGCTTTCCATTTTTTTGTCCTTTTGGTTTAATTTTCTTCACCGTTTGAATTTTTCTGTCTTTTGCTTTCCAAGCATAGTGGTCTCTTGCTGCCGATAAAATGCTTTCAATGTGGAGCCCAGTGGAAGATGGGCCTGGATCTTTCTGCTGTTTGGGATGGTTCTTTTTCATAAATAGCATTCAAAATGACACTTAAACTTTGTAGAATCCCAATCCCTTTCCCCATATCAGTGAAATCCATTGCCCAGAACAGTAGAAGATAGAATTCCTCAGTGCTGCTAGTCTGCAGATGTCACCCCTAATCAATTTTTATTTTTGCTACTTGCCATTGGATTACTGTCATACCACTTGCACATGCAATAGAGAGATTTACATACCAAGAAGGCAGTGCAGGCAAATCTCTCATATGTATATTCATTGTGGATATCCTGAAAACCTGGCCTGCCAGTAGATCTGGAGGACCGGAACTGGGCAGCCCTGATCTACAGAGTACCAGTAGTGGCCCTTATTATGCAGGTCTCCAGAGAGTGCCTCCACTTTCCCTGTTTAGGGAACACTTCTTCCTTGCCCAAAAGGAGCCATATTGGATGCACAAATTCATAAAGTGTACTTACATTTTTCACAGAGTCTTCCAATAGCTGCAAATTAGAAAAAAAAGAGGAGTTACACATTTTAGATGAGGTGTACAAAACAAAACAGGTTTTTAAAGCAATTATAACAGCAAGTGTGTTGTGTTGAACCGGTGGGAAGCCTTGTTTTCCCCTCTTCTGAACCCAGCATACAAGGCTTTCTCCACAAGTAGAGGGCACCTCCTTGCAACAGCTAGTGTGTGCTCGAGGCTCCCCAATCTCTCCTGTAATACAACAGACACTACGAGGCCCAATTTGTGAGCTGCTTTTATGCTATTTGTTAGTTAAATGTGAATGAATACACAATTAAATCAAATAACTTACAATGTCAGAACTACTTTAAAATACAGCACCTAAAGTGGTCAAAATCAATCTATGTAATGCCCAGAATATAGCTGTACTGTATAAATTTGAACATTTTATAAATAAAGACATTAGGTTTTTACTTTGATGATATCTTTTCTAGTAGGTGGGGATGGTATGCTGAACTATATGGGGTTATCTATCCAACTGTGCTTGCAAGCATACTACAGACGATGTCAAATACGTTTCATGTAAAAAGCAGATTGTGGCCAGGGTCCACACCAACTCTCTGAAAAGAGTTTTGCACTTGTGGGGCAAATTAAGCCCTCAGATATTGTAGGACACACGCTTTAACCCACTTTTATCCATCCCTTATGGAGCTTATCTCCCGTCCCTCTCAAACCCTCTCTTCCCATCTATTCCCCCTACCCATAAACAACTTGGTGGGATCAACATGACCTCCCACCAAAAACACCAAGGAAGTACACCCCCAATAGCCATAGTCTCAACATAGGGATTAAGTTATGGGACTATGTCCAATAAGTAATCAAGATCTCCAACCCAGCTCAAACAGCACAACACCTCCCCCCCCACAACCACTCTCCTAACACACTCACAGTCTCAGTCCATAGTTTCCATTCATACTCCCTTTGAAGTAATCAGCCAAATATCAGCTCCTCTTTCAGCCAATATGGTCCACTGGAGCCCTCGTGGGATAGCCCATATTTTTATCCATGCTCATGCCACAATATCAATCACAGGCTTCTTCAACTCGACAATCTGGTGCATTAGACACCTGCCTGGAACTTCTTCCTGCTCTTTGCCAATGGAATCCAGCCAGATGCTGCTGAATTGACTTGGCCCTTCCAGATGTTCCCAGTTCAGACGCACACTCAATCCCTTCTTTTTTGTAGGACAGCTTTAGCTTCCACCAGTGAAGTGACTTTTTTGTGAATGCAGTTGATAGTAATGAGCATTCCAAAGGGAAAAGTCCACTGATAGGAGATGTTGGCCTTAGTCAATGCCAGGGTCACTTCTTTAAATGATCTCTGTTTCTGAAGAGTACTGGCTGCTAAGTCCTGGTAAAACTTCAAATAGCAACCTTTCCAAATATCTATTCTCATTTCTCTTGCACAACAGAGCATCCACTCCTTCAGGACAAAATTTTGAAACGCAACTACTATGTCTCTAGGTCTTAAGAACATAAGAATTGCCATACTGAGACAGACCGAAGGTCCATCAAGCCCAGTATTCTGTTTCCAATAGTGACCAACCCAGGTTACAAGTATCTAGCTAAATCCAAGTAGTAAAAGAGATTTTATGCTGCTTATCCTAGGAATAAGCAGTGGATTTCCTCAAGTCATCTAAATTATGGCCTAAGGACATCTCTTTTAGGAAATTATCAAAGCCTTTTTTAAACCCCGTTAAACTAACTGATTTCACCACATTCTCTGGAAATGAATTCCAGAGTTAATTACACATTATGTGAAGAAATATGCTCTCTGGTTTGTTTTAAATCTACTACTTAGTAGCTTCATCACAGATAATGAAGGGAATAGACTTAGTAGATAAAGATAGGTTGTTTACCCTCTCCAAGGTAGGGAGAACGAGAGGGCACTCTCTAAAGTTAAAAGGGGATAGATTCCATACAAACATAAGGAAGTTCTTTTTCACCCAGAGAGTGGTAGAAAACTAGAACGCTCTTCCGGAGGTTGTTGTAGGGGAAAACACCCTCCAGGGATTCAAGACAAAGTTAGACAAGTTCCTGCTGAACCAGAACATATGCAGGTAGGGCTGGACTCGGTTAGGGCACTGGTCTTTGACCTAGGGGCCGCAAAGCGGACTGCTGGGTACGATGGATCACTGGTCTGGCCCAGCAGCGCAATTCTTATGTTCTTATGCCCCCTAGTCCTAGTATTTTGGGAAAGAGCAAACAAGTAATTGACATCTACCCTTTCCACTTTACTCAATATTTTATAGACTTTTGATCAGACTCTATTGTATCACCCCTGATCTGTCTCTTCTCCAAACCCTAGCCGCTTTAGCCTTTCTTCATAGGGCAGTCATCCCATCCGTTTTATCATTTTTATCGTCCTTCTCTGTACCTTTTCTAATTCCACTATATCTTTTTTGAGATATGGTGACCAGAACTGCACATAGTCTTGGGTACGAGGTACCAGCGCCTTATACGCCCGCTCTATGCTCAGATCCAATTTATTATCAGCTAGTAACCATTTTATTATATTGGTGATCACCTCCCGGGTGTCCTTGTTGGCACTGTCCTCGGGTACCCCTCATACCCTAAAATTGTTCTGACAGGCCCAATTTTCCATATCTTCCCTCTTATCAACCAGTTCATGTAATTCAACCCATTAAGTCCTCCATCCCTCACTGGGCTCCCACCACTGTATCTTTACACGAGTCCATCCAAGTTTCAACCCCATCTACATGGGTATCCATATCATTGAGATCATGTTTAAGCTCTTGGATGACCTCATGGACTTGCAGGGTCAGTGCCAAAATTTCAGCTTTAGCCTGTGTGAGCCACTCCTGTATATAATTCCTCATCAGCGGTGCAAGGCAGTTACTCTCACCCACTGCGGAGTACCTCTCCTCAACCGAAGACTGACCGAGAGGCCCATTGTGCACTCCTGCACCATGTGGCGGCCGATCCAGTGTGTTGTCTCCAGCATGACTTGCAGGCTTCTAAGCTTCAGTCTTTTCTTTTTTGAAGTCATCTGATCAAACTGATCTTACTGCCCTCCAATGGCAATTCTTGCGGTGTAAAATGGACCAGGGTTGCTATTTAATGTGGGAACACTCTTGGCAATAGATGGAGCCCACGGATTAGGCAGCCATCTACCCTGATAATGCCACGTCCTCTCACTCTGTATAGAGGTAATTTAATGAATCACTTACCTGAGGGTTTATACTTACCTGGGGCTTTGATCACCCTGCCCCAACGATTCTAGTGATGAGACCAAACTTGAATTTATAATTACATTGTGTTTGGAAAGGAGTCAACAAGGAGAAGCACACCATCCTGACTGTGAAGAATGGAGGTGGATCGCTTCTGTTTTGGGGGGAGATGTGAGCTACAGTGGCACAGGGAATTTATTTCAAATTGATGACATGATGAAGGCAAGATTCTTAACAGAAAACACTGGAAAAGAATTTGCTTTCATCAGCCATGAAGCTGCACACGGGGTGCACTTGGACTTTCCAATATGGCAGTAATCCAAAACATAAGGCCGAGTCAACCCTTCAATGGCTGCAGCAGAAAAAAGTGAAGGTTCTGGAGTGGCCATGACAGTCTTCTGACCTCAACATCATTGAGCCACTTTGGTAAAAACTCAAACATGCTAGACAACTACTACTACTACTATTTATTATTTCTTTAGAGCTACCAGATGCACACAGCGCTGTACATTAAACTCAACAGAGACGATCCAAAGAATTTACAGGCTATGAAGGCTTTTTGCCAAGAAGAATGGTCAACTTAACCACATGAGAAAATAAAAGGCTTCATTCACAACTATCAGAAAATACTGGAAGCCATCATTGATACAAAAGGAGGCAATACACAATATTAAGAACTAAGGGTATGTAAAATTTTGAACAGGACCATTTTATTATTTCCAGTTTGTTTTATGATTGTGCTATTCTGTGATGCATATTTTCCTCAAATGGTACACATCTTAGAGTTAGACAAATTCTGCAGGGGTATATAAACTTATCAGCTCAACTGTACACTCTCTCAAAAACAGACCGGAAGAGGGCTTTGTTTCTGTATTCACCTGCTAACAAGATTTGTTCCTGTCCTTTTTGCATGGGCCTCTGTAGATTTCAACACTGCAGCAAAACAAACACACACATGTAGCTCTTTGTAAGGACCTAAATTATGAGGATCGATGAGCACAGGGAAACTTTAGGAATACCTTTCAACTTACCCTGCTGAACACTGTTCAAAGAGATCTTCAAGCATTCAAACATCCTTGAGCAAATTTTGAGGCTTTAGCATTACTATGTAAAACATTTTGTTTGGAGATGGGACAGGTGCTGAAGCTACCATACTGTTGTGGCTGGAAGTGTCCCTAAGCCCAGACAACTGCTTTCTCCTAATACCATGTTTCACTGAAAATAAGATAGTCTTATAATAATTTGTGCTCCAAAAACGCACTAGGGCTTATTTTTGGGGAATGTCTTATTTTTTTTCCACGTACAACAATCATCTCTCCCTTCCTCTCCTCCATTTCAATTCTTCCTCTTTGCTTTCTCCTCCCCCCCTCCCTCGCCTCTTACCCATCCCCTTGTGCAGCAGCTCCGAGGCCTTCCAAAACAGTGGCAGCTGCTCTGGACAGGTTGCTTCGCGTCCTTCCCCGCTAGGGCCGGGTCTTCCCTCTGCAGCACCTATCCCTCTCTCCCATCCCTCTGCGCAACAGAACTCCACTGACGCTCCCACCATGAGCCTGACATACCTTCACTCTGAAGTCTTCAAAACAGCGGTAGCGGACTGCTTCAGGGCATTCCCCTCCACTCCGAAGTCTTCAAAACAGCGGCAGCGGACTGCTTCAGGGCATTCCCTCTGCTGCGTCACTTAGCCCAACTAACAAAGTTGTGGCAGTTCTGTGCAGTGGCATAGCAAGGATGGAAAGCGCCCCCCCCTCTCCTTCCCCATCACCACCACTGCTGTGCGCATGTCCCTTCCCTTGTACCTCTTTTGCTTTTCTGGCATGAACAGCATCTCTGACTTGCTGCCTGCGCCTGTGTTCCCTCTGACATCACTTCCTAGTCATGGGATCTGGAAGTGACATCATAGGGAGCACCGACGCAGGCAGCATATTGGAGATGCTGCTCCCACCAGCAAAGAGCTAGAGGTACGGTGGAGGAGGGGGAGTAAAAGTGTGCAGCAGGGGAAAAGTGGGAAGGAGCGGCGGGGGTGAAGAGGAGGAGAGGTGTCAGTTGCCCCTACCAAGATGGTGCCTAGGGCTGTCCACTCCCCTCCCCCTTACTACTGGTTCCATGGGGAAAATTCCAGCACAAAAAAAGTGGAAAATCATCAGATTAAATGTATAGCCCTTGATGGAGACTGCCCCAGCTTTGTTGGTTGGGCTGAGAACTTTTCACTGGCCTTGCGTAATTCCTTTGGATTGCCATCTCTAGAACAGAGCAGTCTCTCTAGCAGTGCACATGGATTGTTTTGTTACATAGGGAACAGTGGTAGGCACAGATCTACACAGCTACGACCAATGCATAGAGTAGATCATTAAATAGATGACCTAGACATAGTGGAAGTAAAATTCAAAACTCTAATTCACAAATGAAATGTGAATATATCGGACAGCTGGTGGAGAATCAAATCACATTATTTTTCTCTACTAAAGCAAATTGGCAAACAGCTTTCTATATTGGCCCCTTAGATTGTAAACACTCCAGGAAGAAAGAAATATCTACCCTATCAGAATATCACTCACCTTGAGCTACTAGTGAAAAAGATGCAAGTTAAATTCCAAATAAATTATATACTGCACCTTGATCAATATGAGGTATAACAACTACTCTTTTGAGTTCTGTGTGCTGTTCAAAATGAAATACTGGTATTTAAAAAAAAAAAAAAAAAAGAATACAGTAAAGGATGATGGAATTTATAAACATTAAAAATAGGTTTGGGCTCTTTGGCTTGGAGAAAAGATAGCTAAGAAATAGAAGAGGAGTAGAACAGGTAAAATAGGAATGTTGTCTTTTTAAAAAGTACTAAGTCTAGGAAAAACAATGAAACTAAAATAGTAATATAAATCCTCAATTCAAATACAATAAAGAATCAGTTGCACAATTAAACTATGAAATCTGTCACGAGAGAAGCGCTATACAGAAGTAATTAGTAGTAGAAGTCTCATGTACAGGACACTAGGCTAAGAAATAAGAGTCCAGAAAGAACCTGACAATACGAACAATCCAAAAACAAATCGCGCGGCGCATTTCCAAAGGCACGCCACGCTGTGCTCCCCTCCATCTCTGCCTCCCTGGAGGAACCACTCACCTACGCCCGCCTGTTTCCTACAGAAGATGAGATCCGGGTGATGCTTGGCCATGTCTCATCACCACCTCTGCGCAAGATGGCAGCGTACCTAGTCTGCTGACCTTTACCCTTGTGGCGCCAGAGACGTGTGTACGTAAGAGAGCGTAGCTCCAAGGTTGGGAGGCACGCAGAGGCATTGTTGCTCGGGGTAGAACGTATGGAAAAACAACTCAAAAGCAGCATAAAATCTGTTTTACTCTTTTGGCCACTGTTGGAAAACGGGATTCTGGACTTGATGGAGCTTTGGTCTGTCCCAGTACGTTAACTGTTATGTTATATTACTCCGATAACATATGGAACTGGAATTACCAGTAAGCTGAAAGTGCTAATAAACAAACGAAGATAAATTCGATATATAATGATGCTCTTTAGTTAACAAAATTTACGTTCAGTTAATGCCTTTCAGGACACTAAGGACCGCCCTTTACGGCAAGCCTTTAACAGCGGAGTGTTGACGTCATAACCGAGCGACTTCATCTTTGTCAGTGAACAAAATGGCGTCCTACTGTCTATTGCTGAGCCGCCTGCAGGTGAGAGTTACTGTACAGGGCAGGGAGATAATCATCAATAAGGTTTTGGGAGGTTATAAACTGGCAAGGGATGCAATTATTCTGTGCGAGAGGTAATTCTGGTGAGGATTTTTTTTTTTTATATGCGACTTTTTTCTCTTCTACCTTTTCCCGGTCTCTGCGCTCTCACGTAAGGTGTTCCTCCAGCCGTGCGATCCTCTGATTACTCATTTCTATGGTAACCGAACGCTGGGGCGATATGTGAAGTTTGCGTGTTCTAGTGGCTGTTAAAAAGAAAGTAAAACGAATGTCTGAGGTGACGTCAAGGTGACAGCAAGGTGACCTCGTACCCGACTACATATATAAATAGGGCAGCGCTACGGATGGTAGCCGTCTTTCTTCCTGCTCGCCAGCTGCATTTGATTTACTTAATTAACAGCAAATTACCGAGTTTTTAAGACTGAATACGAATAAACTTGTAAACATATTGAATTTTGATTACAATCCTGAAAATGGTCTTGACTGGACAGTGGAGACTAAAAGAAAACCGGGTTTAAATTAAATTCTAAAGTGTGTTCAATGTGAGTACTAAACATCTTTAAAACTGGTGGAATCTGAATCTCTCAAAACATACTAGTGTAAATAATGATCATCTAATGTACTGTCATTGTTGCAGGGTGGACCATTGAGTTGTTCATACCCCAGGGCTCTTCTAGAACACTTTTTACTCTAGTTCTCTCCCCTCTGGCTCAGAGTGCATGCACATTCAAGAAATCAAAGTAGGGTCTCTCCTGTGGGGTGGGGGGCTTCAAGGCCCAGGCATAGTGGTCCTTCAGTTCTCTATATTGAAGACCAGTGCAAAACAGTTACTGTTTTGAGGTAGTCTGTTCTTGAGTGTACACAGCATTGAATAAATACTGTAGTATTCTCTTCTGCTATCACTGTTTATGATTACTTTCAATAATAACCAGCCTTTTATGGCAAAGGTATTCTGGTATACAAGGGCATACCTATTACCTTCTGAATCATTCAGTTTCTTCTTTCTGGGATCTGCTCTCATGCAGACTGTTCCAACTAGAAATAATCTTGTTCACAGAGCTTCCACTCTTTAATGAAGCTTCTCCTCCTTGTCCCTTTAACTTAAGAGTCAAGCTATTGGCATGCAGAGAGGGGTAGGTAAAACCTTGAAACCTCTAAAAAAGTGTCTTTGGATACCTCTTTGATAAACTGCCAATCAAAAGAATATTATCAAAGTGGTTTACAATAAAAGCAATAAAATGAAATAAAGCAGCATATGAGAAAAAGGCTAACGAAACAGAATTAACCATGATGAGAACCTAGCTTACAGAGCATAATTTAAACCTAAATTAAGCAGTTCAATTAAAGAGCATAAACTATAACTTGGACACAATAGAAATATCATTTGGGTGAAGCCAGCTATTATTTCCTGATTCCACTAAAGTAAATAACATCTTTATATCAATTGAAATGCTGGCGAGTCTGACCTCGGTACCGGGAAAGATGGTAGAGGTGCTGATAAAGGACCGCATCATTGATCACCTTGACGGACACAATCTGATGAGGACCAGCCAGCACGGCTTCAGGAAAGGAAGATCTTGCTTGAAGAACTTACTACACTTCTTCGAGGAAGAAGTAAAATTTAAGATTGTAACTTTTAACTTTCTTCCTCCCGACTCATGTTTGTATTATATGTAACCATATTAGCCTCTTTTTATTATTCTTTATTGGATTTTGTACATCGCTTAGTAATTTTAATAGGCGATTAATCAAATGCACTAATAAAACTTGAAAACTTGTGACCCGGTCGACAATGTATATCTGGATTTTCAAAAGGTCCCGCATGAATGAGTACTTTGAAAAATTGCAAGCCATGGAATCGAGGGTGAAATACTCATGTGGATTAAAAACTGGTTGGCGGATAGGAAACAGAGAGTGGGGGTAAATGGACAATACTTGAACTGGAAAAGCGTCATGAGCAGAGTTCGGTGCTTGGGTCTGTGCTCTTCAACATATTTATAAATGACCTGGAAATTGGTATGACGAGCGAGGTGATTAAATTTGCAGACGATACAAAGTTAGTCAGAGTAATGAAGACACAGTTCAGATTGTGAAGACCTTTATTTTCTATCTTTCTTTAGCATGTTTTTAACGTTGCATGTAATCTCCTCATATATTTGTCTTCACTTCTCACCACAATTTTAGATAGCATGGCATGACAACACCTGTTTTGTCACATATACATATCCTCATAGTATTTTCAATAATTTTTATATTGTATCTGTATTTATTAGGACCCCTGACGAAGGTTTGTCCGAAACACGGACCATGTCGGGTCCCTTTATTGGTAAAAGGGTTTTATATATTGTGTTCTTGTCCTATTAAAATTTGCCTGCATCTTGTACACAGTTTGCAGTTTTGTTTTGGTTACTCGAAGACCTGCAACGTGACATAAACACGCTCGAGAAATGGGCCACGACATGGCAAAAGAGGTTTAACGTGGATAAGTGTAAGGTGATGCATGTCGGTAACAAAAATCTTATACACAAATACAGGATGTCCGGTGCAGTACTCGGAGAGCCCCCCCCTCCCCCAGGAAAGAGACTTGGGAGTACTGGTAGACAAGTCAATGAAGCCGTCTGCGCAATGCATGGCAGTGGCAAAAAGGGCAAACAAAATGCTAGGAATGATTAAGAAAGGGATCACAAAGAGATCGGAGAAGTTATCATGCCACTGTACCGGGTCATGGTACGCCCCCACCTGGAATACTGCGACCAGAACTGGTCGCCGTACATGAAGAAGGACATAGTACTACTCGAAAGGGTCCAGAGAAGAGCGACTAAAATGGTTAAGGGGCTGGAGGAGTTGCCGTACAGTGTGAGATTAGAGAAACTGGGCCTCTTCTCCCTTGAAAAGAGGAGACAGAAGGGCATGATTGAAACATTCAAGATAATGAAGGGAATAGACTTAGTAGATAAAGACAGGTTGTTTACCGTCTCCAAGGTAGAGAGAACGAGAGGGCACTATCTGAAGTTAAAAGGGGATAGATTCCGTACAAACGTAAGGAAGTTCTTCTTCACCCAGAGAGTGGTAGAAATCTGGAACGCTCTTCCAGAGGCTGTTATAGGGGAAAACACCCTCCAGGGATTCAAGACAAAGTTAGAAAAGTTCCTGCTGAACCAGAACATACGCAGGTAAGGCTAAACTTAGTTAGGACACTGGTCTTTGACCTAAGTGCCGCCGCATGAGCGGACTGCTGTGCACGATGGACCACTGGTCTGACCCAGCAGTGGCAATTCTTATGAATGTCTAAAGGAAGACCATTCCAAAGTGTAGGAGCAAAGACACTAAAGCAAGACACCTTATGCTGGAAACAAACTTAAACCCAAAGGAGGCTTCACATGGGACATAAACTAAGGGCCTCTTTTATCAAGCCAAGTAGCTTGAACCAGCAAGGTAAATGCGCTGAAGCCCATAGGGATTAAATGGGCTTCTGTGCATTTGCCACATGGCACTTACTACTGTGTCTAAATAAAAGAGGCCCTAAATAGGGCCAAAGATTGAGCCTTAACTACAGTTCTTAGCAAATTCATAAAAATCTGCATACTGACTGGGGAAGGCGTTGTTTCTGATTTATATAAAGAAAGGTAAAATAAAATCATCATTTGGGGAGCTTGCAGCCCATGCTAATGAAAAATTTAATAAGGAATGGTGGAGTAGCTTAGTTGTTAGGGAAGCTTGCTGTAAACCTGGAATGTCTATAATGGTTTTTAGTGACCAAGGGGTAGTTAGTTAAGCATTTCCTTAACCCTAAAGGGCTATCAAAATTTACACCCGAGACAAGGGCAATTCACTTCATCCTCCATTGTCTCGGGTGTAAATTTTGATAGCCCTTTAGGATTAAGGAAATGCTTAACTAACCACCCCTTTTTACAAAAGCGTAGTGTGGTTTTTAGCGCCGGCTGTGGCAGTAACAGCTCTGACGCTCATAGAATTCCTATGAGCGTAGGAGCTGTTACTGCCACAGCTGGTGCTATAACTGAGCTATGCTTTTGTAAAAGTGTGTGGGGGGGGGAAATAAATGTAAAGTATCTTGAGATACTACTGAGAAGATGTGAGCTACATTCAAATAAAGATGATTATTAATAATAATAAAAAAAATAATACTTTTTTTTTTCTGGTTCACGTTTATCCACATGTTTATTCACCCCTTCAAAGAAATGCAGTAGATTGGTGAGGCAAGATTTCCCTTGACTAAAACCACGTTGGCTTTCTCTCATTAATCTATGCTTACATATACGCTCTGTCATTTTGTTCTTTATAGTAGTTATTTTGTTCTAATATACTAATAGCTTATTATATCTATCCTTTTTTTATTTAAATTCTTTATTCATTTTTATAACTTACATCAAGTGTAACAAAAAGTAACATCATTTTAACTTAAATATATCACTTGAAATTCTATAATTAATCATACTCAATATATTTTATCCCATTCCCTCCCAACTCTTCAATATATCATAACATATATATCATATAATAAAGACTTTCCTTTCATTCAAAGTACCTAGTGAAAATTCAAAAAATTACCCCCACCTCCCCATTATTTCATTTGTACTAACCAGGGAAATGATATTTATTCATTATAATAATTTGTTAATGGCCACCACACATCTTGAAATTTTATTAAAATTTCCTTTCTGAAGAGCTAATGTTCTTTCCATTTTATAAATATGACACACTGAATTCCACCAAAAACTATAGTTTAATCTACTCCAGTTTTTCCCATTGCATGTTATTTGTTTTATGGCGACTCTTGTTAAAATAAGTAAGAGTTTATTATTTTTGGAAGATATTTGGCTCTTAGCCCTCATAGACATGCCAAATAATACTGTATCATACGATAATGCCACATAATTTTCTTTTTTTTTTAATTCTTTATTCATTTTTAAACTTTCAACAAGTGAACAAAGTAAATTCATACATTCTTTTGAAAACATCACTTGCAAATCTATCCAGAATAACAACAACTTTATATATATAAAACCCAACATTCCACCCCCCTCCCCACCCTTATTATTAACATACACAATACAATAATAACCCTTCCCTCTCCCTATTATTCATGGTGTATATTTCATTATAATAGAATAATTGGTGTTTAATCATCACAGAAAGATGTCAATGTCCCCCATATTTTAATAAAGGTTTTATAATTCCCATTTTGTATAGCTATCGATCTTTCCATTTTGAACATGCGACATAATGAGTTCCACCAAAAGTTAAAATTAAGCCTACTGCAATCCTTCCAATTGTTGGTGATATGTTGAATAGCGACTCCAGTCATGATTAATAAAAATTTATAGTTAAATGACGATATCTGACTCTTTTTTCTCATAGCTGTTCCAAATAATACCGTATCATAAGAAAGAGCTACATGATTTTCCAATAGAGAATTTACTTGATCCCAGATGGAATTCCAAAAGGCTAAAATATAGGGACAATAAAACAAAAGGTGATCTAAAGTCCCTATTTCAAGATTACAATGCCAGCATCTATTAGACTTTGAACTATTCAACTTCTGCAATCTCACTGGGGTCCAAAATGCTCTATGTAATAAAAAAAAAACCATGTTTGTCTCATAGATGCAGACATTGTACCTCTTATCCTCCAAGACCAAATCTGTGGCCATTGAGAAGCTAAAATCTGATGCTTAATCTCAATGCTCCAAATATCCCTAAGACCGTAATTTTCTAACAAACTATTAATTTGGCCCCAAATTGATTTCCAGAAAGCCATAATAAATGGACAATAGAACAATAAATTATCTAAAGTCCCTGCTTCAAGATGACAATGCCAACATCTATCCAACTTAGAGCAATCTAATTTTTTTAAATGAACTGGTGTCCAGAATGCTCTATGTAACAAGAAAAACCATGTTTGTCTCATAGTTGCAGACATCGTACATCTCATCCTCCAAGACCAAATTCATGGCCATTGAGACCAAGTAATTTGATGCTTAATCTCAATGTCCCGGAGACCAGTCTTTGGTTTTTTTATTCATAAATCCAGATATTAATTTGTACCACTGAGCGGCCTGGTGTCCCAGGAAATCCACCTGAAAGCATAAGAATTCTAAACCATATTGATTATTAAGATTTTTCCATTCAGGGAACCCCACCTGAATGGCCTGCTTCAGTTGCATCCATCTAAAATTTTGTGATTTATTAAGGCCATATTTATGTTGCAACTGTGAAAACTCAAGCAGTTTACCATTAGAAATAACATCTTCTAATACACATATTCCTGCAATCATGCAATGCTTGTTTCTCCCACCCCCTCCACTTATATACTTTTTTTTGCCCTAGATAACTGTTTTGAAGAGTCACAATAGAAAAGCATATTGCTGCTTACTGTATATATGGAACTCAAGCAACCAGCAAAAAAAAAAATCAAAGAAATACTGTAATACTTTAAATAAAAATTAGACTATAATCGTTTTCCGGTGGAAATTTAAGTCTAAACTGGCATCTGTCAATCCCCATGGGTGCCGGTTAACTGAGAGTCTACTGTAATGCATTTTGGTTTCACTTTCTGGGAGCAATAAGCTGACTGGTAGATTGATCACTAAGGAACGGCTTCCAGAAAAGGAAAGTGAAGTGTCAACACTTGCCTGTAGATCTAAAGCAGATGATTCTTATGTGTTTTCTTTTTTTCCCATCTTGCAGCAAGTTCTGGGTCATGGAGCAAGGAGATACCATGTCTCTGCTGTTTTATGCCAGCGTGCCAAGGTGGCTATGAGTCGCTTTGAACCTGAAAACTACGTCAACTATGAAGTGCTACATAGGAAAATTGGAATTGTGCGAAAAAGGTATAGAAAGTCTCAATATTCTCGGCTGAGCTGGGATAGATTAAGTGAGTAGAGAGAAAACATGCACCCAGGAGTGTGGGGCTGTGACAAGCAATTGGGGCTGTCTTGAATCTTTCAGCAAGCATGTGACCTCTCTATGATCATTGAATTTTAACTTTAATTTGCTCTGGTCTGTAATACTTTGTACCTTGGTACTTTATAAAAATATTGTCTTTTCAAGCTTAATCATTGCTCTTGTATAACAAACACTATGTACCTAAGCTTTTTAATATACAGAATGTTAGAGAGATTTATATAAATAGGATTAATTTCTTTTTGTCTATGCAAAACATAATAACTCTCTAAAATGGGAATAGAAGTTGCACACTTTCTTCACACTTTCCAAAATGTGGTGAATATTTTTGTCATATTCCAAAATGCATTATTAGTACAGTATCTTCAGAGTACTGAGCTGTCAAACAATTTCCCCATTGCTTTCTATGGGATATGCTATGCAATATTGGCTACTACTTCAGTCCAGATTCCCTCCTCACTCTTCCAGCACTTTACCACAGAGCAGCCTTCGAAGACTGAGTGCATTTTTTAAGGTAAAAAGGGCATTTCCTTGTCATCAGCAGCAGATGAATGCAGAGATGAGTGGGTTATGACCATCCATCAGTAGGCGGAGATAGAGAACACAAAAGCCAAGCTCTGTCATATATCGGATGGTGAGCTTCCTGGTAAAAGTACAAAAAGTACAGAGAAGGTGACATGTGGTGCTCAATTCTTGTTTACAATAAAAGAATTGAGCACAATAGGTCACCATCTCTGTCCTTTTGCGCTTCTACCATTGTAAGATAGGATCTCCTGTTTGGATGTGAAGTTTCCTGGTAAGCCAGTATTCTCTATCTCCCAGCAGATGGATGGATGGTCTCACACAAGCTCCTGGTCTTCTTGGCTACTTTGCTTCTGTTTTGAGTTTTTCAGTTCAGTGAAGTGGGGAGTGTTTAGGCTAAGCAGTGCCAGATCCCACTGGCATCTAAATGCTTGTGGCCACAGTTTTAGAGTTAGCTGAATTAGTGTCCCTCAAGGTCAGAGCCCTCAGATTGGGCATTGGTGGAGGGGCCATTAGGGTCACTTGCACCCATGGCCATGTTTCAAGCTCTGCAGGTGAGAGGTCTCCTTGTTGTTTTATCAGCTGGCTAGTTTCAGTGCCTGTTCCCCTTTCTTCTATGGACTCAGACACTTCTGCCTTGAGGCTCTTGGGGTTTATCTCTGGCATTTTTTTTAGGTCACCCCCTCCAAGTTGGTGCTTAGGCTCTGTTCTTGAGCCAATGTGTTTGCTATCCTTTCCAGAATTTTCTGGAGGGGCATTCTGTGACTCTTCTTCGCATTTGTGTCAGCTGGTATTTCTGTGTCTAATTATGCTGCTCAGTTGTAACCCGGGACCTTTTATAATAAAATGAAACCCCTAAAAGGGGCATGATTTAATTTAAAAATTGGGGAGCATGGTAATAATGGTCACAGTGAGTTTTAAAAGCAGATCTGGCGTCATTTCTGCTCCTGCAATAGAATTGTATCAATTTGAACTAGTTATATCCCTAAGGTCAGTTACTTGCTCATCTGGTGAGTTATATTGGTATTGCAAGGGTTCACTCAGGACCAGATCTGTATAATTTCTTGACAAAGGTGGCGAGATCCCGTCCTTCCCTATTTGTTCACGTTCCCTGTTTGTTCACATAGTACATGGCTAATTGATTGTCTGTACAGATGAGTACTACCTGATTGAGGACACGATCTTGAAAAGTATGGGAGACATTGCGGAGGAGATTGAAGTGGAGAGATTTTTTTTTTTTTTTAATTCTTTATTCATTTTTACATATTACAACAAGTGTATCAGAAAAAATCATTTGAACTTATTAAATACACTTGATTAACTTTCCTGTATCACTTTAAATATAACATTTAAACCCCCCTTTCCCATTTCAGTCACTCCCTATATTCTATAATATATTGAATATTATATACTATTCCTAGCATCTAAGACAATTAATATCAGGTCAGAAAACCCTCCCTCCCTTTACAAAAGTTACATCCCTAATACATAAAAAATATTTATATATTCTTACACATTATAGGATTTAATAAAATATTACCCACCCACATCCCATCATTTCAAATATCTTATTTTGGGAGACATTGCGGATTGCTTGTAATTTGAGGAGATTGATGTGGAGAGATTTTTCCTGAGGATTCCAGCTGCCTTGAATATGGTGGCCATAGCAGTGGGCACCTCACCTGAACATAGAAGTATCTGTTGTCAATATTTTCTGATGAGGTAGAGTGTACAAGATTAGGTCTCTGGATAGACTGGTTGGTGTTCACCACCACTAATGGGATTGTTGAAGTGATGAGGTTACCTGCAGTCTCTGGGAGAGTAGGTGTAAGGCTTGAGACCATTGGGTAGAGAATTCCAATTGAGGTTTTCTGAGATGTAGACGGGCAAATGGATTTATATGAACTGTTGATGCCATGTGACCTAGAAGATGCATCATTTGGCATGTGGTGATATGTTAAGAGTAGATACTGTCTGGCAAATTTGTGTCAGAACGTCAAGTCTCTGCTGTGGTAAAAATGGCCAAGCTTGAGTTGTGTCTAGAAGGGCTCCAATAAACTCCAGATTTTAAGTTGGTTGGAGATGAGATTTCTGATAAATGATTGCAAATCCTAGAAACTCTAGCAGACATACTGTTAAATTGATGGTTAATTGAGCTTCTTGAGGGAAAGGGGCCTTGAACAACCAGTCGTCTAGATAAGGGAATACATGAAAAATGCAAGAGCAAAGTGTTGCAGCTGCTACAACTAAACATTTTGTGAAAACTCTGGGTGCTGAAGCTAGACCAAATGGAAGTATCCTATATTGGAAGTGAAGAGTACCCATTTGAAAGTGAAGATATCTCCTGTGGCTGGGAGGATGGGAATGTGAGTTTTAGACCTCCTTGAGATCTAGAGAGCAAAGCCAGTCATTTTTCTCAAAAAGTGGTAATAGAGCTCCTAGAGACCACTCTGAACTTCTTTTATTAAGTATTTGTTGAAAGCATGAAGATCTAGGATTGGATGAAGACCTCCAGCCTTCTTCAGTATTAGGAAATGCTTGGAATAAAAACCTCGGCCCCTCTCCTGCAGAGGAACTTGTTATCCCAGGACAAGCAGGCAGGTATTCTCACTAGTGGGTGACGTCATCCAACGGAGCCCCGATGCGGACATCTCACAAGCATACTTGCTTGTAGAAACTTCAGAAGTTTCCAGTCGTCCGCACCGCGCATGCGCGAGTGCCTTCCCGCCCGATGCACCGGGCGTGTCTCCTCAGTTCTTTCTCTTCCGCGGAGCTGAGAAGTTTGCCTTTGAAACTCTCTGCGCGAAGTTCCTTTATTGTGCCTTGTGCCCGCGGGTTTGGGTTTTTTGTGCTCATTCTCGTTGGCTCACGTTGCGTTTTGTTGTTTAAAAAAAAAACCACAAAAAAATTTTGTTTGATCGTTCGACCGGGCAGGTCGCGGGGCCATGGCCCCGCGGCTTCTACCTTGCGGCTGAGCTTTTTAAGCCTATGTCCCGGCCTGTTACCGGTTTTAAAAAGTGTGATTAAAAGGATTTGATGATTAAAAGGATTTGATAAAATAGACCAGGAAACAGCATTACTAACATTTTCGGAGGTGACACGGACACGGGGTCATAGCCTGAAACTGAGTGGCAGCAGGTTTAGGACAAATGTTAGGAAGTTCTGTTTCACACAGCGAGTGGTTGGCGCTTGGAATGCTCTCCTGGAGGAGGTTGTGGCGAAACTACTGTTCCGAGTTTCAAGCGCAAGTTGGATGCACACCTTCTTGCAAATCATATTGAGGGATACGGGAAATCCGGGTCTCCAAAAAGGAGTACCTAAATGGGCCACCGCGTGCGCGGATCGCCGGACAAGATGGACCTCGGTCTGATCCGGTGAAGGCATTTCTTATGTTCTTATGTGTGTCAAGTGCCAGCGAGCAATTTTGTTGACGGACCCGCATCGACGCTGTCTTCAGTATCTCGGGCCTCAACACCTTCCGAAATCGTGCCGGCCTTACTCCACACTTACAGCACGTGCGTTTAAGTGTCGCTGTATTTTGTGGGAGTCGCTGTTTAGCATGGAGGCGTCCCCGGTGCTGCCCTCTTCACAGAGCGCTACGCCTTCGACTTCCGATTCTACATCTTCGGCCTCGAGTCTGCTCAAGCCTGCCTCGTTCGTGCCGGCTTAGACTCCGACGCCTGCTGCGGTGCCTTCCGCTATCTCCTCAGGTCAGGTAGCACAGCCTCCCATTCCTCCAGTGGTGCTTAAGGTGCCCAAGGCCTCCAAGTCCAAGCCCCCTGGCGGCCGAGTGACCGATGTCCGTGCGGGAGGTCCCATTGCTGATGCGGATCCCTCTTTGCCGGCGTCGTTCCACGCCCTGATGGAGAAGCGATTTGTCGAGCTCTTTACCAAAATTGGGCTGACGCTTCTCTCCCAGATCCAGCCTGGGCACGCGGAAGCCTCCCGCGAGATCGAGCCACCTCCGGTGCCTCCTCGGCGCACACTCTCGCTGCTGGGAGCAGAGTCTCGGCGAGTGTCTGGTCTGGCTTCAGGGCATGTCTCGCAAGGAGCAGAGTCTTTGCCCATTCCACCTTTGGAACCGATACCCTCGATGCATGGCTTGCCTGGCCCGGACCCTTCCTCCGCGATGCCGGGCCTCGAACCTTGGGGAGCGCCTCAGGGGGCCTCATCTCAGCCTCTGATGCTTCGATCCACAGCCTCCAGTCCCATCTACTCGGTGGCTGCCTCGTCAGGGCATCACTCGCCTCGTCGCTCGAGGCCTGCTTCTCGACACAGCTCCGGTCGTCGATCGAGGCATTCATCGAGGCATTCATCGAGACACGCCTCGCCTTGTCGGAAGCAACCTTTCCGGGAGTTTTCCCCGGAGTACTCGCCCCATCCTCCTATGCCGGAACTCAAGGACTGCCGGGGTTCGTTCTCTCCGTGCCGGTCCTTGGCATCGGCGGACCAGGCCGCCTCATCTTCGAGCCCGCCTCGAGGCCCGGCCCTGGCGGACCAGTTGTCATTCTCATCCTTCCTGAGGCAGATGGCGGTGAATCTGGATATCACCCTGGATTCGGGTTCCAAGTTCTTGAAGGAGTATCTGGAGACGATGCATCTTCCTCAACCTCCTGCTGAGTCTCTATGCCTGCCTCTGCATAAGCTTCTGGACCAGACTTTCATGAGATGCTTTGAGACCCCATATTCCATCCCGGCGGTCCCGGGGAAGTTGGATGCTCGATACTGCACGGTGCACCATAAGGGCTTCGACGGGGCACAGCTCTTGCACCAGTCCCTCTTGGTTGAATCCTCTCTGAAGCGGTCTCATCCCTCCCAGGTCTATGCTTCCACTCCTCCTGGCCGGGAGGGTAAAACCATGGACAGATTTGGCAGGCGCATCTATCAGAACTCGATGATGGCCTCTTGAGTTCTGAACTACATCTTTCATTTTGCAACCTACTTTGAGTTTTTTCTATCCATTCTTCAAAAGTTTCTACCCTATCTGGACTCTCAAGCTCGCTTCGAGTACTCGGAGGTGCTGGCATCTTTGTCCCAACTCCGCCTGCAAATGATGCAATCGTCTTACGACGCCTTTGAGCTCTCGGCCAGAGCGGCTGCTTGTTCGGTGGCCATGAGACGCTTCGCACCATTGATATGGACCCGAATCTTCAGGACAGGCTGGCGAACGTTCCCTGTGCGGGAGCGGACCTTTTCAACGAGTCCATCGAGGCAGCAAAGGAGAAGCTATCTAAACATGAAAAATCTTTTCAGTCTATTCTCCGCCAGAAGCCCAAGCCTGCTATCTCTCGTCCGTCTCGTCCTCCTATGATTTATCAAAGGCGCTACCCGCCGAAGCAGGCTCCTGCCATTCGGCTGCCAGTAAAGAGGCAGCATCAGTAGAAGCCCCAGCAAAAACCTTAGCCTTCTACTGTCCCTAAGGCTCCCCAGCCTTTTTGACTGTCTCGTAGGGAGCATAACTTCGCTTCGAGTACTCGGAGGTGCTGGCATCTTTGTCCCAACTCTGCCTGCAAATGATGCAATCGTCTTACGACGCCTTTGAGCTCTCGGCCAGAGCGGCTGCTTGTTCGGTGGCCATGAGACGCTTCGCACCATTGATATGGACCCGAATCTCCAGGACAGGCTGGCGAACGTTCCCTGTGCGGGAGCGGACCTTTTCAACGAGTCCATCGAGGCAGCAAAGGAGAAGCTATCCAAACATGAAAAATCTTTTCAGTCTATTCTCCGCCAGAAGCCCAAGCCTGCTATCTCTCGTCCGTCTCGTCCTCCTATGATTTATCAAAGGCGCTACCCGCCGAAGCAGGCTCCCGCCATTCGGCTGCCAGTAAAGAGGCAGCATCAGTAGAAGCCCCAGCAAAAACCTTAGCCTTCTACTGTCCCTAAGGCTCCCCAGCCTTTTTGACTGTCTCGTAGGGAGCATAACTTCCATCGTTCTGCCCTCCCCGCTTTTTCCCATCGGAGGTCGTCTCCATCATTTTTACCATCGATGGTCGACTATTACCACCGACCTCTAGGTCCTTTCCATCGTAAGAGAGGGATACTCTCTTCAGTTCCATCATGTTCTTCCGGAACATCCTCCAAGAGAGTATCCTTCCAACTTAACTCAGACCTCCCTTCTTCTTCGGGAAGCCCAGGCTTTACTCCGGCTTTGGGCCGTCGAGCCGGTCTCTGTGGACCAACAGAACAAGGGTTTTTACTCCCGGTACTTCCTTGTTCCGAAGAAGACGGGCGACCTGCATCCTATTTTGGACCTCAGGGTGCTCAACAAGTACCTGGTCAGGGAGAAGTTTCGCATGTTGACCCTGGCTTCTCTCTATTCCCTCCTCGAGCAGAACGACTGGTTATGGATCTCAAGAAGGCCTACCCTCATATTCCCATCCATCCGGCCTCCTGTCAATACCTCAGATTTCGGGTGGGACACCTTCATGTTCAGTACAGAGTGCTTCCTTTAGGCCTAGCTTCGCCTCCCAGAGTCTTCACCAAGTGCCTGGTTGTGGTGGCCGCAGCACTCAGGAACCATGGTCTGCAGGTGTTTCCCTACCTCGACGACTGGCTCATCAAGGATTCCACGTCTCAGGGTGCCGACCAGGCAACTCAGAGGACAATCTGGTTTCTACAGAGTCTGGGATTCGAGATCAACTTTCCCAAATCCCATCTTCAACCTTCACAGACTCTCCCCTTCATCGGAGCCATTCTGGATACTATTCAACTCAGAGCGTTCCTTCCTCCTCAGCGCCTGGCGGCGCTTCTTCATCTTTGTCACTCGGTCTCTTCTCGCCCGTCCATCTCGGCGAGACACATGATGGTGCTCCTGGGCCACATGGCCTCTACGGTTCACGTGACTCCTTTTGCCAGACTTCACCTGCGGATTCCTCAGTGGACCCTGGCTTCTCAATGGTCGCAGATCTCCGACCCTCTGACTCGTCACATTCAGGTCACTCCTGCTCTGCTGCAGTCGCTTCGCTGGTGGATGCTCTCTTCCAATCTTTCCAGAGGTTTGCTGTTTCACATGCCTACCCATCAGAAGGTCCTCACGACCGACTCCTCGACCTATGCTTGGGGGGCTCATCTGCACGGGCTCCGCACCCAGGGCTATTGGACGAGTGCGGATCGTCTTTGCCATATCAATCTCCTGGAACTCAGGGCGATTTTCAATGCTCTCACTGCTTTTCAGCATCTCCTTCATGATATGGTGGTCATCATTCGTATGGACAATCAGGTCGCCATGTATTATGTCAACAAGCAGGGAGGCACGGGATCGGCCTCCCTCTATCAGGAAGCTCTGAAAGTTTGGGATTGGGCGATTCGCCACAACGCCTTCCTCAAAGCTGTCTACATTCAGGGGGCGGACAATGCCTTGGCGGACAACTTGAGTCGTCTTCTACAGCCTCACGAGTGGACTCTCCATTCCATGCCCCTTCATCAAATCTTCTCCCAGTGGGGAACGCCTCAGATAGACCTCTTTGCAGCTCCCCACAACTTCAAACTGCCTCAGTTCTGCTCCAGGATCTACACTCCTCATCGTCTCGAGGCAGATGCTTTTCTTCTGGACTGGGGAAATCTCTTTCTGTATGCGTTTCCTCCATTTCCTCTCATTCAAAAGACTCTGGTCAAGCTCAAGTCCAACCGGGCCACCATGATTCTGATTGCTCCTCGGTGACCCAGACAACCTTGGTATTCCCTCCTTCTGCAACTCAGCTGCAGGGAGCCCTTCCTTCTGCCAGTGTTTCCATCTCTGCTTACGCAGCATCAGGGATCTCTGCTTCATCCCAACCTGCAGTCGCTACACCTGACAGCTTGGTTCCTCTCAGTGTAACTTCCCTTCAGTTTTCACCAGCTGTGCAGGATGTTTTGGAAGCTTCAAGGAAGCCTGCTACTAGATAATGCTATTCCCAGAAATGGACTAGATTCTCTACTTGGTGTTTTTCTCATCACAAGGAACCTCAACATGCCTCCTTGTCCTCTGTTTTGGACTACCTTTTGCACCTTCTCATTCTGGTCTCAAGTCTACATCGATCAGAGTCCATCTTAGTGCAATTGCTGCTTTTCACCAGCCTCTTCAGGGGAAACCTCTTTCTGCACATCTTGTGGTTTCCAGATTCATGAAAGGACTTTTCCATGTCAATCCTCCCCTCAAACCGCCTCCAGTGGTTTGGGACCTCAATGTTGTTCTTTCTCAACTTATGAAGCCTCCATTTGAACCTCTTAATAAGGCTCCTCTGAAATTTCTCACTTGGAAAGTGGTGCTTCTCATTGGCCTCATTTCTGTCCGTCGAGTGAGTGAACTTCAAGCATTGGTTGCGGATCCGCCCTTTACAGTGTTTCATCATGACAAGGTGGTCCTTCGCACTCATCCCAAATTCCTCCCCAAGGTGGTCTCGGAATTTCATCTAAATCAATCCATTGTTCTTCCTGTGTTTTTTCCGAAGCCGCATTCTCATCCTGGAGAATCAGCTCTTCACACTCTGGTAAGCGTGCTTTGGCTTTCTACCTGGAACACACCAAGCCTCACAGAACTGCTCCTCAACTTTTCATCTCCTTTGATCTGAACAAGTTGGGATGCCCTATCTCTAAGCGCGCCATCTCCAACTGGATGGCGGCTTGTATCTCTTTCTGCTATGCCCAGGCTGGATTGCCCCTTCACAGTAAAGTCACAGCCCATAAGGTCAGAGCAATGGCAGCCTCTGTAGCTTTCCTCAGATCGACACCGATTGGGGAGATTTGTAAAGCTGCCACTTGGTCCTCGGTTCATACCTTCACCTCACACTATTGTCTGGATACCTTCTCCAGACGGGATGGACAGTTTGGCCAAACAGTGTTACAAAATTTGTTCTCCTAAGTTGCCAACTCTCCCACCATCCCATTGTGGTAAGCTTGGAGGTCACCCACTAGTGAGAATACCTGCCTGCTTGTCCTGGGATAAAGCAATTTTACTTACTATAACAGTTGTTATCCAGGGACAGCAGGCAGCTATTCTCACGTCCCACCCACCTCCCCAGGGTTGGCTTCTCTGCTAGCTATCTGAACTGAGGAGACACGCCCGGTGCATCGGGCGGGTAGGCACTCGCGCATGCGCAGTGTGGACGACTGGAAACTTCTGAAGTTTCTACAAGCAAGTATGCTTGTGAGATATCCGCATTGGGGCTCCGTTGGATGACGTCACCCACTAGTGAGAATAGCTGCCTGCTGTTCCTGGATAACATCTGTTACGGTAAGTAACATTGCTTTCTGGCGTGTCCCCTTTAACCAGGGGTATCTTCAGGACTTTTTCGGTAGGCACTAGGTGACTGCCTAGGCTTGGTAGAAAAAGGGTAAGTAGGGGTTTTCAAAACACCACCAGTCAAACCACGTTCTTCAAGCAAGAATAAGATGTTTATTTTGACCTCAGCGGTCAAAAAGGTGCAACATAAAACAGTCACTGTAGCATTTCATTCAAAACAAAGTCCATTGCAAAAATAAAGAAATACCAAAACAGAAATCTCATACAGGTGGTTTTGCCTGAGACCTTGTACTCTGATTCAGAAATGCACTTTATAATGGTGTTCAAACACAATTTAAATTCTCTCCCAGCAATATTTGTTAGAGGCATGAAACAGCAGTCTTTCATCAGTCAGGCAACGTTCATAACAAACCCTCGTTACAAACAATATTAGATACCTCATTAGGCAGTAAGCCACAGTACAGCCTTGCTCAGCACAGCTTTGCAAACAGCCCAGCTTTCTTCAGCTACCTCATGGAAGGCAAAAACAGCTGAGGAAGATAAGCTAATTAGCTTCCCAGGAACGGGAGCCACAGCAGGATTTTCACAGTTCAAAAATAAACTTAAATATTCTACCCTTAGGTTCTTTTGCTCAAACTTGGCTTTAAGTAAATCCAGTGGTCAGTATTCAGGTAAGTATTGTACTTAAACCAAAAATAATAATAAAGCCCAAACACATAGCAAATTCTTCAGGCTTTTCTTGCAAAGAAAGAAAGCACAAGAAGAAAGAAAAAAACAAACAAACAAACACTAATTGCTTCACAGTTACTCACTTTCATTCAATGTCCATGCATTCTGTCTGGCTCTCTATCATAGGGCCAGTAGCTTGTACCTCCATTCCTTCCACACAGTCAGCAATCTGGAAGTCTGAGGTAGAGAAGATTTCTTCCACCTCCTGCATAGGCCAATCTGAAACTGTTGGCTCTGCTGCTTGGCTCCACGGCCCCTGCACTGCCTTGGGCTGTGGGAGTGACTCTCCCTGGTCACTCGCTCCTCCTCCTCCTCCTGCTGCTTGCCTCAGCCTGCTCTTAAGCAGCTCAGAGCCAATCCTCTTCAGCCTGTAGAGGGGGATGGGCTTTGGTTCCAAAGCAGCTTTTCTCTGTCTGGGTTTACTCAGTGCAGCTACATTCCTTCTGGCTTCTCTAGCTGCCCTATAGCCCGAAGGCTGCTGTTGCCAGTCTGCCTGCCTCTGTTCCATACCATTATTGCTCTGATTATAGGGGCAAGAGAGGTCAGCCTCAAGTTGACCCCCAGAATCAACCTGGTCAGCTCTTCTGCATCGGATCTTACCAGAATCAAAACTAGAGCTGGTGCTGGGTTTGTCACACCTTAAACCTCTCCCTTTTTTCCCACTACACCATCCGTTCTGGTTTTGTGAGCATGGTCCAGACTTGCAAGTTGACACATCCTGATCTCATAATGAAAGAGAGAAATACACTTGCCAGCCTGCAAATTTTTACCGATGCTTACAGGGCTAGCACAGGTTTCTGCTACTTTTTGTGCTCTCCATGGGGATAGTTAAGTGCAGCCACTTGAGGAACTTTCTGTGGCTGTACATGCTCATGCCTTGCAAGGAGCAATAGTTCCACAAACATGTATCCCCTTCACATACTTTTACATGGCCAAGCATGCACAAGCCATATCAACTGCTCATACATACCATCCATACACATATTACTCCATAAATACCATAAATGCTTCTACATACTCCACTCACTTATCTCTTAACCCTTCCAGTTGTTCCGCACAAAGTTGACTTAGGACTGCTTCAATCTTTTTTTCCCAATTCTTTATTAATTTCAATATTTACAATAAGTGTAACAATAGATACAACATTTTATGCTCAAATATCACACTTAATATTCTTGTAATATCCATTTCAGAATTAAATCCCCCTCCGACTAATCAATCACAATGTCCATACATAAATTATCTATTATCACCCCATATCAGTTATTCAAAATTGTATCCCCCCACCTCCCCCCACCCGGATGTGCAAATTTAAAGGGGAAAACACTATTTACATGTCACAATATTTTGCTAATGGCTCCCAAATCTGAAACCTCTTAAAATTCCCTTTCTGAATGGCCAATGTCCTTTCCATTTTATACATATAACACAATGAATTCCACCAAAAACTATAGTTAAGCCTTTTCCAATTCTTCCAATTGCTTGTAATTTGTTGTATGGCGACTCCTGCATTATTTATTATTTTTTTTTATTGATTGATTTTATAAATATACCGTTCCAGTATATATATATATAAAGAAAAGAGAGATTAACACATAATTAAAAATAAACAAAATTCCTTATAAATTAAACTGTCTCTCTAATAAAGTCCACAATATGAGAAAAGCAATTCACATTACATCATGGGAATTCATGAATATCAAGAAAATATACAATACTACTATAACAAAGCGGTGTTACATCTTCTAGTTAAGGACCAAGTCTGCGTGGGGGTACTGGGAGGGACAACTCCTTTCCCTTCTAGGAAAAACCGTAACTGAACAGAGTCAAAAAAAAAAATATGAATGTTGATCCAAAAGGATCAAACATTTGCAAGGATATCTAAGCTGAAATTTAGCACCCAAAGACAGTACGGATTGTCTCAATTGCAGGAACCCTTTCCTTCTAGTCTGAGTTAGTTTTGAAACATCTGGGAACATGGAGATCTTAGAATCCATAAAGGTCACCTCTTTAAGCCTAAAAAACAGCCTAAGAAGCGCCTCTTTATCTTGTTGAAAGACAAAAGTCGCTAGAAGGGTGGAGTACGAGATGGCTTCATCCACTGAAGTTTCCAATATTCTTGTTAAATCAATTACATTCGCTGGGTCAGGTAACACCTCAGGTTGTGAAACCTTCTTTGATACTGGAAGGAAATATATTTTATGTAGCGGTGGAAGTCCCGAATCAGGATATTTAAATATTTCCTTAAGGAATTTCTTAAATAAATCTCTAGGAGACATTGTCAGTACTTTAGGAAAGTTGAGTACAGTATTCTTAAATTTAGCATTTTAGCATAGTTTTCCATATTTTCAACTTTCCTTACTAACAATTGTCTATCTTGCATTAAGGTAACTTGAGATTTTTGTATCCCTTGAACCTGTTGGTCCAAGGAATCCATTCTTACCCCCTGTTTCTTCATTCCTTCCTGTAAGGATTCAATTTTCTTCTCTTGTTCTTTGACTAGAGGTAGTGTTCCTGCACATAACTGGTATAGGGAGTCTAATGCCTTCCAGATAGACTCCAATGTGAACTCTGCTGGCCTTTCCAGTATGAGGACCGCTGGAATCTGTCCTCCTTCTGGTATGGTCAGTTCTACCCTCTTCCCGTTCACCTCTGCTGCCTCTCGAGAATCCAGGGTCGCCGGAGAGCCCACCAGCTCAGAAAGGGAAGTAGCTTCCTATCCCTTCTGAGCCACCGTAGTTTCCCTTTCTCGTGGCTGCTGGAGAGGGAGTGGTCCTGCTGGGCTAAGCGACACCTCGCTCCCGAAAGTCGAAACCTTCCTTCGGTTCAGCAATGCCAGTTCGCCCCGAGGTGAAGATGTGAGGAAGCTGTCCATCGTCTCTTGCCGTCGTGGGGTGAGTTCGGGTTGCTGGGCTGTAGCAGCCACTCTCCCCCCCCTTTTAGGCATCAATATAATGTCTGATAGACTCGGATAAGAGGAAAATTTTCCTAGCAGGGAGACAAGTTGTCGGCATCCTAACTACACCGCAGCCATCTTGCTTCTGACTCATAGAAACATAGAAAAAGACGGCAGATAAGGGCCGCAGCCCATCTAGTCTGCCCACCCCAATGACCCTCCCCTATTTATCTCTGTGCAGAGATCCCACGTGACGATCCCATTTCTTCTTAAAATCAGGCACGCTGCTCGCCTCGATCACCTGAAGTGGAAGTCCATTCCAGCGATCAACCACTCTTTCGGTGAAAAAGTATTTCCTGGTGTCACCGTGCAATTTCCCGCCCCTGATTTTCCATGTATGTCCTCTTGTCGTCGTCGGACCTTTGAAAAAGAAGATATCTTCTTCTACCTCGATACGGCCCGTGAGGTATTTGAACGTCTCGATCATGTCTCCCCTCTCTCTGCGTTCCTCGAGTGAGTATAGCCGTAATTTATCCAGCCGTTCCTCGTACGGGAGATCCTTGAGTCCCGAGACCATCCGGGTGGCCATTCGCTGGACCGACTCAAGCCTCAGTGCATCCTTGCGGTAATGAGGCCTCCAGAATTGTACACAGTATTCCAGATGAGGCCTCACCATGAATCTATACAATGGCATAATGACTTCAGGCTTGCGGCTGACGAAACTCCTACGTATACATCCCATGATCTGCCTAGCCTTAGATGAAGCCCGCTCCACTTGATTGGTAGCCTTCATGTCTTCACTGATGATTACCCCCAAGTCCCGTTCTGCAACAGTCCTTGCTAGGATCTCACCATTTAGGGTGTAAGTCTCGCATGGATTTTGACTGCCAAGGTGCATGACTTTGCATTTCTTGGCATTGAAGCTCAGTTGCCAGGTCCTAGACCATTGCTCCAATAGGAGTAGGTTGTGTTTCATATTGTCCGTTGTGCTCTTGCTTGTTATGTTACACAGTTTGGCGTCATCGGCGAATAACGTTATTTTGCCGCAAAGCCCCTCAGTCAAGTCTCTTATAAAGATATTGAAAAGGATTGGGCCCAAGACCGAGCCCTGCGGCACTCCGCTGATCACTGCCGTCGTTACAGAGGGGGTGCCATTTACCACAACCCTCTGAAGCCTACCACCAAGCCAGTCCCCAACCCATTTAGTCAAAGTGTCACCTAATCCTATTGAACTCATTTTGCACAATAACCTGCGGTGGGGGACACTATCAAATGCTTTGCTGAAGTCGTTTGATAGTGTCCCCCACCGCAGGTTATCATTATTAACAGAAGCCTGTTGTTCTTAGATGATATTTGGCTTTTAGCCCTCATAATCATGCCAAATAATACCGTATCATAGGACAATGCCACTGGATTTTCCAACAAACAATTAATTTGGCCCCATATTGATTTCCAAAATGCCATAATAAAAGGACAGTAGAACAATAAATGATCTAAAGTCCCTACTTCAAGATGACAATGCCAGCATCTATTTGACTTAGAGCTATCCAACTTTTGTAAACGAACAGGGGTCCAGAATGCTCTATGTAACAGAAAAAAACATGTTTGTCTCATAGATGCCAACATTGTACATCTTAATCCTCCAAGTCCAAATTCGTGGCCATTGAGATGCAGAAATTTGGTGCTTAATCTCAATATTCCAAATGTCCCTAAGACCAGTTTTTGGTTTCTTATTTACAAATTCAGCTAACAATTTATACCATTGTGTGGCCTGGTGTCCCAGGAAGTCCACCTGAAAACATATGAATTCCAAGCTATACTGATTATTTAAATTTTTCCATTCAGGGAACCCCACCTGAATGGCCTGCTTCAGTTGCAGCCATCTAAAACTTTGTGAATTGTTAAGTCCAAATTTATGCTGCAACTGTGAAAAATCAAGCAGCATCTAAAATACGTATTCCTATATGGGCCCCATTGAAATATCTGACCACGCTTGGGTGGGATTTCGGTGGACCTGGGGAGACTCGCGGATCAATAGAGGGTCCTGGCGATTTCCCTGCTACCTGTATAGGGATACTCGTTTTCACGAGTTTTTGATACAGCGCTGGCGTGATTTTCAAGTTAACAATCAGCAGCATCGGGATGATCCCATTCTCTCCTGGGAGACGGCTAAGGCTGTCTTACGGGGGGATGTCATTTCATATGTGGCCGGGGAGTCGAAGCGGAAGCATAGGCAGATTCTGGTTTTGGAACGGAAGGCGACTGTGTTGAGACGCCAGTATGGTAAGGCGCCCTCCTTCCTGCTTCGGGCGCAGCTTTTAGAGGTCCAGCAGGAACTAAATGAATTGCTGCATCTTTGGGCTTTGCGGACGAGGGAGTATTTTAAGTTTCATTTATTTCGGTTTGCGAATAAGAGTAGTCGATTGTTGGCCCGCCTGGCGCGTCCGAGGGGTGGACCTGAGAGCATAACGGCTCTTTGGGGCTCCTCTGGGGTGATGCATCATAGGCCAGGGGAGATCTGTGAATTATTGCGGGAGTTTTTTGCTGAGGTGTATACAGATCCAGGCCCCGAGCTTTTGGAGGGGCAACTTTATCTTGACAGCCTCGATTTGCCTTGTTTATCTCAGCGGGATGCTGCCGCTTTGGATCTTCCCATTACTGCAGAGGAGGTGGAGGGGGCGATAGGGGTCAGTTCGTTGGGCAAGGCGCCGGGCCCTGATGGGTTTCGGAGTGAGTTCTATAAGTTGTTGGTGACGGACGTAGTGCCAGTGCTGGCTGAGGTATATAATTTGAGTGTTGCCAAGGGCTTTCTTCCTCGCTACGTAAATCTAGCGTCTATTATAGTTCTCCCGAAGCCTGGTAAGGACCCTCTTTTGCCTGAATCGTATCGTCCTATCTCATTGCTGAATTATGAGGCGAAGCTTTTGGCTAACCGTCTGGCGCGTGTTTTGCCATCGGTGATCTCAGAATCTCAGGTGGGGTTTGTGTGGGATAGGCCGGTGGCTAAGAATATCCGGCGCATCTTGTTGGCATTAGAACAGGTGGGACAGGACGGTAGCCCCGCCATGCTCATCAGTTTTGATGCAGAGAAGGCGTTTGATAAGGTGCGGTGGGGTTACCTTTTCGCGGTGCTGAGGACGTACGGTTTGGGCCCCTTCTTTTTTGGTGCAATCCAGGCACTGTATAGTGATCCAGAGGTGAGGATTTCGGTTAGTGGGACTTGTTCTGGTTTTTTTCCTATTCGCCGAGGGACTCGCCAGGGTTGTCCCTTGTCACCGCTCCTCTTTGTACTTTCTTTAGATCCTTTACTTCGGGAGCTTCAGGCAAATGCGGATATTCGGGGATTGGTCCTGGGAGATTCCCATTTTAAACTGGCGGCGTTTGCGGATGATCTCTTGGTCTTTTTAACGGACCCGCAGTGTTCCTTGCCCGTATTGTTGGAAAGTCTTCGGAAATACGGAGATTTCTCTGGCTTCGCCTTGAATTTTGCGAAATCTGAGGCGCTGGCTTCCTCGGTTCATCTTCAGCGGTTGTGGGGGGATAGTTTCCCATTGCGCTGGGCTGACACCTCTTTTAGATATCTGGGGATTAGGCTGACTATGAATGTGGCCCAACTGTATCGTTTTAACATTGATAAACTCCTGGCGGATACTAAACTGTTGCTAGCCAAATGGCAGGCGTTGCCGCTGTCCCTGGTGGGGATAATTCATTTATTTCGTATGGTTGTTTTCCTGAGGTGGCTTTACGTTCTTCAGACTCTTCCCCTTTCTTTGTTGCAGAGGGATATTCGTTCCCTTACCTCCCTATTGATCCGGTTTTGTTGGGGTGGACGTAGACCTAAACTGAAATGGTCCCTGTTGGTGGGGCCTGCCCACGGGGGTGGTTTGGGGGTGCCTGACATCAGGGTCTATAACCAGGCTTGTTTGCTTCGTCATCTTAGTGATTGGGTGTTGGGTACCTCTTTTTATACGGATCTCTCTCTGGAGCGGGATCATTTCTATCCTCTTCATCTTTTGTATCTCCTCCATGCCCCGTTGTCTAAACTACCGCGACCCTGTAAGCGTAGTATTTTGTTTCGGTCCTTGTGGACAGTGTGGCATCAAATCCTTCGGTTGTGGAATCAGGACGCTCATTCTAGTGTATTTCTACCGTTGGTGGGGAATTTAGCTTTCCCTCCGGGGGTTGGACCCTCCGTGTTCAGTCGCTGGAGGGCGCGGGGGGTGGAACAGTTGCGGCATGTTCTGCGGGAAGATGGGTCTCTCTTACCTTGTGCTGAGTTGGCGGGGAAGGGGGTCCCGGAGATAGGCCTTCCATTTGCCTATTGTCAACTTAGTCATTATGTGGGTTCCCTTCAGGGGACATCTTTGCAGGGGGATTTTGGGACCCAGCTCTGTACTTTTTTGGCTGCGGATCCTGATACTAGGGTCTCTATATCTGCTCTGCATGGCCGGATTCTGGCCCTTTGCCCGCCTAAGGTTTTCCCTGGTATCTTGGAGGCATGGCAGCGGGACTTGGGTAGGGAATTGGGGGACAATTTCTTGTTAAAAACCCTGAACCGAACTGCGGGTTTGGTACATAGTGCTGAGTTACGCGAATGTCACTTTCGAACTGTCCTGCGGGCCTATGCTTCCCAGAGTCAGGCTTACCATATGGGTTGCATTGATACTCAGTTATGCATCCGCTGTACGGTGGAGGTAAATTCTTATTTTCATGGTATTTGGAGTTGTGAGGGGATTCAGACCTTCTGGACGGAAATGGCCTCCTTTTTACAGGGCTTGTTGCGGACCCCGGTGCCAGTATCTGTGCAGTCTATGCTGTTTGCCCATTTTTCATTCTTATATATGTACAATTCTTATGAAAAATTATTTCTTAGTAAATGTTTTATTTTGGGGAAGAAATGTATCTTGTGTTGCTGGCTGTCTCCTGAACCACCTTCATTCTGGTACTGGAGGAATCGCCTTCATGAGCTTATGGGTTGGGAGGCCCGTTTGGCTCGTCCTTCTCGACGCCGGAGCAGAGACTTTGTTCACACTTGGACTTCATATTTGAACATTTTGACTCCTGAGAGTCGTAGTCGGGTCTTGAATAGACTCCACCCCTGAAACAGTGCTTCTTGATGTCTCTGCTGTTCCCTGCTTACGAGTTTTTCTATATCTGTGGGGAGATGGGGAGGGGAAGGTGGGGGGTAGGGGCTTCTTTGTTGGGGGGTAGGGGTATGGTGGGTCCGGGGAGGACATAAGAGTCCAGTCCTCCGCGGGTGTTTGATGAAAATGTATCCCATGGTTGTTATTGCTGTTGTATTTACTGTTGCTTAATAAAATAGATTTGAACTAAAATACGTATTCCTGCTATCATCCAATGCTTCCAGATGACCTTAAATCCGCCAGTTTGAATCTTGGAGTTAAGCCATATAGTCTGATTTGTTGATTTATGTATTGGGATAGGTGTTAAATTGTTGACATATCGTAAGATTTTCCATATATCCATTAAAATTCTGTTTTCTTTATATAATCTAGGCATTTTGATACTGAGAACATGACATAGTCGCAGAGGAAACATGAGTCGCCATTCCAACCACAACCAATCTGAGAAATTTTCAATGAGCTCTGGGAGGACCCAATACATACCTTGGCGCAAAATATAGGATTGATGATACCTATAAAATTGGGAAAATGTACCCCTCCCTCCGCAATTGGCTTTTGTAAAGATACTAACAAAATTCTAGCAATTTTACCTATCTAAATAAATTTTGAAAGAATACTATTTAACTTTTTATAAAAGGACTCCTTAAAAAAAAAACTGGTCATATACCCATTTGATAACAAACCACAGGCAATATCATCATTTTAATAGTTTGGACTCTCCCCACCCAAGAAAGATGTAAAGGATTCCACTGCTCGCACATTTCTGTTACCTTCTGTAATAAAAATTTTTCATTCACTTTCATTGTTTCATCCAACGTGTTTTTTTATCCAAATGCCTAAATATTTTATTCCATCCTCTTTCCATAGAAATAATCCAATATGTGGCCCTGCAATGGGTTTGAGTTTGAGACCACTGCTCTAGAGGATGATTTATTTTGATACTGCTCCTTAGCTGGTTGTAAATGAACACTGCCTTGAATGGGGAGCTTTTGTCTGTAGGGTAGTATATAAATCTTTTAATAAAAATAAATATCTGCAAATACCATAGATATGCACATGTAAATAGAGGCATTTCTAAAATCACTACTTAAATTAAGTGGGCCATTTATTTGTGTAAACCTGTTAATTTATACATACACATGCCACAAACCTTTCTGAGATAACTTAGGACCTTAAGGAGGTTAAATACACAATGCTGAAAATTCTCTTTCCAGTTCTAGTTGGTTTTCATGGGGTCCCTACTGAGTCTCTAATTTTGTCTAAGACTTTGGGCTCCTTTTACAAAGGTGCGCTAGCGTTTTTAGCGCACGCACTGGATTAGCGCGCGCTACCCGAGAAACTACCCCCTGCTCAAGAGGTAGCAGCTAGCGCGTGCGGCATTTTAGCGCGTTAAGGCCCTAACACACCTTTGTAAAAGGAGCCCGTTGATCTTCATTTTGAAAACTTTATATGGTATGGACTTGAATATATGGTAAGCGTGTTGAGACATCAGACCACGCATTGTTTACAAAGTTCCTCACTTATTAAAATAGTAAATATTGCAGTGACTTAATTCTTACTTGCAGACTGAATCGACCTTTGACGTTATCAGAAAAGATTGTTTATGGCCATCTGGATGACCCAGCTAAGCAGGATATCGAGAGGGGCAAGACCTACCTGCGCCTGCGCCCAGATCGTGTTGCCATGCAGGATGCCACTGCCCAGATGGCAATGCTTCAGTTTATTAGCAGTGGACTGCCTAAGGTAGCTGTTCCCTCCACAATTCACTGTGACCACCTCATCGAGGCTCAGCTTGGAGGCGACAAGGACCTGCGTAGGGCCAAGGTATGGTGCAGTATTGCAAAACCAATGGCGAATGTTTCTGATTTGGCAGTGTTGGGACAATGGGGTAAGGGAAGTGAAAAGAGAGATGGGCAGAAATTGCAGCAGCTGTCTGGGTGGCAGGAGATACAGGGAAGGAGAGTGGAAGAGGAATGTAAAAAAATTAGCAACAGATTAAGTAGGTGGAGAAAAGTTAGGGAAGGCAGTAATTGGGATTCTAGTGTAAAAGGCATATGAGTCATGAACCACGGCATCATTCACCTCAAATTGCGAGTTGTGGAGAAGGCATCAAGTATATTTTTTTGGCTCTGCTTACTATATCTCTGGCCTGTGCTGCAGCTCCTTGTTTTTACCTTCTACATGTGAGTTGAAGGTGTCTGTCTTGTCTGTCTCATCTGCTCTGATTTCAGTTTGTTATTTTTGAGCTTTTTTTATCCTGAATTTGAGGCTTTTCGGTGCTTCAGAGGTTCCCACTCTTACTGACTCTCTTGTCAGAAGTCTGTAGCTGGGAGGGCAACCCTTTTTCAGGGCACCTACCTAGCCAGTTTGCACTATTACTTTTAGAAGGCTCGGGGACTGTTCCCCTAGTAGCAAGGCTTGTTCCTGGTTATTACTGGAACTTGAGTGCAGGCTGTATGGCCCTGTGTTGATCCTGAGGGCTCTGTTGGGTGCTGGCCGTATGTCGTTCCCCCCCCCCCCCCCCACCTCCCACCGATACATGAGATGCTGTGGGGATTGAGGTCTTAAGCTAAACCTTAGTCTAATTGGCAGCCCGAAGAAACAAGTATTTGGAGTCAGTATACATGCTTGCCTGAGACAGTAGTCTTCTCCATATTCCAGCTACTGTTTTAGCACAGCAGCACCGTAAATGTGAGTACAGACCATTGTGGTCTATGGGAGACTTTGGGGGGGGTGTCTTCTAATTGCCTTTTTAGAGGTTTCTAGGGCTGGGATTTGGATCTCCTACCTTCAAAGACCCCTTTTATGAAATTTATTTTGCTTTTATTTAGCTCTCCTGGGCTGTTTTTGGTGCCAAAACTCCGCCATGGTGGCCATCTTGGATTTCATGATCTGATTTTAAAAGCCTGTCTGCCTCTAAAACACATCAGTTTTGATTAAAATAGATAGAGATGGACTCCTCAGATTGGTTTTATCCCTAATTCATGTCAGATTTGCTCTAGATGGCCGGCCGAGTCCATATTCCCCTTCTTGTCGCAGGTGGCTCATTTGTTGGGACAAAAATCCCTTCTAGAGTCCTGGGTTAGCGATGCAGTGATCCGTAGATGCGCAGTTGCCTCTGGACCCCTGAGGAGACAAGGAGAGAGTCCTTACAACTGTTTAGGGCTTTACCCCTGATTTTGTTGGTTTGATATTTGAAACCTATTTGGCTTATCAGAGTCATTCTACACTGCCTGGGGTCCCACTAGCTGTTGGACAAGGGGGTTTGCCCCTCAGTGTGCAGTGCCACCTCCAAAGATTCCCCTGCAGGGATTGGAAGTCCAGTCAGAGAGAGACTGTGAGGACTGGGGATTGTAGTCAATGCCTTTATTCCCTCAAAATAAATCTTCAGTTTTGGAGGATTTAGGGTCTCAAGCTGGGGATCACAGCCAGGAGTCCATGGCAGCCCTGTACCAAGGAAAGAACCCAATGGAGTGCTGCCTTTTTAAGCCAGCAGCTTTGCTGGAGGTTATCACAGAATCATTGCAGGTTTTGAAACTGGTTCTGCCACAGACCTTTGCTGCTCAATGTTTTGTCTAAGCAGCTCTAAGCCTCAAACCACTTTTATTTCTTTGCATCCTGACATTATAATGATGCTTATCCCAGGACAAGCAGGCAGCATATTCTTAACGTATGGGTGACGTCACCGACGGAGCCCCGGTACGGACTTTTTAACTAGAAAGTTCTAGTTGGCCGCACCGCGCATGCGCGAGTGCCTTCCCGCCCGACGGAGGAGTGTGTGGTCCCCAGTTTCTTCGTTTCCGCGGAGCGAAGAAGACGCATGTGTTTTCAACGGCCGTTGAAAAACTATTTTCTGCCTTCCCGCTCACGTATTTTTTCTTGTTCTTTAATTTTTTTCCTTTCGGATTCCTTTGCTTTTATTTCTTAAAAAAAAAAAAAAACTCGCCCAGTTTTCTTATTTTTTAGGCCCGGCCCCGGCGGGGCCTGTTGCCACCATACAGGCCTCCAGCTTTGATTTTGCGGAGGCCGTGTTTCCCTTCATGCCCCCTCAACCGGGCTTTAAGAAGTGCCAGCGGGGCACCTGATCCAAGATGGCCGATGGTCCCGGACGCTGAGTAGCACGCCGGAGAAGTCTGATTTGAAAAAATTTTCTTTTTGGAGCGATTACCTACTTGAGATGCCGAAGAGGAGAGGCCGCAGCGCCGCTGGAGCCTCGCGGCGTTTAGCGGTCCCCTCTTTCGGCAATATTGAAGAGCTCCTGCGTCGGATGCAGGATATCCCGGCAGCGTCGGCACCCCCCCCCGCTGGAGACGCCTCAGAGAGGCGGGAATGAGGTGATCTCCTTGGGGCTAGAGACTACGCTCAGCCCCGACGCTAGGGCACCTCCCCCACCTCCTCAGGTTACCAGCTCCCCACGAGTGGAGGAGCTCCCGGAAGGAAGCAAGCACCTACCCTCGGAGGCCAGGAAGAACAGAGAGGGGAGCGTGGAGATGGACTCCCTGAGTTTCCAGGTGAGTCCAAGAAGTACAGAGGATTTGGAAACATCAGGGATCATTTCAGCCCAGCAGAAGGATTGCCAGAATCAACTAACCGGTGAGACTATTCAAATTCCCAATCTTTCATATGTTATTGAAAAACCCAGAGAAGTAACACTGGACTCAATCTGGGATTTAGTTGCTGACCTAGCCAAGTCTGTTAAGCCCCAGCTTTTGCAGCTGGAAAATAAAATTACTCATCAAGAAAATGATATAAAAAATATAAAAGTTGAAGTTGATGAATCCAAGAACTCAATTCTGAATATACAACAGGAGTTAAAAGCATCAAAACAGCTTAATGAAGCAATGGTAAAAGATAACACAAGTTTGCGTAGAAAATTGGAAAATTTGGAGAACTTTTCTCGTAATAATAATCTCCGCTTGATTAATTTTCCTAAGATAGCCTCTGTGACACCTAGAGATATGATGAAACGTTATATGGTAGAGATTTTGGGTATTCCAGAGGATACATTACCACCACTTACTCAAGTATATTACTTACCAATGAAAACTACTAAATTACCACTTAAACAACAGGAGGATAATCAACCACTTAATGTTTCAGCAATCTTGGAACTTTCGGACAGAGAGCTAGCATCTCCGGCAACATTGCTTCTTACGGTGGCCCTTGCACCAGATAAAAACTGGTTGCTTAGAATGTACTTTAGGAATAAAATGAAAGAATTTCTTGGACATAAAATATTAATGTTCCCAGATTTGGCACGGGAAACCCAGAGAAGAAGGCGAGAGTTTCTTTTGATGAAGCCAGGTGTTATATCTCTTGGAGGGACCTTTTTCCTACGACACCCTTGCAAATGTGTAATACAGTACCATATGAAGAAATATGTATTCTTTGAGCCATTCCAGTTGACAGCTTTTCTGGCAGGAACTCGACTGGATGAAGGGAAATCAAGCGAGGTCCAATTGAATAAATGATATCCTTCCTCAGCTAAGGGACTTTGTTTTCCTAATACTTGATTTGATATTTGTCAGCATCTGTTAATATGTCCGCCTCATCCATCTTGGATCTAATTTAGAGGACTTGAGCTGAATTTAAGCTAAACATTTATTTTTATTTAGTTGATTATTATGTATTTTACCTATGAGTATTATTTTTCTGCTTTTCTTCAACTTTCTGTACAAGTGGATACTTGATTTATAAAATGTAAAATTTGATAAATATAAAATAAAAAAAAAAAGAAGTGCCAGCGGTGTGCACGCCCGATCTCTCTCACCGACCCGCACAATTGGTGCCTGCAGTGCTTGGGTCCGGAGCATCGGGCTGACACCTGCACCTGCTGTGCGACTCTTAAAAAGCGCACATTGAAAAATAGGCAGATCCAGCAAAATATTCTCTTCGGCACCGGATCTGCCATGGAACCTGCCGCGACGTCGACGGCATCTCAAAAGTCGGCACCGACTACTTCGACGACGCCAGATCCTTCTTTAGGGTCGCTGGCCCCAGGTAAGCCGGCTAAGAAGCCTTCCACTTCCCTTGAGCGCCCTCCTGCCACGGTTGCGACGCAGGTTCTTCCGGCACCGCACCGACCCCGCAAACGCTCCGCTCCGATATTGGTGAGTGCCTCGTCATCGGCCTCCTCATCGCCGGAGCGTAGAGCGGCACCTATGGTACCGAAAAAGAAAAAAGCGGTACCGGTGCCTCCACTGGACGACCGCATCGCGGCCATACTCCAGACTCAATTACAGGAGCAGCTGCAGCAACAACTCCAACAACTGTTGCCGGCACTGCTGGCCTCACACCTTCCGGTGCAGGACCAGTCCGAGCCTCGCACGATTCCATCGGTGTCGACCCCCTCGGTACCGCTTAACACATCCATGCCGGTGCTCTCGGCTGAACCACACCGTTCCCAACCTGCGGTACAGGCCCGTTCTGATGCCGACCCTTCCCGGTACCAGGAACGGCACCGGTCTTCCTCTCCCGGTACCGCCTCGGTACGCTCGGGCAAGTCTCTCTCTAAGACCCGCCATGCCGAGCCTTCCACACCGATGACCCGCCGTGCACACCCCGACATCAGGGACCCTGACTTATGGGAAGAATCCCCACATGGTACCGAGGAAGACGCTTCCTCGACGGACGAGGAACCCTCAACGATTGACACCGGTTCAAAGCCTGAGCAGTCCTCTTTAACCAAGTTCCTCAGGGAGATGTCGGCTGCTCTTTCCATTCCTTTAGAGTCCGATTCTAAAAAGTCCCAGGCTTTCCTCGATGCCCTGGACTTTGAGCAACCTCCCAAGGAATTCCTTAAGTTACCCGTCCACGACATCCTACAGGAAACTTTTTATAAAAACTGGGAGAACCCCCTCACTGTCCCTGGGGCCTCTCGCAAACTGGATAGCTTGTACCGGGTCATTCCAATCCCAGGGTTTGACAAGCCTCAATTGTCCCATGAATCTCTCCTGGTGGAGTCCACCTTAAAGAAAACTCAGGGCTCCAGTGTCTATGCCTCCACCCCTCCTGGCAGAGAGGGCAAAACGATGGATAAATTTGGCAAGCGCCTTTTCCAGAATGCCATGCTGGCCAACAGGGCAAATAATTACACCTTTCACTTCTCCTTCTATATGAAGCATCTGGTGCAACAACTCTCCTCCTTACAAAAATACATTCCTGAACATAAGGTCCCTTTTTTCCAACAACAAATTTCCAGTCTGCTCCAACTTCGGAAATTCATGGTACGCTCCATTTATGACTCATTTGAGCTGACCTCTAGAGCATCTGCCATGGCTGTTGCCATGCGGCGTCTGGCCTGGCTGAGAGTTTCTGACCTCGACATTAACCACCAAGACCGCCTGGCTAACGCACCTTGTCTTGGTGATGAACTCTTCGGGGAATCCCTGGACTCGACCACCCAGAAACTCTCAGCACACGAGACTAGGTGGGACACTCTGGTCAAACCCAAAAAGAAGACTCCGCCTGCTCGCCCCTACAGACAGCAGTCCTCTTACCAACGCAGGTTCTCGGCCAGACCTCTCAACCCGCCTCAGCAGCAGCCTCGCCGTCCCCGTCACCAGCACCAACCTCAGGCTCGTTCCCAGTCTCAGCCTGCCAAGCCTCTCCCTCCGTCAAAACCATCTCAACCCTTTTGACTCCTTTCTCCAGGGCATAGCCAGTCTCCCACCATCATTGCCTCTTCCTCAGCCTATCGGAGGACGCCTCCAACTCTTCCTCAGCCGTTGGGAGGTCATCACATCAGACCAATGGGTCCTGAACATCATTCGCCACGGCTACTCTCTCAACTTCCAGACTCTTCCACCAGACAATCCTCCCATAGAGTCTGCTTCTCACTCCTCCCAATCCCTCCTCCTCCTGAGGGAGGTCCAATCCCTCCTTCTTCTCAATGCCATTGAAGAGGTACCCTCAGACCAAAGGGGTCAGGGATTCTACTCCCGCTACTTCCTGGTTCCCAAGAAGACAGGAGACCTCCGTCCCATCCTCGATCTCCGGGACCTCAACAAGTGTCTGGTCAAGGAAAAATTCAGAATGCTCTCCCTTGCCACGCTTTACCCTCTTCTCTCTCAACACGACTGGCTATGTTCCCTAGACCTCAAGGAGGCCTACACTCACATCCCAATCAATCCGATTTCACGTCCCTACCTACGGTTTCAGATACAGCACTATCACTATCAGTACAAAGTGCTACCCTTTGGCCTCGCATCATCACCCAGGGTGTTCACCAAGTGCCTTATTGTGGTGGCGGCCTTCCTCAGGTCTCACGACCTCCAGGTGTTCCCCTACTTGGACGATTGGTTGGTGAAAGCACCTACATCTCCGCTTGTGCTACAAGCCACTCAACACACCATCTCTTTCCTCCATCTCCTGGGGTTCAAGATCAACTACCCCAAGTCGCACCTACTTCCCACACAGCGACTTCAGTTCATTGGTGCAGTTCTTGACACCACTCTGATGAGGGCGTTTCTCCCCTCCGACCGACAACGGACCCTGCTCCACCTCTGTCGTCAGGTGCTCCTTCATCATTCCATCCCAGCTCGGCAGATGATGGTCCTCCTGGGCCACATGGCCTCGACGGTCCATGTGCTTCCTCTGGCACGACTCCACCTCAGGACACCTCAATGGACTCTAGCCAACCAATGGTCACAGACCACGGATCCTCTTTCTCATCCCATCTCTGTGACATCGTCTCTTCAGCAATCTCTTCAATGGTGGTTGAACTCCTTCAATCTTTCCAGGGTTCTACTCTTTCATCTACCCCCTCACTCCATGATCATAACCACAGATGCCTCCCCCTATGCATGGGGAGCTCACCTGGGAGATCTTCGCACCCAGGGACTCTGGATCCCTCAGGAGCGTCAACATCACATCAATTTCCTGGAACTCAGGGCCATGTTCTATGCTCTCAAGGCCTTCCAGCACCTTCTCTACCCTCAGGTTCTTCTCCAGTGCACAGACAACCAAGTCGCCATGTACTACATAAACAAGCAAGGCGGCACCGGATCTCCCCTCTTCTGTCAGGAGGCCATCCACATCTGGACCTGGGCCATGGCCCACAGTCTCTTCCTCAAGGCTGTCTATATCCAGGGCGAACAGAATTCCCTGGCCGACAATCTCAGCCGCATCCTTCAACCTCACGAGTGGACCCTGGATCCTCCCACACTCCGCTCCATCTTTGCTCAGTGGGGCACTCCTCAGGTGGACCTCTTTGCAGCTCCTCACAACCATCAGCTATCCCAGTTCTGCTCCAGACTCTTCTCTCCTCATCATCTGGCCCCGGATGCATTCCTTCTCAACTGGACGGATCAGTTCCTCTATGCCTTTCCTCCACTGCTGCTGATGTTGCGGACGTTATTCAAACTCCGCAGGGACAAAGCCACCATGATTCTCATTGCCCCTCGGTGGCCTCGCCAACACTGGTTCTCCCTCCTGCTCCAGCTCAGCTCCAGGGAGCCCATTCCTCTCCCTGTGTTTCCTACGCTACTTACACAGCAGCATCAGTCTCTACTGCATCCCAATCTGTCCTCGCTCCACCTGACAGCTTGGTTTCTCTCGGGCTGACCTCTCCACACAATCTGTCTCAGCCTGTCTGTCGTATTTTGGATGCCTCCAGGAAACCAGCCACCCTCCAATGTTACCATCAGAAGTGGACCAGGTTCTCCTCTTGGTGTCTCTTACATCACCACGATCCCACCTCTTTGGCGGTGGAAACTGTACTGGACTATTTGCTCTCTCTGTCTGACGCTGGCCTCAAGTCTACCTCAATCAGAGTCCATCTCAGTGCCATCACTGCGTTTCATGAGCCTATCCTCGGAAAACCTCTCACGGCTCACCCACTGGTTTCCCGGTTCATGAGAGGCCTCTTCAATGTCAAACCACCTCTGAAGCCTCCTCCAGTCGTCTGGGACCTGAATGTGGTTTTATCTGCCCTCATGAAACCTTCTTTTGAGCCTCTTGCCACAACTTCGCTCAAATTTCTTACCTGGAAGGTGCTTTTCCTCATTGCCATCACCTCTGCCAGGAGGGTTAGTGAGCTGCAAGCACTGGTCGCCGACCCACCTTTCACTGTTTTTCACCATGACAAGGTGGTTCTGCGTACCCATCCTAAATTCCTTCCCAAGGTGGTCTCGGAATTTCACCTCAACCAGTCCATTGTGTTGCCTGTCTTTTTCCCTAAGCCCCATTCTCATCCTGGGGAACAGGCGTTGCACAGGCTGGACTGTAAGCGTGCCCTTGCATACTACCTTGACCGTACCAGGGCCCACCGCTCGTTCCCTCAGCTCTTTTTGTCCTTCGACCCTAACCGCCTAGGTCATCCTGTCTCTAAACGGACGCTTTCCAACTGGCTTGCTGCCTGCATTGCGTTCTGTTATGCTCGGGCCGGTCTCTCACTGGAAGGTGCTGTCACAGCCCACAGGGTCAGAGCTATGGCTGCTTCTGTGGCTTTCCTCCGCTCCACGCCCATCGAGGAAATCTGCAAGGCTGCCACTTAGTCCTCAGTTCACACGTTCACTACTCACTACTGTCTGGATGCCTTCTCCAGACGGGATGGACACTTCGGCCAATCTTTGTTACACAATTTATTTTCCTAATGGCCAACCATCCCCCCTCCCTCTCTGTTAGCTTGGAGGTCACCCATACGTTAAGAATATGCTGCCTGCTTGTCCTGGGATAAAGCACAGTTACTTACCGTAACAGGTGTTATCCAGGGACAGCAGGCCGATATTCTTACGTCCCACCCTCCTCCCCGGGTTGGCTTCTTAGCTGGCTTATCTTAACTGGGGACCACGCACTCCTCCGTCGGGCGGGAAGGCACTCGCGCATGCGCGGTGAGGCCAACTAGAACTTTCTAGTTAAAAAGTCCGTACCGGGGCTCCGTCGGTGACGTCACCCATACGTTAAGAATATCTGCCTGCTGTCCCTGGATAACACCTGTTACGGTAAGTAACTGTGCTTAATGGAGCATTGGGAAGCCCCTGAGGGTCCCTTATGGGTTGCCAGGACTATGACAAATTTGTATCTGCTGGCTCCAGATTTTCAACAGTGTTTATCCCGCTTGAGATGGATTCACTAGTAGTACGTTAACAGGTAAACTTCTCTGCTTAGCAGAGGTGGAGTGATTTTGAAGGATGTGCAAGACCGCAGAGTGGATTTGATCCTCAAAAGACTGTTGAGGCTTCAGCTCTAGGGCTGAAAGCAGTGGCTTCCTTAGTTCCATTCACCTGTCATACTAAATTGCATCAGGCTCCAGCAGAGCAGGAGATCGCATACTCCCAGTTACTAGCTTTGGGGGTGAATTATGTGGCAGATGCTCTATATGACATGTTTAGGGTCATGAGCAAGGTCTTTACTTATTACATCTGTACCCGTAGAATGCTCTGGATTAGGCAGTGGGCGGGAGATTCTATGTCTAAGGCTACTTTTCAAAGGCCAAATGCCCTTTGGCAAGGGCTGGGATGATCTTATGGCCAGTGTGACGGATCATTGCCCTAAGTCTTTGCCAGACAGTAGACCATATGTCCCTGGCAGGACAACCCAAAGTAATTTTTGTGGTTCTCGACAGTTTTGTCGGCCCTCAGCTGCTCAAAGATCTTATTACAGCTCCTGGCAAGCTCAGCCCCCAAAAGTCTCAATGACGCCAGGCCAGTCACCGACCTGCCACACACAGGAGGACAGTTGTCAGCTTACTGGGAGGCTTGGGTGAGATTTTGCTTGGACCTCTGTGTATTTGATATTATGCAGGAGGGCAACAAGCTTCATTTCTTTTGTCCTCTGCTGGACTTATTTGTGGTTTCTCTGGCCAGATGGTTAGAGAGAGCAGTCAGTCTGAGTGAGTGTAGAATGGCTCATGAATATTCAAGCCATAGAACCTGTACTGACTGAGAAATCGGACCTGGGCATGTTCTCTAAGACAACTGGAGGCTAATCCTGGATTGAAGTTGGTCAATGCAGCACTCAAAGTGCCCCGTTTCTGGATGGAGACAGTGGGTTCAGTCATAGCCCTGGTGGTTCTGGGGAAATTGCTGGCCTCACTGGATTTGACAGAGGCTTGCTTGCATATTCCTATATTTCTGGCTCATAGGAAGTTCCTGAGGTTCCAGATGCTGGAGAGACATTGCTAGTTCTCAGCACTACTATTTGGTCTGACAATAACACTTTTCACCTTTACCAAAATGATCGTAGTTGTCTGCAGCCTCACGAATGGTCCATCCATTCCTTGACCCTGCGTCAGGTGTTTGCTCGTTGGGGGACTCCGGACATTGATCTGTTCGCGTCCCCCCCAATCACAATTTACCCCGCTTCTGCTCCAGGGTCTACACCCCACTCAGACTCGAGGCGGATGCTTTTCTGCTGGATTGGACGAACCTGTTTCTATATGCGTTCCCTCCATTCCCTCTGATTCTAAAGACTCTTGTCAGGCTCAAGTCCAAGAGTGCCACCATGATTCTGATAGCTCCTCGGTGGCCCCGACAGCCCTGGTTCTCCCTCCTGTTACAACTCAGTTCTGGGGAGCCTCTTCTTCTGCCTGTTTTTCCTTTTCTGCTTATGCAGAGTCGGGGTTCTCTACTTCATCCCAACCTGCAGTCTCTACACTTAACGGCTTGGTTCCTCAAGACTTGATGCCCTCATTCCAGTTCTCCCAGCCTGTGCTGGATGTCCTGGAGGCGTCTCGGAAGGAGTCCACTCACCAATGTTACCGTTTTTCTTCCTGGTGTGCTACTCGACAGCAGGAGCCGCTGACTGCCTCCTTATCTGCTGTCCTGGACTATCTGTTACACTTTGCTGGTCTCAAGTCCTCATCGGTTCGAGTCCACTTTAGCGCCATTGCTGCTTTTCATCAGCCAATTGACGGGAAGCCTATCTGTTCATCCTGTGGTTTCCCACTTCATGAAAGGCCTTCTCCACGTTCATTCGCCCCTTAAGCCTCCTGTGGTTTGGGATCTTAACGTGGTCATTGCTCGCTTGATGAAACCCCCCGTTCGAGCCGCTGGCGCGGGCTCACTTGAAGTTTCTTACTTGGAAAGTTGTGTTTCTTGTTTTAAATTCTTTATTCATTTTAAATCTTAATCAAGTGTACAATAAAATATCCATTAAACTTTCAATATAACACTTGAAATTCTTAATCATATCATCTAGAACAAAAATATACATCCCCACCCCCCACCCTTCTTAAAGTAACTAAATTTCTTGAGTCATTTTAAAACAGACAATAAGTGTACATAAATATATCCATTATAATTTCAATACAGCACTTAAAATTCTTAATCAAATCCTCATAAACAAAAATAGAAATCCCCTCCCTCCCACCCTTCTTAAAGTAAGTAAAACAAACTTTCAAATAAAAATTATATTGTTGTGTTTCTTATCGCTCTCACTTCTGCCCATCAGGTCAGTGAGCTTCAAGCCTTGGTAGCGGACCCTCCTTTCACCGTCTTCCATCATGATAAGGTGGTTCTCCGTACCCATCCTAAGTTCTTGCCTAAGGTTGTTTCTGAGTTTCACATCAACCAATCCATTGTTCTCCCTGTGTTTTTTCCGAAGCCCCATTCTCACCCTGGATAAGTGGCTCTGCATTCTCTTGATTGTAAGCGTGCGCTGGTCTTCTACTTGAAGCACACCGCTCCTCATCGTACTGCTCCCCAGCTGTTCATCTCCTTCAATCCTAATTGCTTGGGTCGTTCTGTTTCTAAGCGGACCATTTCTAACTGGTTGGCCGCTTGTATCTCTTTTTGTTACGCTCAGGCTGGTCTCTCCCTCCCAGGTTGAGTCACTGGCCACAAGGTCAGAGCGATGGCGGCGTCTGTTGCTTTCCTCCACTCAACTCCGCTCGAGGAAATCTGTAAAGCTGCCACTTGGTCCTCGGTTCATACGTTTACCTCGCACTACTGTCTGGATACTTTCTCCAGGCATGATGGCCATTTTGGCCAGTCCGTTTTGCAAAATCTGTTCTCCTTAATTGCCAACTCTCCCTCCATCCCATTCTGGTTAGCTTGGAGGTCTCCCACATGTTGAGAATATGCTGCCTGCTTGTCCTGGGATAAAGCACATTTACTTACCGTAACAGGTGTTATTCAGGGACAGCAGGCAGATATTCTCACAACACACCAACCTCCCCTTGGTTGGCTTCTTTGCTAGCTATCTGAACTGAGGACACACTGAGGAGACGCATGCCCTAGACCGGGCGGGAGGGGCACGCACGCATGCGCGGGCCAATCACAAGCTTGAAGGTCTTCAAGCAAGTCTGCTTGCGAAAACGTCCATTAGGGGGCTCCGTCGGTGGCGTCACCCACATGTAGAGAATATCTGCCTGCTTGTCTTGGATAACACCTGTTACGGTAAGTAACTGTGCTTCCTCAGATCAGGACAGGGATACTGTAACAGCAGTATAGTTTACTGACCTGAAGAAAGAGGTTTTAACCTCTGAAAGCTAAGTGAGAAATGTATTAATCCAATAAAATGACGGGCACTAAATTTTCTTGCCCCCATGCCTCCTACCCATATGCAAAATATCAATTGGTGGACTTCCCAAAGCCGTACCAGCTCTAGGAAGGAAGGGGAAATTTGTTCAGAGAGGTTGCATAGAAGAAAAACTGTACACTGGCACTGGTATGGTAATCTTTGTTGTTTGTTTTGAATTTTAAAGTAAAAGAAATAAAGTGGAAATAAAGAAGTAAGGAAGAAAATGGGTAAATAAATGGGGGCGGGGTGGGGCAGGGGGCCCAGTGTGTGCTTAGGGGCCCTCGATGAATTAATCCTGCCCTGACCATTGTCTGGCCCAGTAAGGCTATTCTTATGTTATGCAAGCTAGGTATATGTTTGGGAGAGAAATGAGAGATGTGGGAGAAAGGGAAGTAAAATAGATGGGATATTTATCTGGAGATTTGCGAGAAGATAAGTGGGGAATGTTCATGGGGGGAACCTTGGTGATATAAAGGATGGTGGTTTTACTGGGTGCTAGAGGGAGAGAGAACTGCAGCTGAAGCAAGATAGAGTTAGGCTTTATGATGGGGTAATTCTACACAAAAAAGTGTATGATTTGTGCACAGTATTTTAAAATTCTGTGCAGAATTTTGAATTATTGTTTTGGGTGTTTGTGAAATTCCCCTAAGAGTATAGGTCATCATGAGTAGTGTGACCATATGGCTCCAGAAAAAAGGGGACGGATTGAGACATCCGGGTTTTACTTCCATTGAAAGCAATGGAAGTAAGGAGAACAGATTGAGACATCTTGGTTGCTTTCAATGGAAGTAAAACCCGGATGTCTCAATCCGTCCCCTTTTTTCTGGAGCCATATGGTCACACTAGAACTCATGAGTGCAAAGGCTAAATCTGTGTGTAGACATAGTGGCCCCTCCTGCTTCTGGGTTCTGTGCAAGAGATGGCCTGTGAGCATGCACTAGCTGAGACCCTGTGTTTTGTACACAGTGTGCTGCTGTGAAGTTGTCCAGTTCCAGGAAGGAGATTTAGACCAGCTCTGGATTTTGGATAGCCCTATCCCAGTGGATTATATAGTTATAGTGACATAGTAAATCATGGCAGATAAAGACCTGTATCGTGTGTCCAGTCTACCCAACAAGGGTACCAGAATTGTACCTGCCACGGCTTAGATTGTACCCTCTATGCTCTGTTTAAAGTGACTTGCGATACTGATGTCAATGGGTAGAATCAAGCACCACAAATGTCACCCTACTTTAGGAGATAAGTTAAAACCAGGACTGGCCAGAAAGTCTCCCTCCTGTGCAGTTCTCACTTCCAAAACCTGTCTCTGTGGTTTTTCCTCAAGGCATTGCAGAAGAGGTAATCGTAGGGGGTGGGGGGGAGGAGGAAGCAAGGAGCTAAAGACCAGAAATAGACATAAAGGGATGACACTTGATATATTGTTTTTTCTGTGTGGTTTACAGAGTGTTTTTCAACTTCTTCAAGCCAAGTACCCCCTAAGCCTAACAAATATCAATCGAGTACCCCTACTCAAGCTCCGCCCCAGACCTGCCCAAGCTTTGCCTCAAACCCCACCCCCATAATAACAGTACTAATTGTAATGCAATTTTTCATATACGCACAATATGATCTTATTAATACATAATGGTAACCACATAATAAAACCCCCCACAAAGCACACTGTACGCAGAGAAAATGTTAATTATCATTTATATTCGTGGTTTTTTTTTCAAAGAGGCCAAGGCAGATGACTTTAAAATATGCAATGTCACCTCAGTAACAACTATAGAAAAATAGACAAATATAGTGCAAAATATAGACAGCAGATATAAATTCTCAAAACTGACACATTGCGATCACTAAATTGAAAATAAAATCATTTTTCCTACCTTTGTTAGGTGATTTCATTAGTCTCTGGTTGCACTTCCTTCTGTCTGTGTATCCAATATTTATTTCTGCTTCCTGCACACTTCCTCTCCTCTGGACCTCATTCCCTTCCCCAACCAACATCTCTCTCTTTCCCTCTATGAGTCCAACTTTTCTTCCCCTCTCATCCACCCCCATTGACATCATGTCTCCCCCTCTCTCTCTTTCTCTTGCACTATCCTTCTCTCATTTCCTCCCTTGCTGCAAAGGGAGTGGGGAAAGAGAGAGAGAGAGATCCAGGGTGCATCTCTCCCACTTCCTCTACTGCCACATCCAACATTTCTCCTTCCTTTCCACCAGTTCAACATTTCTTTCTCTCTGCCTCCTGCACGCTTCCTCTCTTCCAGTCCTCATTCCCTCCCCCAATGAACATCTCTCTCTCTCTCTCTCTCTACCTCCATGAGTCCAACTTTTTACACTCTGCCCTCTCCCCTTCCCCTGAGTGAGACATTTCTCCTACCCTCCTTTCTGCCCTCTCTCTGTCTCTTAATGAGTTCAACACTTTCTGCCTCTTTCACGCTTTCTCTTTCCCCCTTCCCTCAAGTGTGACATCCCTCCTTCCCACCCCCAGGCTAAACTAACACTGGTGGCAGCTGGGTGGGAAAGTTAAAAATATACAGTGAGCTGCCGCTAGAGAGAAGAAAGGTACTGCTGAGCCAACGATTCCATCAGGTAGCCTCAGGGCCTTTGCTAGGCCAGCCCGCAGTGTGCTGCTGCTGCTGCTGTTCTGGGGGAGGGGGGAGGGAGGCTGGGGAGAGAAGACGAGGAAGGCGGGAGATAACGTGACAGTAGAAGGAAGGGAGACATACAGCGCCGGCATCGTGTATATGCGACGGCAGAAGGAAATTGGGAGGCATACAGCACCGGCATCGCATACTCCCCACAAGCGGCTCACTACGTGTTGAGAAACACTGGTTTACACAATCGAGGCCAATGAAATGTTAAATGACAGTCAAAAGGAACTGCAGTGGGAATCAAATTGACACCCTCAGGGTGTTGAGGCAGCTGCTGTAACCATTAGACCACTTCTCTGCTCATTTGGTGGGGGTGAATTGAGGTCCACAAAGATATGTTTGCCTATTGGTTAATATAGTATTAATCCAGCCCTGATTGTCTACCATGAAGACAGAAATAAAATGTTCTTTAAATGTCTGTGGAAAGGATGATCTTAAGGCAGACAATATGAATTAAAGGGAAGGATGAGGTAGTGAAGAGAATCGGAAGAAATCGGACGTCTTTTAAACATATACTTTTGTACTGTTACTTCTGCCACAAGATAAGGAAGTGGTAGCAGCATGAATGACAGCAAATTAGGGAGCAAGGGTGATGTTGCTAGTAGGGAAGAGTGTATTCCTTTAAAGATCTATGCTCCCTCTTCAATTCTGTATCTGTAGAGTGCAAAGTTCAAGGAACAGGGGTCACTATATGGGAGAAAGTCTAGTTGCTAAATCGTTTGACCAAATAATCTTCTGTGGATGCTAAGGTGGTTCTGATTGGCTAGTTTGTGGGCAGCATGCTAACATTGGTGACAATTGTGCTGTCTTGAATGTCATTAAATCCGCATAAGTTATGAGAACTGCTGCTACCACTTTAGCTTCTCTCCACTGGCTCTCCCTCCTGCTGTTACTGTTATTCTTGATAGCCCACATCTCCAAGAAAGGCAACATTAGAATATCTGAGTGTTGGATATTTGTATTGATATCTCTTTTTCTTTTGGCACTAGGATGTTAACCAGGAGGTGTATAACTTCTTGGCCACGTCGGGTGCTAAATATGGAGTGGGATTCTGGAAACCTGGCTCTGGTATCATCCATCAGGTATGGTACTGATTCTTGTACTATTTGATAAATTACCCAGCTGCATGCTAATGCTTCCTCTCTTTATGGAGCTCATACTGGCTTTCGGAGGAAATTAACTCTCATGGTTGCTGATTTTAAGGACATTTTGTCCTGTGCTGTATTCAGCTCAGCCTCAGTCTAGCTGCATGTAGCTGATTTTGTTCACTGGGGAGGAATATTTGCTCCTTATGCTTGCTCTGTATTGGAAAGCTTTCCTCTAAACCAGGGGTGTTTAACCTCGGTGCTCGAGGGCTGCAACCCAGTGGGGTATTCAGGATTTTCTCAAGGAATATGCATGAGATCTATTTGCATGCACTGCCTCCATTGAATTAAGATAGATCTCATGCATTTTCATTTTGGAAATCCTGAAAAGATTTTTTTTTGTTTTTTTTTTTAAATTCTTTATTCAGTTTTTTAACTCTTGCAAAAGTGTACAAAATTAAATCAAATAATTCGTACAAATCACTTGACATTCTAACAATTATTGTCAAATGCATATAAAAAAGACCCCTCCCCCACCCATCCCATTCAACAGGAATAAACCCTGAAAAGTTGACTAGGCAAGAGCTGAGGTTAGAGACTCCTGCCTGAGGTAAGCATACATGCTGCCTTTACTGAAATGATGGGGATTGGGAAAATTCTGGACGTCCCTTCGCTCTTGTGTTTGCTCCATAAGATAAATTCTGCCTGCTTGGCTTTCCCTCAAGGTTATTACGATAACTCTGTAATCTAATTGCAGTCCCAGAGCCACAGACTGCAGAAATAGCTATTTATAGCTCAGCCTCAGTACCCTCGGAACAGATGCAGTTTTGAAGGTTAACAGAAATGTCTTATGAGTCATTCTTGTCTTCTGAAGAAAATTTTAGAATCACTCAAACGTTTTGGTTTTCAACAAATATGCCACGGGGCCTTTCATAATTATGAGTTGTCAATACCTACTCCATAGCATAGCGTTTCAGTCACTTTACTGCTGACTAGCAGCAGTTCAGCTTGTACTCTCCTTGCTGCTGTTGGAACCTTTGGAGAATGGAATAAATATTGATCATTTATAATTGTGTAATACCTTCTGCATGGATGAATTTAAGTTGGGAATATTTTTAGCCTGACCAATCAGAGCTTTTGCACTTTTAAACTGTTTTATGCTTGCAATTATAGTGTCGGTTCAGTGCTTCCTACGTTGTAGATGTTATGGAAAACACTCCATTCTAGTATAGTGTGTGCTTCACAGTGAACTGCTAAGCTTTCTGTTGTTTAAAAAAAAAACACCAAAATACAGGCCACCCTTTTACAATATTCTTTTTTTTTGTGGTATCCTTGTATGTAGGCTTTTATTTTATTCTATTTTTAACATGCTTAATCCTCCCATTTTGGTCAGGGCCTAGACAGTTCTATTTGTTGCAAAGTGTTAATTTCCATGTAATTCTACTGGTTCCTAATACTAACCAAAAACCAAGCATACATGCATACTTGTCCTTTCCAACTAAGATCACATAATCTCTGGGCAGTAGGAATAGTGGTTGACCATCCTTTTGCAGGTTTATAGCATCCTATTACCAGAACAATCAGCTGATTGGCTTATGATATGTGACAGTCAATCAGCTTATCTGTATGCTGAGAGAGCCCTTTAACTGGCATAGACTGTGTTTAAATGTTCTTGGCATGAACCTTCACAGTTGTCAGCACTCCCAGAAAATAGAACTTTTGCTCTAGGTTTAGCTTTTGAAAGTTAACCTCTTACAATCCAATTTCATTATGGATCTGCATGTACCCTTTTTTTCTGGAATATTGTAAGTTCTGTGGACAGGAGCAGGCTATGAATATGCTTGACTGTTCAGTACAGAACTTGCTGTGCAGCCCTTAAGCGTCAGTGTTTTCATGACCATTTTACTCCACTGCTGTCTCATTATTTGCTTCAGTGAAGCAGTATCGCCCAATATGTCCCTACTGTGCATCTCAGAAGGTGCATTGGCTTAGGATAGGCCACTAGCCCCAGGCAGGTTTTATGCTACATTGTTCTGCTTTAAGGAGCATGCACAAATGCTCAAGGCCCAGTCTAGCCCAGCACTAGAGAGTTGCGCGGGGACAGAGATCCCACCCGTCCCCGCCAAAGTCCCACCCGTCCCCACCCGTCCCCGTGAGGACTCCCACCCGTCCCCGCGAGGAATCCCTCCGTCCCCGCGAGGAATCCCCTACATCCCCGCCCGTCCCTATAAAACTACAGAAATAGTTATTTCATTTAATTATGCTACTGAATTAAAGGCTCTGGTAGAAACCCATTTAAAAATAAGCAAAAAGACTTTATTAATTTGGAAATATTAATTGGGAAGAATGCATACTTTGTAAACGGGTTTCTACCAGAGCCTCTAATGTTTATAAATTTTTATCAACACAACTAATATACTACTTTATCCTTAAGCAAAAAAAAAAAATTTTTTTTCCTACCTTTGTTGCCTGGTTTCTGCTTTCTTCATGTTCTCATTCAATTCCTTCCATCCACTGCCTCTCTTCTCTCTGTGTCTTCCATTTGCTCTGTTACTGTGCCTTTCCCTTTCTCCCCCCTCCCAAATTGATCTGGCACCCATCTTTTTCCCTCCGCTCCCCCCATAGTCTGGCACCTCTGTCTTCTTCCCTGCCAGCGTCTTCCCCCATTCCCTCTTCCCCATTTCCTTTCAGTGTCCTTCTCCCCCACCATCTTCCCCATGTCCTGTCAGGCAGCATCCTTCTCCCCCCTCTGCCTTCCCCATGTCCTTTCAGTGTCCTTCTCCCCCTCTGTCTTCCCCAGGTCCTTTCAGCGGCCTTCTCCCCCCCTCTGTCTTCCCCATGTCCTTTCAGCGGCCTTCTCCCCCCCTGTTTTCCCCATGTCCTTTCAGCGGCCTTCTACCCCCCTGTTTTCCCCATGTCCTTTCAGCGGCCTTCTCCACCCCTGTTTTCCCCATGTCCTTTCAGTGGCATTCTCCACCCCTTTGTCTTCCCCAGTGCTTTCAGGGTCCTTCTCCCCCCCTCTGTCTTCCCCATGTGCTTTCAGCATCCTTCCCCCCCTCCTCCCGTTTACCCCATGTCCTTTCAGCGTTCTTCTCCACCCCTTTGTCTTCCCCAGTACTTTCAGCGGCCTTCTCCCCCCTTAAGCGTCTTTTCTTCTCCACTCCACCTTTCCTCCCTCCCTTTGTGGCGCTTTCGCACCCGACAGAACAGGCCCGGTCGGACAAATCTCCCTGTTCTATAGCCGCAAATCTAAATTACCTTCTTACAGCAGCTGGAGTAGTGAAGCTGCTGTAAGAGGTAATTTAGATTCGCGGCTACAGGGCAGGGAGATTTGTCGGCCGGGCCTGTTGTCGGTCGATCGGGGGACCTGACCGGCTGTGCACATTCTCTGGGGCGGACCGCCCCCTTCCCCCTCTTTCATACGCCATTGCCTTCTTCCTACCTGCCCTGCTGCACACAGCCGACCGGAAGTCTTCCTGATGTCAGCGCTGACGTCGGAGGAAGGGAGGGCTTTGCTTAAGCCCTCCCTCCGACGTCAGTGCTGACATCGGGAAGACTTCCGTTTGGCTGTGTGCTGCGACAGAGCAGGTAAGGAGGAGGAGACTACCCTCGCGGCTCGAGTGCACTGCGATCCAACCCCGCAGGAACCCCGTGACCCTAGGGGGCGTCCCCACGGGATCCCCGTGACCCTAGGGGGCGTCCCCACGGGATCCCCGCGACCCTATGGGGCGTCCCCACGGGATCTCCGTGACCCAAAGGGGGAACCCGCGGGATTCCCACGGGTCCCGTGGGATTCCCGTCATCCCCATTCCCGTGCAGCTCTCTACCCAGCACAGGCAAGAGGGAGGATCTCCGACGCACCGTCCAGCCCAGAAGAGGGAGGATCTTCGGGCACCGGCACCAACATGTCCTATGCGTTGGTGCTGGTGCTGGGTGCTGGGATTTCGTTTTGGTGCTCGTGGGGGATATAGGATCGCGGGGGGGGAATGCTGGATTGCTGGGGGGGGATGCCGGATCGCGGGGGGTGGCGCTCGTAAATCGAGTCAAACTCAGTTTCTGAGACGCCGATTTTGCGAATGTTTTGCTCGTCTTGCAAAACACTTGCAAATCGGTACACTCGTAAACCGAGGTTTGACTGTAAACATAAACGCTTATTTGATCACATAACAATACAATTCAATCATGCTTAGAATAAAAGCAAAGGTCAGTGGAGAAAGATGTTATTTGGTAGTGGTCAATATATTTTTTTTATAAATGCTGACCATCACCAGCTAATTTAGACCTGGATATTCATAGCTGGTCCTCATAGCTGGGTCAGATGCAGTACCTGCAAGTATGTGGCTATGGCCAATATTCAGTGTCCTAGCTGCATAGCTAACTAGGCAAAGATAGGCCTGCTATTTGAGCAGTCCTAGTTGCCTGTTTAGCTATGTGGGTACCGGTACTGAATATCACTGGTGCTCATGTAACTCCTGACTCTGCCCTTTTACCAGGGCAGGATTAATTCATCGAGGGACCCCTGCCCCGCTCCACCCCACCATGAGCCCAGGCGGAAACAGGACGCTGCATCAAAGGGAAGCTTTGGGCAAGCAGCACAGTTTGCACAATTACAGTTCCCATTGCCTTTCTTACCCGCGTTGCTTGCTTGTCTTACTTTCCGTCAATGGGGGGGCCGTGTTGCCGATCGGGATGGGACCCGCATTGCCGATCGATGTTGATGCCCTCCTTCATCGGGCCCCCCTGACCATTTTGGGTCCTAGGCACGTGCCTATTTGGCCTATTGGTTAATCCTGCCCTGCCCCTTACTACCCCAACAGTACCATGTTGGTCAGAGGGGACATTCAATGGCACAGTCCAGTTAAATGCTGCTGATCTCGTATCCTCTAATGGCCCATTCAGCAAGATTTAACCAGACTGGAGCTTCATTTGCCTGATTAAATCATTTTGAATATTGGGCCCATTTTGTGTATTTGATGTTCAAGATTTAGAGCCAAGTTGTGGCATTTGGTGTGACTATATAAATGTGCACAAGGGCAGTTTGATGCAGGCAGTCTTTAACGGGAGAGAGATGATCGGAGGTAGAGTAGAACCTACTATATATTAACAGTTGGTTACTGGGTAAAGTGAATGACCCAATCAATCCATATCTGCATAAACTATGGTGCTGAAATGTTACTAAAACATGACAAGTATGGAACTTTTTCTTTGCCTTATTTCTTGATAGATTATTCTGGAAAACTATGCTTACCCTGGTGTGCTGCTTATCGGTACAGATTCTCACACCCCCAATGGAGGAGGCCTGGGTGCTGTCTGTATTGGTGTGGGTGGAGCCGATGCTGTTGATGTCATGGCAGGAATCCCATGGGAGCTGAAGTGCCCAAAGGTAAGGGAATGCTGAGTGGGGGGCGTGGATTGGACGCGCATGAGGTCGGAAGCTTGATCACAGAGCTCCTCTCTTCCCTGCTTGTTTAAGTAAATTAAAGTGAGTGAAGGATAAACTTTCAAAGTTAGAGTGCATATGTGGCAAAATAAGAGTTTAAATTACTAATATAAGTTCTTTATTTTATCCTGGGCATGTTTCTTTCTGTGAAAACTCTGTTTCTTTAAAGATCATGCAGTTAACCTGTAGATGGCATCCTGACCATATTGCTCAGAGATGGGCAACCTTGATCCTCAAGGGCTGCAATCCAGTTGAGTTTTCAGGATTTCCATAATGAATATGCATGAGGTCTATTTGCATGCAATGAAGACAGTGAATGCAAATAGATCTTGTTCATATTCATTGGAGAAATCCTGAAAATTCAACTGGATTGCAGCCCTTAAAGACTGATGTCCACCCCTGATATAGTTGGAACTGACAGGGTTAATTCTGCTGTCTTCCAGCCGTTAGAACTGGTGGAGGGGAAACATTGCACTAGTCACAGCTGTAAATGAATTCAGCTTTTTGAGACATTCCCACCCTTGAAGCACTATTTCGAGTTAAACTTTTTGGTCCCCTGACGCAGGATCGAAATGGGCCACGTCGGAACCTGGGATTTAAGATGTCCTTGTTTGAATATTTATTGAACTATTATAATATGAAAAAGCATCGACCTGTGGGCACACAGCCAAATGAAGATTTTTAAAATATCAACCGAAAATATATTGAATATGCGATGATTGGGTGGTGAGGTGATAGTTTAGGGGTTTGCCCCTTGTTTTCACCTCCATGTCTCTGAGCACGGTTTCACTATAAGTTGATATTATTTTTATGAACTACTATTGATTATTTTGGAGTGATTCTGCATCAAATTTACTATAGACTCTTTAATCACTCATTATACAGTAATCATTGAATTTGTGGTCCCCCGATCTATTGATTTGACTGAGTCTTCCAGAATGAGGCTGAGTGCAGATTTATTCAAGATACCAACAGAGAAATCCATTATGCTGCATTGTGAAAGTTTGAAACTCCACCAGCCCATTGCTCAAAGGCTGTGTAACTGGAAGAAAGCCAACAGCCTGGATACCAATAGGTTTTTTTATAAACCAGCACAGAAATACTGGCTGTAATTTTGCCAAAGTAACTTTAGATTCTAGTGGAGAAAGTACGACGTTAGCTCTCAAAACGAATTTAGTCAAGTTTATCAAACAGTGATTACTGTGTAATCCATTTTCTTTTTCTCTTGCTTGCTGTTTGTAGATTTCTTCCTTTCATGTTTACTGTACCTCCTCCTTTTTATTTGTTAGCCCTAGCAAACCACACACATGGTTGTTGCGTGTTCCCAGTTTTTATCCCAGGACAAACGGGCAGCATATTTTCACATGTGGGTGACGTGATCCATGGAGCCCAGTACAGATAGTGCAAAAAGTATGTTAAATCTTTTGAAGGTCTCAAGACTGCCCGTACCATGCATGCACCTGTGCCTTCCTGCCCGACGTCTGCTCGCATAGTCATTAGTTCTCAGTTTTCTGAGGAGCTGAGAAGCTGTGGGGGGTTTTGAGTCAGTCCAAAAGTGCATCACTCTGTTTTTGTGCCTTCCTGATAATTATTTTCGCCATTTTATTTTATTTTTTTCTATTTCCCTTATGTAAAACTTTTCATTTTTCCCAGTTTTTGGGCCATCTGACCCTACCAAGTCTGTTTTTAGACTGGGAGCATCGAGCCTTTTTCGGGTACAAGTTTAATCAACCTTCCCAGACCATTGAGTCCTTCAATCTTGCATCGGTGGTCTTCCCCTCCATGTTAGAGCTTTCCAGTGGCTTTAAGAAGTGCACTTGGTGCAACAGGACCACTTCAGTGACTGATCTACATAATTGGTGTCTTCAGTGTCTGGTCCTGCTCACCATCCAGATTCTTGTCAGTGCTGCTCGACACATTAAAAAAAAACTAGACAACTCCAGTTCAAAAAACTTTTTGGATCTTCATCGGGAGCATTGAGAATGTCCACTACCTCAAGACACTGAGCCACAAAGACCATCTTCAACATCGAAGCTGGCACCAACATAAACACCTCAGTTGACGTTGGCGTCTTCTCCTCTGCTACCATCGGGAACACCTGGTAAAAAGATAAGGGCTGGATTTTCAAAACTTACCGTGCCTTTAACAATGGTCGCTAAACTGGTTCCAAGCTTCTTAGTAGCTTCCGACTCTGTCATGCAAATGTAGTACAATGAGTTCATTACTATTAAAATGGTAGTAAAATGGGCTTATTAATATTTAAACAAGCACTATGGGCGATTTTCCAAACAGTGCCGGCTTATAACGACCAAAAATTACCAGTTTGTCTGGGGTTGCCGGTACTTTGAAAAGCACCTCTCAGGTGCGTGTTTCTGCTGTGGCTCATGATAAAAATTTTAAGAAATTCCTCCACTATTCACATTTTTATATGACTTTTTTACATGAAGTCATTAGTTCAAAAACTAACCCAGTATGATTAGTACATTCCAGATGGAGATGGAGTTTAGGGCATTTTGGTTGAATCGGAGCCATACACTGTGAATCTGTGCAGTGCTCTTTAAAACTGGAAGAGTTTTAGTTGGTAAGTCTTATGTAGTCAGTGGTGTACCTTGTTTTTGCCCAGTGATATTTTATCCCAATTCAAGCTGATGTCAAAATGTGACTACATTGGGTTGATGTGTAAATAAATTTTATCCTGTTTGCTATACTAGTGTTTGCTGGTATCTTTTCAGTTGGCTCTCTTAGGACTGCCACTCCCTTTGCTATTCCTTTCATTGCCTCTTCAGGCCTTTTTTTCTGCGTTATGGAAGTCATGGGTTTGATTCCTGGATCAGGTCTTCCATTCCTCAGGTTGACTTTATTTACACAAGCTGCTGATTCAGTTGAGTTTAAATTGCTGGCCTGTAATTTCAAGGCATATTAAAACTCTGTGTTCCATAAGATAATTTTGTTTCCAAGAGGCAAATTTATTCAAGCTTTCCTCAGACTTATGTCTTCAACAAAAGTTTCACAACAAAGGTTTATTGGCTGCTCCAATTTTGTAGAATAAATTACTGCTATAGAACAAAGCTTCAACAGAGTTGAGGTTTTTGTTGAGCTCTCAAAGTATCTTTTGTCCTTTTAGATGTCAGGAAGTTTAACCGTTACTTTTTTCTTGTCTTCTCAAGAGGATGTGTTCCAGCAGGCTTTACAGTTTTCATTTGTGTGTTTCCCTTTTCATCCTAGCCTTTTTTAGAAGATTTTTATTCTCTGTTTCTCAATCAGGTTTTTAACCTTTTTGTTGTTTTGTTTTTTGGATTTTTTTAAAAGTTTTTCAGAATGGAAAATTACTCCATCCCTTGATGTTTCAGTAGAAAATAGGCAACCCTTAAGAAAATGCTTCCTTTTTCTTGATTTCCTATTGCTGTTTTCTCGCCATGTCAGAAGCAAGCAGAAGATTCAAATTATCTCCCAGATATACATGGAAAATACCACATAGTGTGCTATGCAAGTTGTCTTGCATTTGGTTTTGGTTTTGTTGTCTTTTTAGTTCTAATTCAGTGCAATTTACAGGGGTCTCAAAGTCCCTCCTTGAGGGCCGTAATCCAGTCGGGTTTTCAGGATTTCCCCAATAAATATGCATGAGATCTATGTGCATGCATAATGTGACCATTTATTTTTTTCATCAAAACGGGACATCTATTAATATTCAGCCCCGCCCCAATCCCACCCTAGCCCCACCCCCAATTTCTTCCATTCATTTTTCATGTACACACAATATCTTATTATTTCATAATGGTAACCATAAAATTTAAAAACCCCCACAAAGCACCCTATACGCAGAGAAAATGTTAATTATTTATATTTGGGTGGTTTTCAATGATGTCACCTCAGTAACTATAGAAAAATAGACAAATATAGTGCAAAATATAGACAGCAGATATAAATTCTCAAAACTGACACATTTTTATCACTAAATTGAAAATAAAATCATTTTTCCTACCTTTGCTGTCTGGTGATTTCATGAGTCTTTGGTTGTGTTTCCCTCTGACTGTGCATCCTATCTTTCATTTCTTTCTGCACTCAGGCCCAACAATTGTCCCTTTCTATTCCCTCCCTCCTTCCTTCCTATGTCCTTAGTGCCCCCAGTACCTTCCTATGTCCTTAGTGTCCCCAGCGCCTACTTCCTATGTCCTTAGTGCCCCCAGTGCCTCCTTCCTATGTCCTTAGTGCCCCCAGATCCAGTCTCAGTTCTCCTTTGTACCTTTGTTTCAGGTCTCCCTTTCTCTCTCTCCCTCCTCTGTTATGATCTTGCCTCTCTCTGCTCTTCCTCAGGGGCTCTCCCCCTCTGTCTGCACCTCTCAAAGTCCTGCTTCTGCCTCCTGTCTTTCCCCTTTGGTCCAGGCCTTTATCTCCCTAGTCTTTCTTCTACTTACAACCCCCCCTACTCTGACGTTTTCTCTCCTTCTTTCATCCCTCCTTCCTATGTCCCCTCATTGCTTCCAGCCTTTGTCCCACCCCCTCCCAAAAAGCCTGCCTGCTTACCTCCCCAAAGCCAGCCTTCCCCAAAGCCAGTCTGCCTGCCTACCTCCCTCAGAGCCAGCCTTCCTGCCTCCCCCAGAGCCAGCCTGCCTGTCTCCCCCAAAGTCAGCCAGTCTGCCTGCCTACCTACCCCAGAGCCAGCCTGCCTGCCTATCTCCCCCAAAGCCTGCCTACCTACCTCCCTCCCCCAGAGCTAGCCATCCTGCCTACCTCCCTCAAAGCCTCCCTACCTCTCTCCCTCCCCAGAGCCAGCCAGCCAGCCTGTCAGCCTGCTTGCCTACCTCCCTCAAAGCCTACCTACCTCCCTCCCTCCCCCAGAGCCTGCCTGCCTGCCTACCTCCTCCCCCCCATACCGCGGAAAACAAAAGCCTCCCTCCAGGCCCGATTTAGGTCTACCGCCGCTGCTCCTCTGCTGCAAACTGCTGGAACCCAGAAGCCTTCTTTCCGACGTCAATTCTGACATTGGAGAGGACATTCCGGGCCAGCCAGGCAGCGATTGGCTGGCCCGGAACGTCCTCTCCGACGTCAAAATTGACGTCGGAAAGAAGGCTTCCGGGTTCGAGTAGTGACAGCAGAGGAGCAGCGGCGGTAGACCTAAATCGGGCCTGGAGGGAGGCTTGTTTTTGGTTTTTTTGGTGCGGTAGGGGAGGGACAGGAAGCGATCACCTGTCCCGTTGTCCCCACGCACAGCTTCCGGACGCTGTCTCTGAAAATGGGACATTTTGGGCGTCCCGAAGCTGTGTGTGGGGACAACGGGACAGGGGATCTGAAAACGGGACTGTCCCGTTCAAAACGGGACGTATGGCCACATTATGCATGCACTGCTTTCAATGCATATTCATTGGGGAAATGCTGAAAACCCGACTGGATTGTGGCCCTCAAGGAGGGACTTTGAGATCCCTGATTTACAGCATTTGTCAGACCTATAGGTGCCTGCTCCAAAGATTTTACAAACCAAGAGGGTATGTAAAGGACCACAACTCTGCTCCAAGAGGTCACTTGGAGCAATTTGGTCCCAGGACAGGTCCAACCTTCCTTGCTGCTGAATTGAATCCTAGTTCCAAGAAAGTGACCTTGAAGGTTTAACACTTTAATTAAGAATCATCCATATGGTAAAGGATAATCAATAGGTTCAATTGGAGAAGTTGTTAACAAATTACAGTACATCTATTGATTTTCTCTATAAATCATCCATTCAAAACCAGAATCTATCTAGTTATCTTCTGAAAGGCCAACACTTGAAGCAGTCCCTCTGGGAAGAAAACATGGAGTTTTTGACTTTAATCCCTTCTCTCTCCTCCTTCCTGCAAGTCTCTACCTTCCCTCCAGCTCCAGCACCCCACATGGATCCAACACCTCCCTACTTTCCTTCTAGCCCCCCCCCCCCCACACACACACAACACAGGTTAAGAACATAAGAATTGCCACTGCTGGGTCAGCCCAGGGGTCCAAAATGCCCAGCAGTCCGCTCACGTGGCAGCCCTCTGGTCAAAGACCAGCATCCTAACTGAGACTAGCCCTACCTATCAGCAGGAACTTGTCTAACTTTGTCTTGAATCCTTGGAGGGTGTTTTCCCCTATAACAGCCTCTGGAAGAGCGTTTCAGCTTTCTACTATTCTCTGGGTGAAGAAGAACTTCCTTACGTTTATACGGAATCTATCCCCTTTCAACTTTAGAGAGTGCCCTCTTGTTCTCCCTACCTTGGAGAGGGTGAACAATCTGTCTTTATCTGCCAAGTCTATTCCCTTCGGTATTTTGAATGTTTCAATCATATCCGCTCTGTCACCTCTTGTCCTTCCAGCCTCCCCATACACATAGATCCAGCACCTCCCTCCCTTCTCCCCTCCCCCAACCACACAGGTTCAGCACCTCTCACCCTTCCTTCCAGCCTCCCCTCCCCACACATACAGATTCAGCACCTCTCTCACTTCCCTTCAGTCACTCCACACACACGGGCTCAGCACCATTCTTCTTTCTCTCTAGCCCCTCCCTCCTTTAATGAGTCTAACACCCTCTATTTATTCTCTTCAGCTCCAGGCCCTCTCTCCCCCTTCTCTTCAGCTCCAACTCTGGAGCCAGCCATCATCCCTTGCCAGGTGAGTTCAGCGGCACTGTCAAACCTTCCTTTCTGTGGTAGGAAACAAAAACAGCAACGGTTGGCCTCTCTATACCTTTCTTCTCCCCAGCCTATCTGTACCTTTATGAGACTCATCATCCAACAAGACTCTTCACAGGCCTGCTCTGGGGCCTTCCTTCAGCTGAGTCCCTCCTTCTTATGTACCTTCCTGTTAATCCTAATCTCCTAAAAAGTCGGGAGAGGGGTGGGGGTTACATATAGGATCTTAGCTTAACATCATTTCAAGAAAAAAAAAAAAAGAAACATTCATTCTTGTTTTGTTCAAGAAATGTGTGAATAAACATAAGCATCACGGAGGACTCTAGACTGGAATGTGGTAGTCTCGCAAAACAGCACTGAGCCACATTAGCACAGGGGTGCCCAACACGTCGATCGCGATCGACCGGTAGCTCAGGAAGGCAACATGAGTCGATCGCAGAGCCCATCCCGGGCTCCGTGATAGACTCGTGTTACCGTTCCGATCTACCGGGCCTATCAGCCTTTCTCTCCCCGACGTCAAAGACGCTGACGCCGGGCATCCACTTTAGGCTGTTTTTGTCATTTCGGGGGGGAGGGAGCGTGGCAGCGGCAGTAGCAGCCTGAAAAAGAAATCATCCTGGCCGGAGTCGGTGTCATTCTCCGGAGCTTCTACAGCCTTCCTATCTCCCTCTCCCTTCTACCTGCTTCCGGCCACACCGGCAACTCAGCAGCAGCGATCGACACAAGCTTCTGACGTCGGGGCCTACCCTCTGCGAGTCCCGCTTGTTTCAACTTCCTTTTTCCACAAAGGCGGGACTCGTAGAGGGAAGGCCTCGATGTCGGCAGCTTGCTTTGATCACCGCTGCTGACGAGTTGCTTAAGAGAGCCGCGGAGCAGGGGGGTGTTGCCAGGTGCAGGTAGAAGGGAGAGGGCCAGATGCAGGACTTGTGGGTGAGGGAGGAGAAGAGAGAGAGAAAGAGAGAGGGGAGGGAAACAAAAGGAAATATTTCATACTGGGCTGGGCCGGAGTGGAGGGAGGGTGGAAAGATTCTGGCTACAGGGTGCAGTAACAAAGGAAAAGGGGGGAAAGCTGAAAATGGAGATAGTGACACAAAGAAGAGAAAGGGTAAGCAGGACCTACTGAATAAGGATATAGATACAGAGGGGACATGAAGAGGAGGTGAAATAGAGACATAGAAGTAATGCTGAAAAAGTGGGGGGGGGGTGGAAGATAAAGACATTGAAAGGGCAAATGGTGAACATGGGGTAAAGACAAGGACAGAGACAAATGAAGATTCTGAAAAAGTGGTGAGATAGGGATATAGGTGAGATGGACACAAAGAAGGGTGATGCTGGAAAATAGGTGGAATGGTAATTCTGACAGACACAGAAGGGAAATGCTGGATCAAGGAGAGATGGGGCTCAGGCTGGATGGAATAAGGAGAAATGCCTTGTTGGCCCGGAACTTCCTCTCCTACGTCAGAATTGACGTCAGGGAGCGGAATGCTGGTCAGCGCGACGCTTCTGCAAGGAAAACTTGGGATGGCGGTGGCTTGGGGGCTGTTCCCCGATGGCGGTGGCAGCAAACCGAGTGGCTTGGGGGAGGGCACGGAGAAAGAAAGAAAGGGGGCAGACAGGGAGACAGAAAGAAGGGGGAACAGGGAGACAGAAAGAAAAAGTTGGAGGACAGAATAAGGTCTGGAGGAGAGGAAACATACAGGAGGCTGAAAGAAAGGAAGAAAGATTGGATGCACAGTCAGAAGAAGAAAGTGCAACCAGAGAATCATGAAATCACCAAACAGCAAAGGTAGGAAAAATGATTTTATTTTCAATTTAGTGATCAAAATGTGTCGGTTTTGAGAATTTATATCTGCTGTCTATATTTTGAACTATGGTTCCTTTTTACTAAACTGCAATAGCGTTTTTTAGCGCAGGGAGCCTATGAGCATTGAGAGCAGCGCGAGGCATTCAGCGTAACTCCCTGTGCTAAAACCTACTATTGTGGTTTAGTAAAAAGGGAGGGGGTGTATTTGTCTATTTTTGTATTTTTTTACTGAGGTGACATTGCATAGAGTCATCTGCCGTGACCTCTTTGAAAAAACCCAGAATATGAATAATTAACATTTTCTCTGCCTTTCAGTGTGCTTTGTGTTTTTTTAAAATTTTATTGTTGGTAGATCATTTTGACTTAGTTATTATAAAAGTAGCTCACAAGCCCATAAAGTGTGGGCACCCCTGCATTAGCATGTTAGTGTCTTGAAGGTGGCTGTTCTGTATCTGCTCTGTATAGGAATCGAAGGTTATGGTTTCAGTGCTGTTTGGTAACTATACAAGATTTTCTAGTAGGTTCTTTTAATGTGTGTTGAAGTGACCAGAAACTGATGATGATTCCCATTTAAATCCTGGGGCCCATGTTTCTCTGCTTTTCTTTCACTAGGTGATTGGTGTGAAACTGACTGGGGAACTGTCTGGTTGGACCTCTCCCAAAGACATAATTTTGAAAGTTGCTGGAATTCTCACAGTGAAAGGCGGGACTGGTGCTATTGTGGAGTATCATGGGCCGGGTGTGGATTCTATCTCCTGCACAGGCAATAATTTAATTTTCTGTGATAATCTGAGGATCAAGATAGCTACACTGCCCGATTTGATTTATTTTAACTGTGTAAACTCTTATCAAATACTTTGATATGTGAAAATAAAGAGCAATTCAGCCAGACGTTTTTAGGAGTTAAATTAGTTCATGGCCATACCAGTTTGTACCACTTTCACCTTTTGATTTATTTATTTTTGATAATATCTGTTTGCTTTGGAATGGGCCCAATAACATTTTGCAGTTTTTCTCAATCTTATTAGCATGGCACAAGGCAAAGATCCTCATTCTACAGCCTCTAAAGCAGTGGTCTTCGCTAATTTTTGAACAGGGGTCACTGGATTCAAATGAGCTGAAGGAGGGCCGCCAAGTATCTTCCCACACAAGATTGCAACACTGTTAACCATTGTGTGTCAGTGACATCCATCCTCATTAACCTACTTGTCTATATCTCTTAAAAGCACACCTATACCAAGCTTTACACCAGAACTCTCTACAAAACGTTCCCTACTCCGTACCTGTGTACCTCCAGTCTCTCTGCCTCAAATTCCTTGTCTGATTCAACTTACTCTCGATCCCCAACTTGTAATAAAACCAAAAGTATGTATTGCTTGATCTTTTATTAAAAGAAGACAAATATTTAACATGATACCAGAATAAAAATGTTCACATAACAATAAATACAGATTGCAAAAATGAACTACAAAATAATCAATACTTGTAAACATTTCAGCTCCAATTAATGAATTGCAAATCACATCATCAACAATCAAAATGCTAAAAGCTTTTGTCTCTTTTACAATTGTACTCATAAGTTAACATATCTTTCTCTCTCCCCTATACCCCCTCACCAGACTAAGCATCACTCTCTCTCCACTGTATCCCCCTCCACTGAGCAGACATCTCTCTCTCTTGCCACTGCTGGGTCAGACCAGTGGTCCATCGTGCCCAGCAGTCCGCTCACGCGGCGGCCCTTAGGTCAAAGACCAGTGCTCTAAATGAGTCCAGCCTCACAGGAACTTGTCCAACTTTGTCTTAAATCCCTGGAGGGTGTTTTCCCCTATAACAGATTCCGGAAGAGCAAGTTTTCTACCACTCTCTGGGTGAAGAAGAACCTCCTTACGTTTGTATGAAATCTAACCCCTTTCAACTTTAGAGAGTGCCCTCTCGTTCTCCTACCTTGGAGAGGGTAAACAATTTGTCTTTCTCTACTAAGTCTATTCCCTTCAGTATTTTGAATGTTTCGATCATGTCCCCTCTGTCTCCTCTTTTCAAGGGAGAAGAGACCCAGTTTCTCCAATCTCTCACTGTATGGCAACTCCTCCAGCCCCTTAACCATTTTGGTCAATCTTCTCTGGACCCTTTTGAGTAGTACCGTGTCCTTCTTTATGTATGGCGATCAGTGCTGGACGCAGTACTCCAGGTGAAGGCATACCATGGCCCGGTACAGTGGCATGATAACCTTCTCCGATGTGTTCGTAAGCCCCTTCTTAATCATTCCTAGCATTCTATTTGCCCTTTTCACTGCCACCACGCATTGCATGGACAGCTTCATCGACTTGTCAATCAGAACTCCCAAGTCTCTTTCCTGGGAGGTCTTTCCAAGTACCGCCCTGGACATCCTGTATTTTGTTTCTGACATGCATCACTTTACACTTATCCATTTGCCTCTTTACACTTATATCATTTGCCATGTCGATGCCCATTTCTCGAGCTTGATTATGTTACGTTGCAGATCTTCACAATCCCCCTGTGTCTTCACTACTCTGAATAACTTTGTATCGTCTTCAAATTTAATCACCTCACTCGTCGTTCCAATGTCCAGATCGTTTATAAAGATGTTGAAGAGCACAGGTCCAAGCACCGAGCCCTGCGGCACCTCACTGGTGATGTTCTTCCAGTCCGAGTATTGTCCATTTACCCCCACTCTCTGTTTCCTATGCTCCAGCCAATTTTTAATCCACGTGAGTATTTCACCCTCGATTCCATGGCTCGCAATTTTCTGAAGTAGTCATTCATGTGGAACCTTGTTGAACGCCTTCTGAAAATCCAGATATACAATGTCGACCGGGTCGCCCTTATCTATCTGCCTGTTTACTCCCTCGAAGAAGTGCAGCAAGTTCGTCAAACAAGATCTGCCTTTGCTGAAACCGTGCTGGCTGGTCTTCATCAGATCGTGTCCATCAAGGTGATCAATGATGCGATCCTTTATCAGCACCTCTACCATCTTTCCCGGTACTGAGGTCAGACTCGCCTGTCTGTAGTTTCCCGGTTCTCCCCTCGAACCTTTTTTGAAGATCAGAATAACGTTTGTCACTTTCCAGTCTTCCGGAATCTTTCCCAATTTGATCGACAGATTGGCTATTAGTTGAAGCAGTTCAGCTATAGTCCTGGGGATTTATTGCCCTTAAACTTATCAATCTGCCTGCATACCTCTTCTAGACTGACCGTTAACCCTGTCAGTTACCATCTTCGTTTCTAATTTTGCATGAGGTAAAACTCTTTATAGTTTATAAATCTTTCCTTTAACTGTTAACAGAAAGAGTTTTACCTCATGCAAAATTGTCATTTATTTAATAAGACATTAACTATTTTTTTCTGCGGCCCTCCAAGTACCCTATTTTTCTGCAGCCTTCACAGTTAAAGTTTAACATCTTTCCTTTCTCAAAACTAACATATTTCAATCACTATATTGAAAATAAAATCATTTTCCCTCCCTTTGTTGTCTGGTAACTTCATTTTTCTGTGCTTTTAACTATGTTTCCAGGGCCTTCTTGTCCTTTGTAACTGTTTTTCTCTCCGTCTTCACTTTCTGCCTTGCGTCCATCTTTGGCATTAACTTAACATTCAATTTTTCTGCTTTCTTCTCAAAATCTACTTTTCCATGTCTTACCTTCCCTTCCTAACTCTCTCACCTACCCTCCCTATTTCCACGGTCTGACATCTCTCTCCTTCCTTTCTCTCCCTCCCTCCCTCCCTCCTTTCCCCTAGTCTGGCATCTGTCTCCTTCCCTCCCCCTCCATGCCCTGGCATCTCTCCATCCCCCTCCATGGTCTGGTATCTCCTTTCCCTCCTTCGGACTTGGCATCTCTTGTTCCTCTCCTCTCTCTTTTTTCCAATTGGGTGCAGGAGCAGCATTTCTCCTCCCCCCCATGCAGCAGCAGCATTTCTCTTCCCCCTCCCTCTCTCCTTCCCTTCTTTTCTGGCGCGATGATCGACTGTCGGCTCCCTTACTGCGGTCTTTTTTTCTATTCAAAGCTGTGGGTGATGGCTCCTCACGCGATGTGCACCTGAATCGGAATCCTTCTGTCTGACATCATAGGTGCAGATTGTGCGAGGAGCTGCCACCCACGGCTTTGAATGAAAAAAGACCGCAGCAAGGGAGTCAACACTCAATCATCGCGTCTAGAGGATTGTAAGAGGTGTAGTAAAGGGATTTTCCCACTAAATTGATGCAGTGACTACATTTGTGTTTTAATTTATTATTATTTAAGCAAATTATAAACTGCATTGATAAACTGTTGGCTTTTATTGTCGTATATAAATATTTTAAAATAAAGTGACCCTCCCTACTCCTGTCTGCTACAGGGTCTGAATTAAATATCTTATAATCAAAGATGCAATTTTCCTCCTTAGATTTTATACCACAACAGTCCTTTGATTTTTAAAAGCAATTGTACATGGCAAGGTGCATCCATGCTGGGTCTCTATTCTTCATCCTACCTTCCAGAGAGTGAGAATCACTGCTGCTTCTCTCACTGTTTCTTATTCTTCCTCCTTTCTCTAGGTATGGCAACAATCTGCAACATGGGTGCAGAGATTGGTGCCACCACCTCCGTCTTTCCCTACAACGAACGTATGAAGAAATATCTGGCCAAGACTGGGAGAGGAGGTGAGTAGGAACGCTGGCTAAAGTGACACCAGTGGTTTTCAGATTTGTTGCAAATGCATATCAAGTTATTGGAGCAAGTTTGTAGGTAGGATGATGAAGGGACAGCTGGTCTTGAGCATGTGCATTTTGCATATTATATATGCTACCTTCCTGTTTATATTGCATGCTAATAGTAGTCTGTCAAGGATTCTTGCTACTCTGGATGACCTCTCTTTTCACAAGCCTACAGTAAGTCTGCATGGCTTCATGCTCAATGTACTTAACACCACGTTTCACCTGATTTCACTTGTAAAACTCAAATGTCAGTTTTTATTGTAATAGCTGTTTTTGCAAAGTGACAAAACCAAATAACATATAAAATAAAAATGACCAAACACGGGCCATGTTTTGGTAGAATAAAATGGCTTTCTCAGGGGAGTCTTATAGGGTCCTTAGCTGGCTTAAATATAAAAACATAAAAGTCACTAAAAATCCAAGTAGTTAGGAGGCTTCAAACAAACAGCTTAACTCACAAGACTCCAATGTATTCTGCCGAAACACGGCTCATGTTGGGTCATTTTTATTTTATATGTTGTTTGGTTTTTATCCTGTGGGTCACTTGTGACTGTATACACCCTTTGTGGATTATTTTTAAGATTATTGTTTTTAAATCATTTGGACGCTCATTAAACTACAAACTGGTACATCCGATCTGGAAAGATCATACTAGGTTGAACTTTAATTTTTGGTGGAATTCATTATGCCACATATATAGAATGGAAAGATCAATAGCGATACAAAATGGAAATTATAATAATTTTATTAAAATTTAGGAGCCATTAACGTCTTTTTGTCATGATTAAATGTCATTTTTCTATTAGTCATACACCATATAATATTGGGAGGGGGGAGGGATACAAATATAGGTTTCTTATTATGAATGAAGGGCTTTCAGGGAGGGTGGGGTGAGGGCTACATTTGTATGTTTAGATTATAATGATAAGATATGCAAGTGCTCTGATTAATTCTGTTTATTATGATTGTTGTACACTTGATGAAAGTTTTAAAAATGAATAAAGAATTAAAAAAAAAAAATAACAAAAATGCTTTTGAATCTTTTATGCTAGATTTGGCCATCTGGCCAATCTCTGTTTTCCCTGCCTTTCATTTTTCCCATTGTTGTTCTTTCCTATTCAAATTTTATATTTCTTCCCATTCTCCCTTCGTATCAGTTAATCATTGTTTTTATTAATTGCTTCATGTTTATCTGTTGTAGGTTTTGTTGTCTTTCCTTTTTTATGCTTTCTCTGTATTTTTTAACTTTTTAAAACCACCTTGAATATTGATAAGGTGGGATATCAAATTTAATAAACTTGAAACTTAATAAAAGCCCACCATTACATTTATTCAGAGAGCTTCAAAGGAGAAGAGTTGGTAGAAAGGAAGAAACTGAAAGATTTGTGGGATTCTGTAAAAAAGCTGAAAGGGGTGATTTACAGTGTCCTAAGGAAAACTACAAATGGCATCTTAGTGTTACTTTAACATCAGAAAAAAATCAGAGTTATACAGGAGCCTCAGATAGACATTAGAGGCTGTGTGAGGGAAATTGGCACTTCAATGTACATAGGGTGGATGTGCACCAAAATTCAGAAATTTTGGATGCAAGTGATAGAGAGGTGTGAAGTGGCAAAACAACCCAAAACTTGTTAGTGTAGATCATGGGGAAAAGGGAAAAATGGAGAAATAAATACAGCAGATGAGATTGTCAGCGTCACTAGAGGTAGGTCTTGTCAGACAAATCTGATCAATCTCTTTTACTGGGTGACCAGAGAATTGGATAGAAGATGTGCGCTAGATGTGGTGTATTTAGATTTTAGCAAAGCTTTTGACAGTGTTCCACACAGACGTCTAATAAATAAACTGAGTGCCCTCGGGATGGGTCCCAAACTGACGGGCTGGGTCAAGAACTGGTTGAGTAGAATGCGACAGAGGGTAGTGATAATGGAGATTGCTCTGAGGAAAGGGATGTTATCAGTGGTGTGCCTCATGGTTCTGTTCTTGGGCCTGTTCTTTTTAACATTTTTATAAATGATATTGCTGAAGGGTTGTCGGGTAAGATTTGCCTCTGCGGATGATACGAAAATCTGCAATAGAGTAGACATGCTGGATGGTGTGAATAACATGAAGAAAGACCTGGCAAAGCTTGAATGGTCTGAAATTTGACAGCTAAAATTTAATGCTAAAAAATGCAAGGTCATTTGGGCTGCAAAAACCCGAAGGAACGGTACAGATTAGGGAGTGAAAAGATTATGTGCATGACAGAAGAGCGGGACTTGGGTGTGATTGTATGTGATGATCTTAAGGTGGCCAAACAGGTTGAAAAGGTGATAGCGAAAGCTAGAAGGATGCTAGGTTGCATAGGGAGAGGTATGGCTAGTAGGGAAAAAGAGGTTTTGATGCTCCTGTATAAGACTTTGGTGAGACCTCATTTAGAATATTGTGTACAATTTTGGAGGCTGCACCTTCAAAAAGATATAAAAAGGATGGAGTCGGTTCAGAGGAAGGCTACTAAAATGGTATGTGGTCTTCATCATAAAGCATATGAGGATAGACTTAAAGATCTCAATCTGTATACTTTGGAGGAAAGGTAGGAGAGGAGAGATATGATAGAGATGTTTAAATACCTATGTAATGTAAATACGCATGAGTCAAGTCTCTTTAATTTGAAAGGAAACTCTGCAATGAGAGGGCATAGGATGAAGTTCAGAGGTGATAGGCTCAGGAGTAATCTAAGGAAATACTTTTTACAGAAAGGGTGGTAGATGCATGGAACAGTCTCCCAGAAGAGGTGGTGGAGACAGAGACTATGTCTGAATTCAGAAGGGCCTGGAATAGGCATGTGGGATCTCTCGGAGAGAGAAAAAGATAATGGTTACTACAGATGGGCAGACTAGATGGGCCATTTGGCCTTTATCTGCCATCATGTTGATATGTATTGGAAAGGCAGCGAGAGTCCTATCCAAGTGCATCCAGAAGCTGTTGGGAGAGTAAGACAGCTAAGCTGAAAGTAAACTGAGTCTATTGTTCCCAGAAGGCCCTGATAGGGAGTAAGAAGGGGGGGGGATTGAGGGTAGAAGGAGTAAGGAGGATCTTGCTGGAGGGGTGGGAGATATCTGAAGCACCAATGGACAACTAGTTGGAACTGTACTTTGGAAAAGTGATGGAGTGTGAGGGCAGGCAGGGGTTCAATGAGAAGGGGAGAGGCTGGGGGAAAAGGGGGACATATAAGAGGGGATATTTTTAATGGAAAAAATAGGTTATTGCTTTATATATAGTTGGATAATGATGATGAGTGTTAAGAGAGGTCATCCAGTTGTATGTTCTAGCACTTTTGATGAACATTTTATAAATTTTATAAAATAAAGAAATAAATTCTTTATTGGGAGTGACTGGTCACCACTAGTAGCAGAATCACTTGGATATAAATGTTAATTTCCTTTTGTTCGCCACATATGCAGTAAGGGCGTGCATTTATTTGAAATGATATAGGAAATGCTAACAATAATTGCAAAAGAGTGTACATTCTTACCTCCTCTTCTACAAAACTGCGCTAGCAGTTTCTAGTGCGGAGAGCCGCGCTGAATGGCCCGTGCTGCTCCCGATGCTCATAGGAACTAGCGCAGTTTAGTAGAAGAGGGGGTTAGTTTTTTCATTTTTATGGCAATATCATTATTTCAAAAAACACAGAATAAAAAGTCCCATAAAAGACATGGGAAACCAAAGGAAAAGAAAAATCTTAGGTTGTAAATCACTTTCTATGCAGTTAAACAGCATATCTCCATTTCATTGTATTAAAGAAATCTTATTTCTCCAGTGACAGCCACACCATTGATGACAACTTCCAACAGCTCCCTGGACAAGTTTGCCTTCCTCAAACCCAGAACCTTCCAAAAGGCTTTACTGGACATGTGCATAGAATCCTGTATTGCTGTGCTCTCCCACTTCAGTCCTATATGCTCGGCCATTTAGATTTGCAGCCTGCCTCCTCCACATACAAAGCTATATAGGCCCTGGTATTCAAACACATTTACCTTAGATAATGAAAAGGCAGCCTATAGCTCTTATCTAGATAGTTGCTATCTTTGGATTTCAGCAGCACTATATAGAGTGCTACTGATAATTGTTACAGATTGCTTCAGTAGTATTCATATAGGGCTGGAGTAGAGCGTGAGCATTTCAATTAGATGGCAAAAATATTCAGTCTGTCTGTACAATGAAGCAGATTTAGGCCAGCAGAGAAGGCTGGTCTAAATTTATCCAGAACACTATCGTGAGCATCATTTACTTCTACCACCTAAATAATAGTCTTCTGCGGGTTGATTGCAGGACAGTTCAGCAATACAAGCAACCTCAAATTTGCAGTTTTCAGCTGCTTGGCTACATTATCCTGACTGCCACTGACAGAGGTTCTCCACAGACAGGGATAATGCAGACATACCAATTACGTCCCCTGAAAAAAAACATAGGAGGGGTGGCGTGGGAAAGAAACCTTTTTAATACAGAACAATTCCAGCTTAGTATGAACTGAGGTGGGAAGCAACAGCACATTAGCACAGGATTCTATGCACGTGTCCAGTAAAGAAAGATTCTGAATTTTGGGAGGGCAAATTTCTATCCAGGGAGTTGTTGGATAGAGGTTCTTGGTGAAACTCATTACAAAAAGATGCAAATGACAGCCATTTCTGTGGCAGGTCCTCGGAAATGGAATGCTTTACCAGGATACTAGAGACTATGTCCTTTAGGAAGCAATTAAAAACATATTTGTTTGTGAAAGCCTTTTACTAGGTAGCAGTGTTTTCAATTTTGATAATCTGCTTCGTTTTAAGTTTTATTAGTTATGTGCTAGTTTTAGCAACAGTTAGAAGAGTTGAGAGGATTAGGTGAAGAAATTTTTTTAAAAAATAAATAAATTTGTATTATCCTGTTGCCTATGAAGAAACCTCTGTTAACAAATAAGCAACTTCACTTTCACTCCTTGGGATTTTGTCTCAGTGTGGTTTTCTTTTAATAGAAATTGCAGCTTTGGCAGAGGAGTTTAAACAGGACCTGGTACCTGATGAGGGATGTAAATATGATCAACTGGTAGAACTGAACCTGAGCGAGGTGAGTGTGTACCTCCAATATGGTTCCTTCCCTTCTGCTCTTAGTGGTGGGCTCTTTCCTCCAGGGCAACCGTTTTCCCCACGATTCTGAGAGCTAGATGACAGGAGCCATCCTATTAAATGTTGGTTTCTTTTTCACATTGTCGAAGAACAGGATAGCTTTTGTTTCAAACATGGGCTCCTGCCACTGCAGCAGGGAGAACTAAACCAAGAGTTGCTGCATCCTTTGCCTGCTCTGTCAGCAGCTATTGACATTGCTGTCTTGATAATTGTACCTAATCTCTTGACTAGGGAAAGCTACAGCAAAAATTAATGTATGTTTGTTCTGTAAAATATATTGACTGAAAGTTTTATATACTAACAGCAAATATTACATAGAAAAGAAAATGCAAGTGGCTGCAGGGCAGGGTAATTTGGATGTTATAAACTTACAAAGAGCTAATTTTAACAATGTTCACATGGAATGATCTGGAAGGCCTTTATGCCATGGGTGATTGTGGCTCAGATGGTGACCATGCTGCTGCCATTTGGGCTGTGATTCAAATGACATCTGTGTTTCTATGGTATGTACCTGTAGCTGGGAGGTTTTGAGGCCTGTATAGTTGGGTTCATGTGACTGGAGTGGCATGTATGCTGTGGGTGGCAAGGTGATAATGCTTGTACTATAGGTTATTTTGGTAGTTAGTGGCATGGTATAGATGGGTGGTGCATAGTAGATTAACTCCAGACTCTGTGCCTCTTTCAATAATGGCTTGTAACACTCTGTCCTTGCTAGCTGAAACCACACATCAATGGACCGTTCACTCCAGACCTGGCTAACCCAGTATCTGAAATTGGTACCATTGCACAGGAGAAGGGCTGGCCTGTGGACATCAAAGTTGGTAAGATGTTTTGTTCTTTTTATTTTAAGTGTTGTTCCATGAATGGAACTTGGTTCATTTATCATGCAGATGTCAACAGTATTTAATTGCATTTGGGACATGGGTTATCCATGCGGGCTCTCGAGCACTGTGTAGAATATATCAATCACAGCTTTTTAGGACATCAAGCCGCATTGTGGTATAAATTATTATCTGGATACTTGAATAAAAAACCAAAGAATGGTCTGAGAGACATTTGGAGCATTGAGATCAAGCATCAAATTTCTGCAACTCATTGGCCACGAATTTGGTCTTGGAGAATGAGATGTACAGTGTCAGCATCTATGAGACAAACTTGGTTCTTTTTGTTACATAGAGTATTTTGGACCCTTGTTCGTTTACAAAAACTTGATAGTTCTAAGTCCAATAAATGCTGGCACTGTAATTTGGAACCTGGGACATTAGATCATCTACTTTATTATTATCCCTATATTAAGATATTTTGGAATTCAATCTGGTCTCAAGTAAATTCATTATTGGAAAATCATGTTGCACTTTCTTACGATACAGTGTTTTATCCCAGGACAAGCAGGCAGATATTCTTGACTGATGGGTGACGGCACCGACGGAGCCCCGGTACGGACAATTTTAGAGTGATTGCACTCTAAGAACTTTTTAGAAAGTTCTAGCTCGGCCGCACCGCGCACGCGCGAGTGCCTTCCCGCCCGACAGAGGCGCGCGGTCCCTCAGTTTCTTAGTTTCCGCGGAGCTAAGAAGACGCGTTTTCAACGGCTGTTGAAATTTTTTCCTAACTTGCCTTCCCGCTCGCGTAAACGTTTGGCTTAATTTGCCTTTTTTCTTTCTTTTATTTTGTTAAAAAAAAAAAAAAAAAAAATCTTTCATTTTTTTCTTCAATTTCGATTTTCCCCGGCGGGGCCTTCTGCCACCATCGAAGCCTCGGCCTTCGATTTGGCGGAAGCCGTTTTTCCTTTCATGCCCCCTCAACCGGGTTTTAAAAAGTGCCAGCGGTGTGCTAGGCCTATATCTCTCACGGACCCACACAACTGGTGTTTACAGTGTTTGGGTCCTGAGCATCAGGCCTCTTCTTGCACCCGCTGTGCTACTTTGAAAAAACGAACTTTAAAAAATCGCTTAATTCAACAGCGATTGTTGTTCGGTGCCGAGATGTCCGACCCCGTTCCTTCGACTCCGGCTTCGGCACCGATTCAGTCGGCACCCTCGTCTTCGACGCCGCGTGATTCCACACCGGCATCTCAACAGTCAGGTAAGCCGGCTAAGAAGCCTTCCCCGCTGGAACGTCTTCCGGCCTCGAGTGCAGTGAGCCCAATCCTGCCGCCGGTTCGACGCCAGCGGAAGCGCTCCGCCCCTATAGAGGTGAGTCCCTCGACATCGGGCTCCTCATCTCCGGGGCGTCGAGCGGCACCGCAGGTACCGCAGAAGAAAAAAGCGGTACCGGTGCCATCCCTCGATGACCGCATTACGGCCATCCTTCAGGTGCAGCTGAAGGAGCAATTAGAACGACTCCTTCCTGCTATCATGACACCGAACCTTCCGGTGCCAGTTCGCACCGAGCCATCGGTACCGGTTGTTGAACAACCTGTATCGGTACCGATTGTGGAACCCGTATTATCCACTTCCACTGTTTCGGTACCGCTTCACCTAACCTCATCGGTATCGATGCCAGTCCTTGCACCGGAGCCGAGAGCTCACCATCAATCGGTGCAGACTTCGGCACCGGTGCGTCCGATAACTTCTCCGGACACGGTATCGATGAGGTCGGGTAAGTCGATGCGCAAAACCCGACACATGCAAACGTCGACACCTGAGTCTCGGGACCATTCTTCCCATGTAAGGGACCCTGATCTGTGGGGAGACTCAGAGGAACCCTTTCTTTCTGAAGGAGAATGTTCCTCAGAGGAGGAGGATTCGGCTGTCCCTGACCCATCCTCCAAACAGGCCACTTCCTCTTTCTCTAGTTTTTTGAAAGAGATGTGTGAGTCCTTGTCCATTCCTTTGGAGGCTGAATCCAAAAAGTCTAAAGCTTTTTTGGATGCCCTTGATTTTGATCAGCCTCCAAAGGAATTTTTGAAACTTCCCCTTCATGACATCCTGAGGGAAACTTTCTATAAGAATTTAGAGACTCCTTTAACTGTCCCAGGGGCCCCACGTAAACTGGATTCTCTATATAAGGTAATTCCCATTCCTGGGTTCGACAAACCTCAACTACCACATGAATCCTTATTTGTCGAATCCACCCTTAAAAAGACTTCAGGAGCCAGTGTATATGCATCTGTCCCTCCTGGCAGAGAAGGAAGGGCCATGGATAAATTTGGTAAGAGGCTCTACCAAAATGCTATGTTAGCTAATAGGGCTAGTAATTATGCTTTTCATTTTTCTTTTTATTTAAAGCATCTCCTTACCACCATGGCTTCTTTCGAGAAATATCTTCCTTCACGAAAGCATTCCGCTTTTCACACATGCTTGTCGTCTCTTCTCCAATTGCGTAAGTTTATGGTGAGATCCATATATGACACTTTTGAACTTACATCCAGAGCGACAGCAATGTCAGTAGCTATGCGTCGTTTGGCCTGGCTTCGGGTATCCGAGCTTGATGTTAACCATCAAGATCGGTTAGCCAATGCCCCATGCCTAGGGGATGAGCTCTTTGGGGATTCCATGGATTCAACCACACAAAAGCTCTCTGCTCATGAGACGCGCTGGGATACCCTGCTCAAGAATAAAAAGAAGCCTCCTCCGCCAAGACCATACAGGCAGCAATCGGCCTATCAACGCCGTTTCACAGCCCGTCCATTGCCTACCACTGCTCAACAACCTAGGCGTCAGAGGCAACAGCAACGTCAGCCTCCCAGACAACAGCAACAACAACAAGCTGTAAAACAACCTCCTCAGCAAAAGTCACAGCCCTTTTGACTTCATTCTCCGCAGTATAGCCAGTATCCCTATTCCTGCTCTCCTGCCTCAACCAATAGGAGGTCGACTTTCTCTGTTCCTCAGCCGGTGGGAAGTAATCACTTCGGACCAATGGGTCCTCAACATCATCCGCCACGGCTACTCTCTCAACTTTCAGACTCTCCCACCTCAAAGCCTGCCAAAAGAGTCTGCTTTGAACAGTCCTCAATCAGCCCTCCTTATTCAGGAGGTCCAATCCCTCCTCCTTCTGAACGCTATAGAGGAAGTTCCTCTAGATCAAAAGGGGCAGGGATTCTACTCCCGCTACTTTCTAGTTCCCAAAAAGACAGGAGATCTCAGACCCATCCTGGATCTTCGCGATCTCAACATTCATCTGGTAAAAGAAAAATTCAAGATGCTTTCTTTAGCCATCCTTTATCCCCTTCTAAATCAAAACGACTGGCTATGCTCCCTCGATCTCAAAGAGGCTTACACTCACATACCGATCAATGTAACCTCAAGACCATATCTCCGATTCATGATCAATCATTGTCATTACCAGTACAAGGTGCTGCCCTTCGGTCTTGCCTCATCTCCAAGGGTATTCACCAAATGTCTCATTGTGGTGGCAGCTTTTCTACGCTCTCACCACCTGCATGTATTTCCTTACCTGGACGATTGGTTGATCAAAGACACTTCTGCCCAAGAGGTCCTTCTGGCCACCAACCAAACCATCCAGTTTCTACAACTTCTGGGATTCGAGATCAATCTACCCAAATCCCATATCATTCCCACTCAGAGACTTCAATTCATTGGAGCGATCCTAGATACACTCCTCATGAGAGCTTTCCTGCCATCCAATCGTCTTCAGACCCTTCAGTCTCTATGTCACCAGGTACTTCCTCTGCCGTCCATCTCAGCAAGGCAAATGATGGTACTCTTGGGACACATGGCATCCACAGTTCATGTCACACCTCATTCCCGTCTTCACCTGCGCACTCCTCAATGGACCCTTGCGACCCAGTGGTCCCAAGCATCGGACCCTTGCTCACGACACATATCTGTGACATCATCTCTTCGTCAGTCTCTGCAATGGTGGTTGGTATCCTCCAATCTATCCAGAGGTCTTCTGTTCCATCAGCCTCCTCATCAACTAGTCATCACCACCGACGCCTCTCTGTATGCATGGGGAGCTCACTTGAACGAGTTCCAGACTCAAGGTCTTTGGTCAGCCCAGGAGAGGAAACATCAAATCAATTTCCTGGAACTCAGAGCGATGTTTTACGCCCTCAAGGCCTTCCAACACCTTCTCTTTCCTCAGGTCCTTCTGTTGTGCACAGACAATCAAGTTGCGATGTACTACATCAACAAACAGGGTGGGACAGGCTCTCGCCTTTTATGCCAGGAAGCCCAGAAGATATGGACTTGGGCCATAGATCACCATCTCTTCCTGAAAGCTATATACATTCAGGGGAAACAGAATTCCTTAGCGGACAAACTCAGCAGAATTCTCCAACCTCACGAGTGGACACTCGATCCTGTAACTCTACATTCTATCTTCGATCAATGGGGCACTCCTCAGATAGACCTCTTTGCAGCTCCTCACAATCATCAGCTGCCCCTGTTCTGCTCCAGACTTTACTCTCCACACCGTCTAACAGCAGATGCTTTTCTCCTCAACTGGTCGAATCAGTTCCTGTACGCCTTCCCTCCTCTGCCTCTCATGTTGAGAACCTTGTTCAAGCTCAAGAGGGAACGAGCCACCATGATTCTGATTGCTCCGAGGTGGCCCAGGCAACATTGGTTCTCCCTTCTACTTCAACTCAGTTCCAGGGAACCTTTTCTTCTTCCTCTGTTTCCTTCTCTGCTTACGCAACAGCAGGGAACCCTTCTGCATCCCAACCTCCAGTCTCTACACCTGATGGCTTGGTATCTCTCGGGCTGAACTCGACTGATACTCTTTTATCTCAGCCCGTTCGTTCCATTCTGGATGCCTCCAGGAAACCAGCCACTCTACAATGTTACCATCAAAAGTGGACGAGGTTTTCTTCCTGGTGTCTTCTTCATCATCTTGATCCCACTTCCCTAGCGGTGGAGACGTTGTTGGATTATCTTCTTTCTTTGTCTGATTCTGGCCTGAAGTCCTCTTCCATCAGGGTCCACCTCAGTGCCATTGCAGCTTTTCATGAGCCAGTCCATGGAAAACTTCTTTCAGCTCATCCCCTGGTGTCCAGGTTCATGCGTGGGCTTTTCAATGTGAAACCACCTCTTAAAGCCCCTCCGGTTATCTGGGATCTCAATGTGGTTCTTTCAGCTTTAATGAAGCCTCCATTTGAACCTTTAGCTACTTCTCCTTTCAAATTTCTCACTTGGAAGGTACTTTTCCTTATTGCTCTTACCTCTGCCAGGAGAGTCAGTGAGCTTCATGCACTGGTTGCAGATCCACCTTTTACGGTCTTTCATCATGACAAGGTGGTTCTGCGTACACATCCAAAGTTTCTCCCCAAGGTTGTTTCTGAATTTCATCTCAACCAATCCATTGTTCTACCGGTTTTCTTTCCAAAACCTCATTCTCATTCTGGAGAACAAGCTCTGCATACTTTGGATTGTAAAAGGGCTCTTGCTTACTATCTGGAGCGTACGAAACCCCACAGATCAGTTCCCCAACTCTTTCTATCCTTTGATCCGAATAAATTGGGACGTCCTGTTTCTAAACGTACGTTGTCTAATTGGCTAGCAGCGTGCATCTCATTCTGTTATGCTCAGACCGGACTGACACTGGAAGGTTCTGTCACGGCCCATAGAGTCAGAGCAATGGCAGCATCTGTAGCTTTCCTCCGTTCCACTCCTATTGAGGAAATCTGCAAAGCTGCTACTTGGTCCTCAGTTCACACTTTTACATCTCATTATTGTCTGGATGCATTCTCCAGAAGGGATGGTCACTTCGGCCAATCTGTTTTACAAAATTTGTTTTCTTAATGGCCAACCTTCCCTCCATCCCTCTTTTTGTTAGCTTAGAGGTCACCCATCAGTCAAGAATATGCTGCCTGCTTGTCCTGGGATAAAGCACAGTTACTTACCGTAACAGGTGTTATCCAGGGACAGCAGGCAGATATTCTTGCGTCCCACCCACCTCCCCGGGTTGGCTTCTTAGCTGGCTTATACTAACTGAGGGACCGCGCGCCTCTGTCGGGCGGGAAGGCACTCGCGCGTGCGCGGTGCGGCCGAGCTAGAACTTTCTAAAAAGTTCTTAGAGTGCAATCACTCTAAAATTGTCCGTACCGGGGCTCCGTCGGTGCCGTCACCCATCAGTCAAGAATATCTGCCTGCTGTCCCTGGATAACACCTGTTACGGTAAGTAACTGTGCTATTTGGCATGATGATGAGAAAAAAGAGTCAAATATCATCATATAACAACAAGCTTTTATTAGTTATGACAGGGGTTGCCATCCAACATATAACAATAATTGGAAAAATCACAGAAACCTTAGTTACACATTTTGGTGGAATTCATTATGTCATATATTTAAAATGGAACGAGCAATAGCAGTACAAAGAGGGACATATACTAACTTTATAAAAATATGGGGGCCATTGACAAAATATTGTGGTGAATAGTCATCTGTTCTTCTCTTTTCTTTTTCTTTTTCTTTTTTAGCACACTAAAGGGGAGTTGGGAATAATTTTACATAATATGCTATATAATATGTGTATATTCCTATTGAAAATATGATAAAGGATAAACTAAACTAAACCTTAAGTTTATATACCGCGTCATCTCCACAGGAGTGGAGCTCGACACGGTTTACAGGAATTAAAACAAGAAGGGAACTACAATGGAAAGAGGAAGAGAATTGGTAACAGAAAGGGAATGGGGGACTTAGAATAATGGAGAGGGAGGGAGTTACATTTTGGAGAAAAGCCAAGTTTTCAGATGTTTTCTGAAGTGTTGGAGGGAGGACGAACTCCGAAGATGGGCAGTAAAGCTGTTCCACAGCTCGGTGATCCTGAAGAGGAGGGATGTTCCAAGTTTTCCTGTTTGGGATATGCCTTTTAAAGAGGGGAAGGATAGTTTGAAATTTTGAGAGGATCTGGAGGAGTCAGGACTCGAGGAGAGCCAAGATAGTGGAAAGAGGGGAGGAAGGATGCCGTGGAGAGATTTGAAGGCTAGACAGGCGCATTTGTAGTGAACCCTGAGGATGACTGGGAGCCAATGAAGCTTAGCCAGAAGCGGGGAGACATGGTCGAATTTGCTTTTTACGAAGATTAGTTTAGCTGCGGTGTTCTGAATCTGCTGGGTGGTTGGGGGGGTTATTGCATCACTAGATTTTTATGTGGTAGATATTAATGTGCTATTGTGGAATAATTTGTATAATATATTCTTTTGTGCACTTGCTGTTCAATTTGAAAAATAATAAAGAATAAAAAAAAAAAAATCACAGCTTTTCACTCCTCCTTCTCCCTGGGCTTTGCTGCCCCCATCAGTTCTTCCTGCTGCAAACAAGCAAGCATGAAAGTGTCTTTCTGATCTGCTCGGTTTACTTAACTTTATCTTTTGGTGTTTTTGCATTTTCGTAGATTTTTGTGGTGCTAGTTTTCTCTCTGAGAAGGGTTTTCTTTGTCTGCTTGAAGAGGAGCAGACTTTTCTGTCTGCATCTGGCAGGTGTATCCTTCGAGGACCTGTTCAGCTGGCCTGCTGAAGATCTGTGGAGCTCAGGGTTTTGTGCCCTTAGCACTTACTTCCTTGACTTTGTCAACAGTTTGAGCGCAAGCTGTTGGGCACCAATAGCATTCCTTCGGGGTGCTCACAGTGCTGTCTGCAATTTTTTTTCCTTCCCCTACTCTTCTCTTTTGTCCAGCGTGGTCGGTGGGAGTTGAGAAACAGTCCGACTGGCAGCCTGATGATTTCAGCACAGGAGGTGACTGGCGAGTTGAGGCAGCAATTCTTTCCAGTCCCAGTTACACCTTAAGGTAGCTGAAGCAGGCTGCAGCACCTTTCCTGAGCACATGTTCTGTGAGTACAGGCTGTCAAAGCCTATGGGGAAACTTAGGGGGGGGATTATAATCTCTAGTTTTGGTGGCATCTTTTGTTGGAACCTTGGACTCCCATCCCTAAAATCCTAAATTTGCCTTTTTTTTATTTTTTTAGTGTCCCTGAAGCGTTTTTGGGCCACTTTTTGGCACAAAAATGCTCCTGCAGCAGCCATCTTGAATTTTCTGATTCCCCCCCCCCAAAGTGCTCAGACTTCTTCAAAACACCTCATTTTGCTTCTCAAATCTATCAATCACATCCAGTAAATGTGGAATGGTGGAATCAGGATTCTTCAAATGAAGCAAGATATCATCTGCATAAGCAGAGATCTTATATTCCCAACCTGCATAAGGAATCCCCTTTATCTCCCTTGCCTGCTATATAGCCAACAACAAGGATTCCAGAACAATATCAAAAAGCAAAGGAGATAAGGGACATCCCTGTCTAACTCCCCTCTTCAGATGAAAACGATATGAGAAGGTATTATTAATATATAGTCTGGCAGATCCTATACCAAACCAATCCATTGTTTGATACATGAAAGTCCACTCCACACGATCAAAGGCCTTCAGAGAGACATCCAGAGAGACAAAGAAAGCTGGATCATTCATTGTTTTTGATAAATTTAGCATATGAAATGCCAATCTAGTATTGTTAGATGAATGTCTGTGAGCAACGAAATCAGTCTGATGCATTCCAATCACAGGGAGAGCCTTGGCTAATCTTAGAGCTAATAACTTAGCCAAAAGTTTTCCATCGACATTGATTAAAAAAATAGGCCTGCAGTTTGAAACCAACATGGGATCTTTATTTGGCTTTGGCAAAACTATAGTTAAAGATTCAGCCAAAGTACCTGAAATACAACCTTTAGTTAGTTGTGACAGATATAAATTTAGAAGATGGGGTAGAAGTGTGGTTTGAAATGATTTGAAAAACTCCACCGTGAATCCATCACCACCCGAAGCGGATCCAGCTCTGAGGGACTTCAACGCTGTCTGAAGTTTTTGAAGTGATAGGAGCATCAAGATTCCTTTTTATATACTAGGGAAGTTTTGGTCCCTGATTTAACTTTAAAAATTCTAAACCTTTAACTTCTTTGTCTGAATAAAGCTCAGAAGAATACAAAGCTTTATAAAATTCCAAAAATTGGTTTAGAATATTTCCAATTTTAGTATGGCTTGTTCCTTTCTCATCCTTAATGGCTACAATTTTAAATTTTCTTTTTTTAGCTAAGATATTTTAAAAAGTTGGCTCTTACATCAGAAGCAACAGTAGGATCTTTGTTTTGGAAGTTAGTGCTGGTTTATGCTTGATTTCAGGAATTATATGTTTGACATATTTTCTTTTAAAATATTACATATTAATCACGATTAATCGCTACCGCACAACATGATTAATCACGCATAAAATTTTTAAACTAAACTAAACTAAACCTTAGGTTTGTATACCGCACCATCTCCGCGTGCGCAGAGCTCGGCACGTTTTACAGAGGTTGAGAGGAAAGGAACTACAAAGAAAGGATATAGGAGAGGGACTGAGGAGATAGAGGGGGACAGGATACTAGAGCACGGGAGGTGATTAGATTTTTGAAAAGAGCCAAGTTTTCAAGTGTTTGCGGAAGGATTGGAAGGAGCTAGAATTTCTGAGCGGGGATGAAAGGTTGTTCCAGAGTTCTGTGGTTCTAAAGGGGAGGGATGTTCCAAGTTTTCCTGCGCGGGATATACCTTTTATAGAAGGGAAAGATAGTTTCAGTTTTTGGGAGGATCTAGTCGAGAGCGAGTTTGAGGAATTCCAGAAGAGTGGGATAACGGGAGGAAGGACGCCATGTAGAATCTTGAAGGCTATGCAGGCACATTTATAGAGGACTCTGGAGTATACTGGGAGCCAGTGAAGCTTGGAGAGGAGTGGGGAAACGTGGTCGAACTTGCCTTTTGCGAAAATAAGCTTGGCCGCGGCGTTCTGAATTAGCTGAAGTCTATGGAGGTTTTTCTTAGTTAGGCTTATATAGATGGAGTTGCAGTAGTCCAGTCTAGAGAGGATGGTGGATTGAACGAGGATGGCGAAATGAGAATGATGAAAGCAGGATCTTACTTTCCTCAACATATGGAGGCTAAAGAAGCATTTTTTTACCAGGGAGTTGAGGTGATCGTTGAAGGAGAGAGAGGAATCTAAGATGATGCCTAGGACTTTGCTTGAAAACTCAAGCTGAAGAGTGGGGCCGGAAGATAGAGGGATGGAGGTGGGTAAATGGTCTGAGATTGGGCCGAGCCAAAGTAGTCTTCCTGCAGCTGTAATAACAGAAAGCTAATAAAATAAGCAGCATAAGATTTCATAAGCAACAAAAGTAAGATTTATTACACATCAAGACATGGTATAGTTAATGGACATTGTTCATGTTTTGACTATTAGTGATGTGATTTATCTGGTTAATAAAGAGAATTTAAACAAGAAAATGGAAGCGTATATAACATTCAGCCAATATTCAAAGCGAGTTAACTAGCTGGGAATAGCTGCCAACCAGGTAACTAACTTGTATGAAGCTATCTGATCATTTTCAGTGGCACTTAACCAGTTAGTAGTGCTGAGAATGACCAGTTAGCGCCAAAATAGAAACTGGCACTTCTGGGACATTTCAGGGGTGGAGTCCAATTAGCTCTTAATATTCAGAGCTAAACACCCATGTTTAACCCACAAATAGGACTGTATAAATAGTTGCCCTATCTTTATGTGCTAGCCCATTGCTGGTTGTCTGAATATTAAGAACATAAGAATTTGCCTCTGCTGGGTCAGACCAAGGGTCCATCAAGCCCAGCGGTCCGCTCCCGTGGCGGCCCATCAGGTCCATGACCTGTAAGTGATCTTTTGTCTAACACTTGGATTCCTACTTCCTTATATCCTGAAAACCCTCTTCTTCCCTCTTATCTTTGCCCTTTTTGCTGTGTTCTCCTGTGTCCTCCTTTATCTGTAGCCCTCAATCCCCTTATCTTTCAGGAATTTATCTAGTCCCTCTTTGAAACCCCTTAATGTAATCTGTCCTATTACATCTTCCGGGAGCACATTCCAGGTATCCACCACCCTCTGAGTGAAGAAGAATTTTCTGGCAATGGTTCTAAATCTGTCCCATTTCAATTTCTCTGAGTGCCCTAGTACGCTGAAGAACCTGTCCCTCTCCACCCTCTCTATACCTTTCATAATCTTGTAAGTTGCTATCATGTCACCTCTGAGTCTCCACTTCTCCAGAGTGAAGAGCCCCAGCCTCTCTAACCTCTCAGCATATGAAAGGTTCTCCATACCCTTAATCATTCGCGTCGCTCTCCTCTGGACCCTCTCAAGTATTGCCATATCCTTCTTAAGATATGGCGACCAATATTGCACTCAGTACTCCAGCTTCGGGCGCACCATCGCCCGATACAGTGGTAGGATGACTTCCTTCGTTCTTGTTGCAATACCCTTCTTGATAATACCCAACATTCTGTTTGCTTTCTTCGAGGCTGCCGCACATTGCGCCGTTGGTTTCATTGTTGTATCCACCAACACTCCCAAGTCCTTTTCAAGGTTACTTTCCCCCAGTACCAGCCCCCCCATTTTGTAGCTGAACATCGGGTTCTTTTTCCCTATATGCATGACCTTGCATTTCTCTATATTGAAGCTCATCTGCCATTTGTTCGCCCACTCCTCCAATGTTGTCAGGTCTCTTTGTAGTTCATCACATTCCCCTATAGTTTTAACCCTGCTACAGAGTTTAGTGTCATCTGCAAATTTTATAACTTCACACTTTGTCCCCGCTTCCAGGTCATTTATAAATACATTGAACAGCAGCGGCCCGAGCACAGACCCCTGTGGGACACCGCTCGTTACCCTTCTCCAGCCCGAGTAGTGGTTCTTCACTGCAACCCTCTGCTTTCTGTCTGCCAACCAGTGTTTAACCCATCTATATACGTCCCCTTCCACCCCGTGGTTCCACAGTTTCCTAAGTAGCCGCTCATGAGGTACCTTGTCAAAGGCTTTTTGAAAATCGAGATATATGATGTCTATGGGGTCCCCTTTGTCCAGCTGGCTGTTTATCCCTTCAAAGAAGTGTAGTAAGTTTGATTTAATCAGACATGCGTTAGCCAGCTGTTAAAACCCCCAGAAATCCAATGCTGAAGCCCATAAAGGGCCCGACACTAAGTTTTCACTTTTAGCTTCAGAGTCGGACAAAAAATGTTGTTCGCCACCAGCTGAATATCGACCAGTGTGTCTCTAAGGACACTTTTAATCATCATCCACTATGCCTACTGACCAAGCTGCTATGTTTTCCTGTTGTGTTATTGTAGAGGAGGTTCTCTTCCTAAATGTCTTTCCTAATCATCTTTTGCATGGGGAAAACTGCCTTCAAACGTTGGTGGATGGAACAGTTTAGTTTTTAAATGTTCTTATGCTGGAAGATTTTAATCATTCATATTGATGCCCCTGCACGCCCTAAGATTGCTGGAGTTGGGGTGTTTTTTCCTTTTTCTCAGAGTTACATTTGTGGCAGTTTTACCTCTTTTCCACAAATCCCAGATCATATTTCAGATTTGGTATTATTTCATCCCTGTTTCTTATTCCCCATTTTCTTTTTCTATGAATCAGATATCCTGGTCAGATCACTTGGTTGTGTTTGTATTCAGTCTTCCTCGGTGTGCTATTTTTTTCCACCTAGTTCTGATTATGGTTATTGGACTAGGGGCTCCTTTTACAAAGCCGCATTAGGGCATTAATGCGCGGAATAGCATGCGCTAGACGCTAACGCCAGCATTGAGCTGGTGTTAGTTCTAGCCGCATAGCGTGGGTTTAGCTAAAATGCTGCGTGCGCTAAAAACTAATGCAGCTTAGTAAAAGGAGCCCTAGGTGTCTTCATCAGCTCAATATATCTAAGCTTTTTTGCCTTTTTTGATGAACATGCTGATTGTTGGAATTCTGTACTTGATACAGCTCTTGATACTGCAGGTCCTTTGCATTTTTTTAAAGGTTCCACTAGGCATTGTCAACCTTAGTTTCTCGATTGCCTTCATTTGCTCAAGCATCAAATGCATAGAGCTGAAAGACTCTGGGAAAGAACAAAATCTGTTGATTCCCATAGGATGTGTAAAGGATTTGCAGAAGTCCTCCAGTTATTTAAAGGAAGTGAAAAGGATTTAAATTTTTTAAAATTTAATTTAAAAAAAATCTAATCCTTCTAAACATCTTTTTTCCATCCTCACAGATTTAGTGGGTACTCTGCTGCTAGAAATTCATTGTGTAATGAATACTTACATTGGATGGTGCAACTCCAGGAAGAATGTTTCTGGCTTCTATGACTTTGTGATCTGTCTCAAACCTGAATTGGTGATGGTAGAATATAAACATTGAGTAATATAATTTAGGGATATGCCCTTAGCTGACCAATTTGCACACTATTTTGGTTCTAAAATCTCACAGTTTTGAGCTTCTATATGTACAACTGATCAAATCATTGTGGTGATGGAGACTTGTGAGTATGTTGGCTTGTGCAGGTTCTTTGACATCAACTGTTTTCCAGCTTCCCAGTGTGTTCTTTTTCAGATGTATTTATTATCTGTCAATTTGACAACTTACCACCACCTTGGTTGAAATTACTTGATCAGGGTTTGCTTCCTTTTGCCTTTTTGCTTATAACCCATAGTTTGTCAATTGGTGCTGTCTCTTGATCATGGAAGGCAGCTATACTTCAGCTGATGTTGAAGAAATCTACATTAGATCCTGGTTTGCCAGCCAGTTTTCAACCAGTATCTAATCTGTACATTTTGACTAAGCTGACTGAAAAATTGGTTTACTCCCAGCTGGTGTCATATGTTGAAAAGGTATTAGCATTACATCCTTTTTTTTTTTTTTTTTTTTTAATTTTTTATTTATAAATTTTCCATTCTTACAATATTTGAATCATACAATATATATTAATTATTACATATCCAAAATATTATCATTAATAATTCATAGTATTTAAAATATAATATGATAAAGATTATACAATAACATATAAAATATAATTCCCTCTCCCTTTTTATATAATATATTTCCATTAATTAATCAAATCCCACCCCATTCATATATAATTTTATCATTGTGCTAAGATACTAATCATTAGAATAATTTGTCAATGGTTGCCAAATTTTCTTGAAATTAAGAAGATTGCCCTGTTGTAACGCTATTATTTTTTCCATTTTATAAATATGACAGACAGAATTCCACCAGAATGTATAATTTAATTTGGTATAATCTTTCCAATTTTGAGTAATTTGTTGCATGGCGACTCCTGTTAGTATTAGTAATAGCTTATTATTATTTGCTGAAATCGGACTCTTAGTTCTCATTGCAGTACCAAATAATATGGTGTCATATGAGAGTCCTACGTGATTCTCTAGTAACTTATTAATTTGGGGCCAAATTGAATTCCAAAATGCGTTTACATAGGGACAGAAAAAGATTAAATGATCTAACGTCCCTATTTCCAATTTACAATGCCAGCATCTATTAGATCTAGTACTATCTATTTTTTGCAGGCGCGTTGGGGTCCAGAATACTCTATGTAATAAGAATAACCATGTTTGATTCATAGATGCTGACCTTGTAGATCTTAATCTCCAGGACCAAAATCGTGGCCATTGAGATTCAGAAATTGTCTGACCAATCTCAATACTCCAAATATCCCTAAGACCTGTTTTCTTTTTTTTATTTAAAAATCCGTATATCAATTTGTACCATTTTGCGGCTTGGTGACCCAAAAAATCCGTCTGGAAAGATAGAACCTGTAGACTATATTGATTATTTAGATTTTTCCATTCAGGGAACCCTACCTGAATGGCCTGCTTCAATTGCATCCATTTAAAATATTGTGTTTTATTTAATCCAAATTTATTTTGCAATTGTGAAAAACTAAGCAGTGATCCTTCTGATATGACATCATTCAGTGTTCTTATTCCTGCATTTATCCATTGTTTCCAGACGATTTTAAATCCGCCAATTCTAATCCTGGAGTTTATCCATATTGATTGATTTAGAGATTTAGCAATAGGTTCTGGTGATAGATTACTGATATATCTCAATGTTTTCCAAGTGTCAATTAAAATTCTGTGATCTTTGTATCTTTTAGGCATTGTTATAGTTATTAACTGTTCTGGATATAAAGGGAACAGGAGCCGCCATTCTAAATACAGCCAATCTGGTACATTTTCTAAAAGGTCTGGGAGGATCCAATACATACCCTGTCTTAAGATATAGGCTTGATGATACCTATAAAAATTTGGAAAATTTACCCCCCCTTCCACAATTGGTCTTTGTAATGATACTAATGCGATTCTTGGTCTTTTCCCACACCAAACAAATTTTGTAAGAACATTGTTAAGTTTTTTATAAAATGATCCCTGAAAAAATATTGGAATCATACTCATTTGGTAACAAACCACAGGCAATATCATCATTTTAATTGTTTGAATTCTTCCCCACCAAGAAAGATGTAATGGATTCCATTGCTCACACATTTCTGTTATTTTTTTCAATAAAAGTTTTTCATTCTCTTTGACTGTGTCTTCAATTGTATTTTTGATCATAATTCCTAAGTATTTAATTCCATCTTCTTTCCAAATAAATGAATATGGATCAAATAATCCTTTGGTACAATGAACATTGATTGGGAGAATTTCAGATTTGTTCCAATTAATTTTATATCCAGAAAAAGTACCATATTTTTCTATTAAATTAAGTATACATGGAATAGTAGTTTCCGGTTCTCTTAAATATATTATTATATCATCTGCATATGCAGATAATTTAAATTCAAAACTGGTAAATGATATTCCCTTTATCTCCTTAGTTTTGTTTATTGCAATTAATAAAGGTTCTAGGACAATATCAAAAAGTAAAGGAGACAGAGGGCATCCTTGTCTAACTCCCCTATGCAAGTTAAATCTATTTGATAAATTATTGTTAATATATAATCTTGCTCCAGGAGAGCTATACAATGTCTGAATCATTTTAATAAAACCGGATCCTATACCAAACCATTGTAAAGCTTGGTATATAAAATTCCATTCCACTCTGTCAAAGGCTTTTTCTGCATCTAAAGATATTAAAAAAACTGGATCATTTATATTTTTTGCTAAATTTAATGAGTGGAATGCTAATCTAGTATTATTTGATGAATGTCTTTTAGCAATAAATCCTGTTTGATGTACATCAATAATGAAAGGGAGAGCTTTTGCCAATCTTAATGCTAATACTTTAGCCATTAATTTGTTATCCACATTCAATAATGAAATAGGCCTGTAATTTGAAACCAGAGTAGGATCTTTGTTTGGTTTTGGTAAGACTATAATTATCGATTCTGCCATAGTACCAGAAATATTTTCATTCTTTATTTGATATTGATACAAATTTAACAGATGTGGTAATATGATATTTTGGAAAAATTTATAAAATTCAACAGTATACCCATCTCCACCTGGAGCGGATCCAACTCTAAGAGACTTCAATGCTGTTTCTAATTCTTTTAAAGATATAGGTTCTTCTAAACTTCCTTTTATATGATCTGGAATATTTGGTCCATTATATGAATTTAAAAAAGTTAATCCGTCTTGTTCTTTATTTTTATAAGAATTGGAAGTATATAATTCTTTGTAAAAATCAAGAAATTGTGTTATAATATCTTTTGTGTTGGTATGTGTGTTACCTTGTGTATCTTTAATTGCAATAATCTTAGATTTTCTTTTCTTTGCTTTTAGAAAGTTTGCTAATAATTTCCCCGCTTTATTTGAATTTCCATAATATTGTACTTGTTTGTTGAAAATGTCTTTCCTCACAATTTGAGAAGAAATCTCATTATATTTAACTTTTAATTTTAATAATTCTTGTAATGTATTATTTTCCCATTTCTCAATTAATTTATTTTCTAATAATTTAATTTGCTTTCCCATCTCAAGAAATTGTTTTTTTTTTTGTTTGTTAATAAATGTAGAATATGAAATAATATTTCCTCTCATAGTTGCTTTAAAAGCATCCCATAAGATCTCAGCATTAATATCATCTGATTCATTAAATTGAAAGAATTCTTGCATTTTTATTTTAAAATCTTCAAGAAATTTTGAATCCGCTAATAAATCATTATTAAATCTCCAAATTAAATCAAAGTTTTCTATATCATAATTTTGAAGATTAATCCACACACCAGCATGATCTGAAATTATAATGGGATCAATTACTGCTCTTAAGACACGCTGCGCTATATTATTAGAAACAAATATATAATCAATTCGTGAAAAAGATTTATGGACCTGAGAACAAAAAGAAAATTCCTGATCATTAAAATGAAGAATTCGCCATATATCTACTAAATCACAAGATATTATCAAATTATCTAAGCCTAATGATTTCATAACTTTACTTGGTTTTTTATCCAAAATCGGATCCATTACAGCATTGAAATCCCCTGCTACTATTAAATTAGATGTAGCCAGTGGTAAGAGCAATTGTTGAATTTGTTTAAAAAACTCCATTTGATTCGTATTAGGAGCATATAAATTGAATAAATTCAGGGTTGTATTTCCCAGAACCATCTCGATATGTACCCATCTACCTAAGGGATCATAATTAATTAATTTAAAATCTGCATTACATTTTTTGTTTATTAGAACAGCCACTCCAGCTTTTTTCTTTAAGGCCGGTGCAAATAAACATTTAGAAATCCAACCTCCAGATAATTTTTTTGATTCAATTTCCGAAAGATGGGTCTCTTGAATGAAGTAAATGTCCGCATTTTGATTTTTAAGGAACGATAATAATTTCTTCTTCTTAATAGGATGATTTAAACCATTGACATTCAGCGAATACATTTTTATATCCATCTAATTAATAGTTATGTTTTAACCAATATTCTATGATAGTTTACACGATTATCTCCTAGCACATTCATTAAAAATTTATATCCTATCCCACCCATTATTTTCCCTCCCCTCCCACCCATTATCATATTCTGATTTGGAACACGCATTGGTCATGCAAAACCTACATCTCCATCTCCAGGCATTACATCCTTGGCAATCAAGTTTCTGTTCATATCATAGTAAAGAGACTGTTTGACTTCAAAGCTTAGTGAGGTTTATTTAAAACATTGATAGTGGTTTGACCTCATCGGCTGTTTCTTTAGATTTATCTACAGTGTTTGATCTTATTGAACACTCTCTTTTGTCAAGACTGTCAGAACACTAGGGGCTAGATTTTCAAAAAAACACTAAAAAAAACGACAGGCTGCTATCGCAGCCCTTATAGTAGTGATTGTAAAAAAAAGCAAGTCATTCTCCAAAAAACGCTCATGCAGAGAGTAGCGAAGACACACTAAATTTGCATGTGCCCATCACAGAATACGCAACCCCCCCCACACACACAAAAACACAACAGCGGGATAGATGTCCAATGTCTCCTGCTGCCAAACACCCCCCCACCCCACTCCTCTCAGCAGTGGGAGAGATGCCCAATCTCTCCCACCCAACCGACACCCCCCTAACTCCTCTCAGCAGCAGGAGAGTTGTTCCCTCCAGCCAGCTGGCCCACCTCTTCAAAATGGCAGGCCTTCCTACCATTTTTAAATATGTTAAATAGCACCATTCCCAATAAGGCCAATCAGGTCAATCAGAGCAATTAGGCCCCTCCCTGGATGCATCCAGATGCCAAAGGGGGTTATAATGCAGTCAAAACACTAACTGCCTCTTTTACAAAGCTGCACAGCAACAACCCTGAAGCCCTTTAAATCTCTATGGGCTTCGGGGCCGTTAGCGCAGGGCAGCCGCCAGCATGGCTTTGTAAAAGAGGCCGTAAAGGAGGGAAATACAAGACTGTTATCGGCGATGTCACCTAGAGTGTGGCTGCATCCCCTTGCTGTCTATGGGGAACCCCTGTTAACAGGTAAACAAGTTCACTTTTCCTTCTTTTCTACTCTCTTGGTCACACCACATACACATATGCATAGAAACACACACAGATTGGAGATACAATACAATATAATTTTTATTTGTATACCACGAATACCTCTTTGAAGTTCACAGCGGTTCACAAACAGTGACATAACTAATATAAGGTACTTAGAAAAACATCCCTAACTGTCCAGTAGGCTCACAAGCTGATTAAATCATCTGAATAAACCAATTGCTTACATACTAGGGAATTAAAAAGAAGACCAAATAAATTCAATAATTAAAAAGATTACTAATAAAGAAAAACCAAATTAAAGAAACAAAAGAATACTAAAAGCAATCAAAATACTAAGATAACCTATAAACAGAAACAAAACCAAAAGAAAATTAAAAAATTAATAAAAAATAAATATGTCAACAGTGAGCTAGGATTCCAATGGCCTGATCAAAAAAGAAGTTATATAATAAGGAGATGGACACTCCTCTCAGAAGCTGGAAGCTGGATATATCAGAGGCTTCAATGGGAAAGCACTTCTTCAATGCCACTCGAATGCCAATCTCTTTCATGGAATCCAAATCTTTGGCCTCCCCAAGTCCGGAGCATGCCGAATCAGGAGCAGCGCCACTCAGGAAGAAGGAAGAGCTGGCACAGAAACAGAGACAGGCCCATATTCCACCATAACAGCAAACAGAAGGGCCGTGAAACCTCATCTGACCCAGCATTGACAGGCAGGATAGGAAGGGTCCCTGCATAAAACTCCAAAAAGGGCACCATGAAGGGAACCAGCCAGCACAAGGAGGCAACATCCGGCACTGAGAAGGCAGATGCAAAGGAAGATACAAATCCATCAAGATGCAGGAAACGGCTGGCATGGAGGATGAAGCAGAGTTGGCATAAATTTAAGCCAGCACAAAGCAGAGCCTGAGCCCTCAAAGCGGGGTCAGACGACGTTGCATGCCCCATGCGACAGGTTGAAAGGCCTCGGTAAAAATGAGGGCTCTTGACCATTAAAACAGTAAATGGTCAAGATTCCAACCTTCAATACTAATCATTAGCAAGACAGTTTTAAATCCAAAAATAAAATTAAAGCAGAAAAAGCTTTCAAAATGAAGCTAATAAAGAAAACCCCACTAATAAATAGGATAAATAAACCAACATAAAAGTATAAATTAAGGAGCACTATAGCCTATATGGATACCATCTTGTTAAAAAAAAAAAAAATTACATCCGGGTCATGTAACCAGGAAATGACATCAGAGGGAGGGAGCTCAGGCCAACTGCAAGCAGCAGACAGGAGATGCTGCTCACTGCAGTTGAAGATTTGAAGAGGTACACTGGGGGGCTTTGGGCATGGGGTAGAATGCTTGGGCCTCGGTAAAAACCATGAATTGAAGCCTAAGGTGTATTATAATAGCGTTTGCTATTATCCATGGTTTCATGTAACCATAGTAGGTCTTGGAACCTATTACCGTAGATACAGGGGCCCAACTATATCACATTTGGTTTAATTTTATTATTCTTTATTCTCGAAAGCAACAATGTTTGAGTTGAACTTTTGGTTATGGCGATATAAAAGAATAAAGTTATTATTATTATTATTATTAGTGCTCTTTTCAAACCCATCTCCTTAGGTCAAAAATCATGCATCTGCAGATACTTTTCCCACTTGGGGTTTTGTTTTTAATAGGGAAAGACTGGATAGGTCTAGCAAGAGATCACTGGATCAATACTGCTATCTGAACAATGCAGAATCCTTATAAAAAATTGCATGGTTAGAAATGTAGATTTCTTCAGCAGTGAATGCATATAGTAGCTCTCTTCTATAATACTATACAGTATATAGTCTCTGTGCTCTGTGGGCTACATCGACAGTAGCTTGGGAATTGCTTCTCAGACATAGCTATATCTTCTGTTTGTTTTGTTTCATAGGTCTGATTGGCAGCTGCACTAACTCTAGCTATGAGGATATGGGTCGAGCAGCTGCAGTAGCCAAACAGGCACTGACTAATGGACTGAAGTGCAAATCCCTGTTTACCATCACTCCAGGCTCTGAGCAGATCCGAGCCACCATTGAGCGGGACGGCTATGTGAGTCACGGGTATTGTTGCTGAGTGTGGAAAGAAGTGCTTGTTATTTGTTCCTGGCTTTCATGAAAGGAAATATAATTGAGAAAAATGTTGAGTGCATATTCCATATAGTAAAAGGCAAGCCATCTATCCTTGGGCTTTACCAGGCAAATTTTATAATCTGTAGTTTTTCAATATATGTGTACAGTAGAAGTCGTTTATAATCATAAGAATAGCCATATTGGGTCAGACCCAGAGGTGTAGCTAGGTGGGGCGCAAGGGGAGTGGTTGCTCCCCCGAATGGACTTTTAGAGAAAATGACACCTATGTACTATAGGTGTTGCTACAGGGTGGCAAGTTCTGCCCCAGAAAAACAGCTTGCTGATTAGCTGTCCAGCATCTTCCCATACGATCTGATCTCTCTCTCTCTCACTTCCGGCCCCATAACACCCCCCGTGTTATTGCCAGCAGCCTGGAAGATTGAAGAACTGTGTCAGCAATGAAGGCATTCTGCCTTCAGATGTCTCCAGAAGCTTTCTGCACTGCTCCCCCCTCTTTATGTGGGAACAGGAAGTTTTAGGAGAGAAAGTTTCTGGGGCCAGCTGAAGACAGCATGCCTGCATTACTGACACTGACACTACCAGCGGCCTGAAAGATTGAAGAACTGTGTGTGGGGGGGTAGGGAGCCAGGAAGGGAGAGAGAGATGGTGGACCCTGTGGAGAATGGAAGGTGAGAGAGGTGCTGCACTGCATATGGCAGAGGAGGGGGAAGAAAGAGTAAAATAGATGCTGCATCAAGTGGGGGAGGACAAGATGCCACCAGACCACAGGGAGAGGGCAAGGAGGTATGAAAGAGAGTTTGGATGAGGAGATGGGGACTAAGGGAGAGAAGCTAGGGGAAGAAAGAGAAAAATGCTGGCATGGAGGAGTAGAGCAGAGGGAAAGGATAAAGATGAGATGAGTTGGGTTGGGGGATATTAGGAAAGATGCTAGAGCCAGGGAGGGAGAGAGATGCATATCATGGAGAGGGATGGGGGAGAGGGGGAGATGCAAGAGAAAGGGGAAGAATATGGACACAAGGAGAGGGATGGAGACATTGAAGGCAGATATTGAACTTGAGGGAAATAGGGACAGGATCACAGAGGGGGAGGTACTGGATATGAAAGATAGGGACACAGAGGGAAATGACAGTGGACATGAAGAGAGAAGAAATGTCAAATGGACAGGAGACACTGAACAGCAGAAGATTGGAGGTGTGAAGGAGAGAATAGGAACAGAGCAGAAGATAAATGGGGCAAGGGAAGAAAGGGACCAAATCAGTGACTTAGTGATTGAATTAGAGAGTGTTGGAGCTGAACACAGAATTATAGATAGGAGAAATGGCAGGGGAATTTTGGAAGGATACTGCGTAATTGGCATTGGTAGGTATGTTGATAGGTTGGGAGAATGAGCGAGGGTGTGAAATGATAAGAGAAGAGGGGCAAGAAAAGGGGATGAAGTTTGGTGAAAGGTTGAGTAATAATGTGAATGACCTGGAAGATTGAGTACCTGAGATCCCCTGGGAGAACGGTATAGAAAATTGAATAAATAAAATAAAAATAAATTAAAAAATGGAGTTACTAGGGAGGGGGATGGAAAGAAGGGGATGGGTTTCTGAAAGGGTTGAGTGAGGGTAGAAATGAGATTAAAAAGATGGTGAAAGACAGGCAATAGATCATGGGGTCTAGGATAAGAAAGAGAACTGCCTGGAGGCAAGGGAAGGAAGGAGAGATAGAGGATGGAGATGGGACTTGTGAGGAGATGGGACTTGTGAGGGAATGAGAAGCAGTGGAGGGCAAGTGAGAGCTGAGAGGGTGAGTACAGAGGATGGAAATGGGGGATATAGGAAACTGGGAAAGGAGAAAGACATAGGGAGCAATGGGAAGGAGATGGGAAAAGCCAGTAGATGGATGAAAAGTGAAAAGGAAGCTGAGAAGGTAAGAGAAAGGGAGAAAGAGTAAATCAAATGGGCAGATATAAATAAAAGAAGAGAACAGTGGGGGAAAACATGAAATGAAAGAGCAGTGCCAGACAGATGTAGTGAAGGAAAGGAAGAAGATGAGAAGACAGAAATTTAAAGGTCCACCTGGAAAAGAACTTGGAAGAAGATTGACACATGGAAAGTGGAAAAAGAATGGAGCAAAGACTGTCTATAAATATCAAAATGTATAGCACTGCGTACGCTTTTCAGTGCTATATAAGTGATAAGTAGTAGTAGTGGGTTTGAGCCTGGTACAAGGGATACATGGCATTTTGGACACATTGTACAGGTGAGCAATTGGTGGATTGATTAACTATCATATTATTCCACCCCCTCACCCTTCCTAACTTAGCAGGAAGCAAGGGGGGACATGTTGGGGCCTAGAAGGCTCTGGGGAGGGAGATTGAATTTTGGGTAGGCCTTTGCTTTTTAGGAGGAAAAGTGTATCAGATCAAAGTGGGCCTTTTGACCTTGGATGGGAGAGAGAAAAGGATCATCAGATGGGGCAGGGAATTTGACCTTAGGGAGTGGGTAGGCTACTAACTGCTACTCGGAAGTTATTCAGTGCCAGCACCTGCATAGCTAACTGGGCAAAATTAGGACTTCTGTTTTATGCAGTTGTACTTGCATAGGTAGTTATGTGGGCACCAACACTGAATATTGTAGACATCTCATAGCTCTGAACTTTTCTCAGACTCTGACCAGATTTGATATGGCCGGTTAGTGGCAATATTCAGCAGCCCTACCAAGTTACATACTATTGAATATGAGTGGATGGTTTATTTGTATTTAATATCCGCCTTTCCTCAAAATAGCAAACTGAAGTGCAAGTATAATATAATATATATTAAGGGTGAAAAGAATCATGCCGGATAGGAAAGGACAGTAGAAGAGCTAAAACAATAAAATCAAAGTTTAATAGCATTAAGCTTTGATGACATTATAGTATTATATCATTATCATTAGAATTATTTTGGACAGTGCCTCGCTATTTTTGGTTGTGGTAAATAAAAACAAGCCATATTGGTGCAGAAGATAATGTGTCCTTGAGTGGCTGTCAGGAGATGCTTGCACATTGAAGGCTTTATCAGAGATATGTCTTTAGGAGGGATGACTGCTGAGCATGATTTAAGTGAGCAAGAGCCTCTCAAACTCACTGATATCGCTATGAATATCAGGCTCTTAGTTTTAGAGTCCATAAAAGAGTACAGGATTAATAGACTTCAGCATGAAATAACAAAGCTGTGAGTAAATGTGCTTCAAACTATTATGCATCCTTTCCATAGAACAAAGGCTATTTTGCCTGTCCAAATGTAGTTTAGAAGAATTCAAATTCTGGAACATGGCAGCAATGGTATTTTGGTAAAGATATATTTGAAAAATGTCTTCCTCCTCTCCCCCCCCCCCATTCTTAAGACACATACCAGTGTGCTCATAGTGCATTTTTCATAACTGAATATACTTTCTTAGAATTGGATGAAAGCATACACATATCTGTATGTTTGTTGTTTTTGTTTTTTTCTTTGCTCTAGGCCAAAATACTACGTGATGTGGGTGGCATGGTCCTTGCCAATGCATGTGGGCCATGCATCGGACAGTGGGACAGGTAAGGATAGCCTTAACTAACACTGTATGGGCAAATCAGTGTGTACCTTGGATAAATCACCTACCCTTCATAACCCCAGATACAAAACTTAGATTGTGAGTCCACCTGGGTCAGAAGAAGTACCTGCAAAGAATGTATACAGTGCTTTGTATGTCTAATTGCTCTATAGAAATGATAAATAGTAGTTGTCCATTTTTCCAATTGAATCGGTCTCTGGAACTTCAAATAGTTAACCTCAATCTCTTCAGATTCTGAACATACTGTACTTTGTTTCTGCTGGGAACTCCTGCCACCCTCTCCTTGCCCTAGGGAAGCATCTATTATATTCCTAGCATGGATCACAAGCTCTAGAGCCCCACCCCTCAGGCCTCTTCTCTCTGATAGGTCCATCTTATCTAGCTCTTTTGTTAGAGAACAAGGCCAGGAACTACACTTCCCATGTTTCCTGTAGTGCTGCCGGACCACTCTAGCAGTTTTTCATTCCATTCCTCCCTTGAGGCACATAACTCTTTTTTCTATCTATGGATCTTGCTGCCATTCGTTCAGGTAAGAGTTTTATCTTTTCCTTTTTGTGGCTGTCTTTCCACAGTTCTGCTTTAGATCTTGAAGGTTTTGGAATAATGTATTCATTTTATCCCTTTTCCTCATATTGGGACCCAGTGTCTGTCACATCATGCATATTTTCCTAACCAATGGGAGTGGGGGAAAGGAAATTAAAAGTACATGTAAATACCTGTTAAATGGATTCTGCCAGATTTTCAAATCTAAAAGATTTACTTAGAAAATTACCTCAGGAAACTATGCACCTCATATTTGTGTGCACAATTTTTCTGAGATAAAATACTCAGACACTTTTGAACTTTCATAAGTATGCGCTTCTGTAAAAAAATCTTACCCTTGCAGTGTTCTCCCCAGAAATTTTTTCCAGCCGGGTGGCATGAAAAAGTAGCTGGGTGGGGTGGGTGAGACGGGGAAATTTGGTGGTGGGGAAAATTAAGGGCTCTTTTTATAAAGATGCGTTAGCGCCTTAATGCGCGGAATAGCATGCGCTAAATTGCCGTGCATGTAGCCGCTACCGCCTCCTCTTAAGCAGGCGTTAGTTTTTCAGATAGCATACGGTGTATGCACTAAAAACACTAGCGCACCTTTGTAAAAGGAGCCCTAAATGTGTACTATTTTTATTAATTATTATTTTCCAATGTTCACTATGACTTCCTTTTTTAAGGTTTGACACTTGTGCCAGAATATTTTTACTAAATTTAAGAAGTATCCAATTCTAGAAGTAAATAATTAGATATTCGCCCTCTTTCAAATGGTATAGAGGTTTAAAAAAGGGAAATGCGTTAATAAAATCATTAGGTTCAATCTAGCCATTTATTTCTGCATGAATTTAAACAACTAAAAAAAAAAAAAGATAAATATAGCTCATCCAGTCATACAAGAAACGTCTCTACAGCACCTCTAATAATATTTTGATCACTAGGTTCCTTACTGAGGTCTCACTGAGGATATGAAAGAGGATATGAAATAGATGCGATCCCCACTTCCAAACCTCTTCAACATAATTTATGGAGAGGTGTTACTGAGCCTTGAAGGAGACCTGTTTGATCGCACTACAGCAAAATAAAAAAGTAGCAGATAAAAATCAAAGTGAGAGCTAGGCAAAACAGTTTAGGTAAAAATGCAGGTAATAATTAGCAATGTATTAAAAATATTTTATTTTTATTTGCTTATAATGTCATTTGAAAGCTGTTTGATGTTAATACAGCTTTAATTTAATTTTTTATTGTGTGTGTGTGGGGGGGACAACACCTACATCAACAGTAAAGTTAGCATAGGGTCATTAAATCCAGTGGCGTACCTATTATATATGACAGCCAGTGCTGATCATTTTTTTAATAACCCCCTCCTCTATATTAAAAAAGTTATTTTTAGTAATAATCCATGAGTTACACAACAAGGGTGCACCTAGAAAAAGGCAGCATCTTAAACACTGCAAACAGGGAAGAGAGAAATAAGAAAATACCATTTTATTGGACTAATCCATTTTTCAATTAGTAGTAATTAGCTTTCAGAGGCCAAATCTTTCTTCAAGACAGTACAGTATACTGCTGTTATGGTATCCTGTCCTGACCTGAGGAAAGGGGTTTAGTCCCCAAAAAACTGCCTTATTTCCATTTCCTATTGATAAACTTTAATCAATACAGTTACAATACTACTAGATTCTACGTAAAGCAACAACAAAAAATTTTTTCCACCTTATGTCGTTTCTGCTTTAATCATCTTCTCTTCACTCTCTTCTTTCTATTCAGCGTTTGTCCTCGCTCCCTTACATGCAACATCTGTCCTCTCTCTTTGCCCCTTCCACCCAGCCTCTGCCCTCTCTCTCTCCCCCTTGCTTCCACTGTCCACCCTCTCTGCCCTTTCCATCCAGTGTCCACCCTCTCTCTGTTCCATATGGCATCTTCCCTCTTTCTATGTCTCTTCAATAAATTGTATATCCTTTGCCCTTTCTCTCCTTTGTACTCTGTGCCTTTGTACTCCTGTGCCCTTTCTTTCTATTACAGCTTCACCCCCTCTCCATTTTTTTTGTCTCCACCACTTCCCCTATGCTCTGGCACCTCTATCCCCTTCTCTCCCCCCATGCCCTGGCATCTCTCTCCTCTCCTTCCATCTCCCCCATCCACTCTATTATCTGGCATCTCTTCTCCTTCCTTTCACCTGGTCTGGCATCTGTCTCCTCCCATTCCCCCCATATGCCCTGACATCTCTCCCCCCTCCATGGTCTGGTAGCTCCTTTCCTTTCCCTCCCTCAAATGGTCTTGGCATCTCTTTTCTCTCCTCTCCTTTCCCTGGTCTTCCTTCTCCCCTCTCTCTCCCCAATTGGGTGCAGCAGCAGCACTTCTCTTCCTATCCCTCCCCTCATGCCCTGAAATCTCTCTCCTCTCCTATGTCTCCCTCTGCTTCCTTGCTCTGGCACCTTTCTTTCCTTTCCCTCTGGTCTGGCATTTGTCTCCTTAGTTTCCCTTCCCTCCCCTCCCCCATGCCCTGGCATCTCACTCCTATCCCCCACCCCCTCCATTATCTTGCATCTCCACTCCTTCCTTTCTCTCCCTCCTTCCTTCCTTTCCCCTGGTCTGGCATCTGTCTCCTTCTCCCTTCTCCCCCCCCAATAGTCTGGTATCTCCTTTCCTTTCCCTCCCTCCTAAGGTCTTGGCATCTCTTTCCTCTCCTCTCCTTTCCCTGGTCTTCCTCCCCCCCCCCATTGGGTGCAGCAGCAGCATTTCTCTCCCCCCTAATTAGGTGCAGCAGTAACAGCATTTCTCTCCCCCCATCACTTCTCCCCCCCCCCGCCTTGGTCGGCAGATTCGCTACAGGCTAAGGCAGGAGATAGGTCAGCGACGGAGGTAAGCTTACAACTTGGAGCTCTTCCTTGCTTCGGGCCTTCCTTGCTGCCGGGACCTGCCTTCACGGAAACAGAAAGTCGGCAGGACCCGGCAGCGAGGAAGGCCCAAAGCAAGCAAGAACACCAAGTTGTAAGCTTTCCTCCCTGCCCTATCTTCCGCCTTAGCCTGTAGCGAATCTATTTCTCGGACCTACTTCATTTCTCTTAGGTACCTTCTCCCTCCATTAGCCAGCAGCAGTTACTGAAGCACGCAGCTGCGAGCTTCTGCCTCTCCTCTTTCCGATTGGTTTCGCTTTGTGCAGGAGCGTCTTGTGCGATAAGCTGCAGAACAAAAGTAAACACGATGTCGGGGTTCTTCCTGTTTGTGCACTGGGTCATAATGAGCCTGCAGTGCCTGCCTCCAACTGCGACTGTAAAAATCGACCAGCAGTAGGAAAATTGTTTAAAAAAGTAAAGCTGAAAACCCTTTTTCTGGTGCTTAAAAAAAAAAAAAAAGGTCAGGCGGAGGCGAATTTACAGCCAAGATGACAGCCGGGCGTTCACCTAATCTAGCCGGGCGGGGTGCCCGGCTGAAAGGCGCTAGGGAGAACACTGCCCTTGGGAGCACCACCTCACTCTCACAGGCAAAATTACTCTGTATGAGCATATAACTTTGTGTACAGAGGGTGAGCATTTTTAAAGAATCCTGTTTCTACACTGCTTCACCACTCATAAATGGCTTTGAAAATTACCCTCCCCACGTATTAGTTTGTTAATAAATGTACAAATTGTCCTTCCAGTGAAGTTTCAATTTTAGTTTGTGTGTACTATTCTGGCCTAAGATTGTGAGAAAAGTTTCATGAATCCATTAATACAGTTTGCTGTCAAAATTTAATGATTACTCTAAAAAAAAAATTTGTAGGGGTTTAAATCTGATTGTAATTTACAGTACTGCTTTTTTTTCTTTAACAGAAAAGACATTAAAAAGGGGGAAAAGAACACTATTGTGACATCGTACAACAGGAACTTCACTGGACGAAATGATGCCAACCCAGAGACGCATGCTTTTGTCACATCACCAGAGGTAAAGTGCTTTATCCCAGAACAAGCAGGCAGCCTATTCTCACATTTGGGTGACGTCATCGACGGAGCCCAGATGCGGAAGCCTTGCAAGCAGACTTGCTTGTAGAAACTAGAAGTTTCGAGTCGACCGCACCACGCATGCGCGAGTGCCTTCCCGCCCAGCGTAGGGCACGTCTTCTCAGTTTTCCGCGGAGCTGAGAAGTCCGTCTTTGACTCTCTGCGCTTAACTTTGTTACTTCGTGCCTTCTCTGAACCGCGGTTTCTATTTTTTTTTCTTCACGAATCTCTGTTCTTGCTTTATTTCTTTTATTTCTAGTTTTTAAAAAAAATTTTTTTTTTAATCTTCCGTCCGTTTGCATGAGCAGGCCGCTCGGCTGCAGCCCAAGGGCTTCGATCTTGCGGTGGCTATTTTTCCTTCTATGTCCCGGCCTGTCACGGGCTTCAAGAAGTGTAGCCAGTGCCAGCGTGCGATTTCCCTTATGGACCCACACTGTCGGTGCCTCAAGTGCCTTGGGACGGAACATCATCCGAAGTCGTGCAAGCGCTGTGCTACTGTTCAACCTTGAGCCCTTAAACGTCGTCATCTTTTGGTGGAGAAGCTGTTCGGGATGGATTCTTCCTCCGATTCCTCAACATCGAAGGCGCCTTGGGCCTCACCTTCAATCGAGACTCCTCCTGCTTCTACTGCTTCCACCTCGAGCCTCATGAGACCTTCATCGTTTGCAACAGCTCTCTCTTCGACGACACCTGCTGTATCTTCCCCTGTTTCCTCTGGTCAGATAGCTCAGCAGAAAGTTGCAGCAGTGATGCTTAAAGTACCTAAGACTTCCAAGTCGAAGCATATTTACACTGCCTCGGTGGAACCTCCAGTCAAAGCAGGTGGTCCGGTTTCAGACGCAGATCCATCCTTGCCAGCTTCTTTCCAGACCATGTTGGAGAAGCAATTCATTCAGTTCCTTACAAATATGGGACCGAAGCTTCTTCCTCTCATCCAGCCTGGGCATTCAGCAGACTCCCACGTGGTCGAGCCGCTTCCTTTGCCTCAGTATGAGCTTACACACTCTTTGCAGGGAGCAGAGTCTCTGCGAGTGTCTGATCTGGCATCCAAGCACGTGAAGAAAGGAGAAGAATCTTTGCAAGTGTCTCGGCAGGAATCCTCACACTCTATACAAGGAGCAGAGTCTTTGGGAGTGCAATGAGGTTCCTCCATCAAGCCTCTGGAGCTTCGACCTACAGCCTCCAGTCCTATCCATTCTTTGGTGGCATTGTCTGCTTCTCTCTCTGAGGCGAAGTCTCCTCGATCTTCGAGATCTGCTTCCAAGCACTGTTCTCACCGACAATCAAGGCCTTCATTGAGGCATACTTCCAGGCATAGTTCTTCTTCTAAAGAACGTCCCTTTTCAACTAAGCCTCGATCTACTCCTACTTCGACTAGACCGCCGACTCCTCAATCGAGGTCTCCACTTCCACACCTCGAGGATGCAGCGGTTTCGATTGCTTCGTCCAAGTCTCCATATTCTTTTGATGCCTTTTTTCCTGCCGAAGCTTCATCTTCAACCCAGGCTGCCTCAACGTCCTCGAGTCCTTTTCGAGGCAAAGCATTGGCGGATCAGCTATCTTTCTCATCTTTTCTTCGTCAGATGGCTGTTGACTTGGATCTTCAATTAGATGCTTGTTCCAAATACTCTAAGGAGTACCTCAAAGTCATGCATCTCCCTCAACCTCCAGCAGAGTCACTTAAGCTTCCTCTTCACAAGCTTTTGTCTCAGACTTTTGGTCGATGCTTGGAGACCCCCTTATACTATACCGGCTGTTCAGGCAAATTGAACTCTAGGTATAAAACTGTACATCACAAAGGGTTTGACAACTCACAGTTATCTCATCAGTCCCTGCTAGTCTAGTCCTCCTTGAAGAGGTCCCATCCTTCCAAGGTTTATGCCACCGTTCCTCCTGGAAGGGAAGGGAAAACTATAGACAAATTTGGACGTCGCATCTATCAAAATGCCATGATGTCCTCTAAAGTTCTCAATTATAATTTTCATTTTATTACTTATTTTGAGTTCCTCATTTCTCTATTACCAAAATTCTTGACTTTTTTGGATACTCAAAAGCACTTTGAATTTCAAGAAGTCCTTACTTCTTTATCACAACTCCGATTACATCTCCTCCAGTCATCTTATGATGCCTTTGAGTTGTCTGCCCGGGCAACTGCTTGCTCTGTAGCCATGCATTGCCTTGCCTGGCTTCGTATCATTGACATGGTCCCTAATCTTCAGGATCACTTAGCTAATATTCCTTGTGCAGGCAATGACCCCTTTCATGAATCTATCGAGGCAGCCACCAAGAAATTGTCTGAACATGAAAATTCCTTTGCTTCTATTGTCAGACCTAAGCCAAAGCCAGCTCCTGCCAAGCCTACACGCCCTGCTCCTATCTATCAACGGCGTTTTGCTCCGAGGACTGAAGAGCCTGCTATTACGGCCTTCACTGACAGACCACTCAACTCTCTATATGCTGGTTCAAATAATATCTATAATAATAAAATCCTAGAGCGCGCATGCGCTCTTGAAACTTCATGATTCCTGGCGCCATGAGGTGTGCCTCCGTGCCGAATTCGATTTTTGAACACAGAGGCAGGCCAGAACACGGAGCAACTCCCCCCTCGCCGTCACTCACCGCCAGAGTGCCGCCTCACTGCTGCCGCTGATTCGGAGGGGGGGGCACAACGCACCTGCCAGCATCTTCCCTCTTGCCTGCTCACCCGCCCACCGTGGCTCTTCTCTCGAACAGGCCGGGGACCACAGGCGGGCGGCCCGCAGACAGGAGACTGCCGAAAAGCACCAAGCTTCTCCGGGGGGGGGGGGGGGAGGGGAGGAACGGCAAGGAGGGAGTCGGAGCAGGCCGCAGAGGCTGTCGGTGCCTGCAGGCCACGGCGGCTTCAGGCGGATGTCGGTGGAGGGCAGAGTTGTCGGTGTCGGCTTCAGGCGGATGTCGGTGGAGGTAAGGGTTGCTGCTGGACATGGGAAGAGGTGCTGATGCACGCGGGGGCAAAAAAAGGAAGGGAGGCCTACTGCTGGATAGGGGGAGTAGAAAAGAGGTGCTGCTGGACAGGGGGGGCAGGAAAAGGAAGGGAGGCCTACTGCTGGACAGGGGAAGAGGTGCTGATGGATGGGGGGGAAAAAAGGAAGGGAGGCGTACTGCTGGACAGGGGGAGTAGAAAAGAGGTGCTGCTGGACAGGGGGGGCAAAAAAAGGAAGGGAGGCCTACTGCTGGACAAGGGGAGCAGGAGAGAGGTGCTGCTGGACAGGAGGGGTTAAAACAAAGGGAGAAGGGCTGCTGCTGGATAAGGGGATCAGTGAAGGGGTGGTGGTGGACACAGGGGAAGAGAAAGGAAGGGAGAATGGACAGGGGGAGCAGGCAAGGGGTGGTGGTGGACAGCCGAGGAAAAAGAAAGACAGAAAGAAAGAAATACAGAAATATTCAAATATATTTTTATTGAGCTCAATAGAAACAACAACCAGAGAAACAGAGTTAACAGCAGATATGCTCACATTTTGGTATAAACATAGCAATGACCCCACCCCCCAGCTGAACCACCCCTCCCGACCCCCCTACCCAACCTCCCAAACCCCCCTCCCCTGGAGGGTCCTCCTTCACATTGTGACAATCAGAAACAGATAAGAAACCAAGGAATCAGGCATATCAGGTACATGAAACAAAACAAAGACAAAAATTAGCTATTAAGCAGACGGCTATGAGCCACTGGAGTCATAGTATTCCAAAATGGTTCCCAGACACATTGGAAAGTATGACCTGGGAGGGAGGAAAAGTCCTATACATCACGCCGCTCCCACATCAAGAGAGTAATCATCCTGCATCGCCAAATAGAGTAATCTGGAGCCTCTCATTCAAGCCATTTCAGTAAAACACACTTCAGGGCAACAAGGACAGTCCACTTAAGAAAGGCAGCAGCCCCCCTCGGACGAGGGCAATAATGAGGGATAGCTCCAAACAACAGTAAAGGCGAGCGTCGAATTGAAATATTCCAAATACGCTCCACAAATGTAAGAACAGCTTGCCAAAAGGTCTGAATGTGAGAACAAGTCCAGAACATATGACCCAGGCCTGCATCAGAAACGTGGCAGCAGGGACAGGTGTCAGTTTCACGGAAGCCTGAAAGATACGCCCTCCTGGGAGAGATGTACAAGCGAAAAATCAACTTATAGTGTTGCTCCCAAAAGGTAGTATATTTTTTAAAGGCAGGTAATCTACGGACAGCTTGGTGAATCACATCATTAGGCAAGGCAATGGCAAGATCCTGAGCCCAAGCCTCTCGTGGGCCGGTGAAATCAAACATGGGGGACTCATCTTTCAAATGGCGATGATGGAATTTAAGGGGAACAGAAAGTTGGGAACCAATGGTAAATGCCGTGGACAGTAACTCATGGCAAGAGGCCTGTAAAAATCTGAAAGGCAAAGAAGAAAGATAATGGTGAACCTGCATATAAGCAAAGTAATCAGTAGGTGGGAGACCAAATTCATCGCTCAATCTGGCGAAGGATTTAATTTTACCATCATCATCAACCAGGTGAAATACGTAATGAATGCCCCTTGTTTCCCACCGAGCAAAACTTAACCCATCAATCCCCGGTAAAAAGGAGGGATTAAAACTTATAGGTAGAAATGGAGTGACTGAGGCAGAAAGAGAATGAAACTTACAGACCCCAGCGCCAAACCTTCCGCAAGGGACGATGTAGCATCTTCGTTGAGAGAGACTCAGGCTGAGAAGAAGTAAGCGAGTGGAGATAAGCACTAAAATGAGTATGGTGAAAGCAATAAAGTTCCAAGTGGGTAGCAGTGAAGATAGATGTCCCTCTGAAAAAATCATTTATGTGGCGCATGCCACAACCAATAGTTAGATAGCGAAGGTTCAGTAAACCCAATCCGCCTTTGTACCATGGAGTTGCCGCCCGTTTGTAAGGAAGGTGGGGCCTCTTCCCTCACCAAAGAAATCGTTGGACTAAACGTTCTAATCGGCGTTCATCCCGAGATGTCAGAAACAAAGGAAGGACCTGAAAAACATAGAGCCAACACGGAACAATAAGCATATTGTACAAATACACACGGCCTAAAAGCGAAAAGGGTAGGTTTCCCCAAAGCTGCAACTTATTTTGAAGAGCCAGAAACAAAGGCTCGACATTCAATCGATATAAAGCGGACAAATCTAAAGGAAGGAGCACTCCCAAATATTTCAAAGAAGAATCAGCCCATCGAAGGGGGAACACCCCCCTCCAAGAGTGACGAAGATCGGGGGAAGAGGGCAAAGCAAAGGACTTATCTAAATTAAGTGAGAGACCAGAGTAAAAACCAAACTCAGAAAGAAGATCTAACGCAGTAGGCAGAGAAACCTCAGGTCGAGTGAGGATTAAGAACAAATCATCGGCAAAAGCAAGAGTCTTCAATTCGATCCCCCCAACTCGGAGGCCCTGAACCGCAGCAAATCCCCTAAGAGTACAAAGCAACGATTCCAAAGCAATCAGAAAAAGTAAGGGGGAAAAGGGGCAGCCCTGCCGAGTACTTCGAAAAATAGGAAAAGAATCAGTCCTGGTCCCGTTAATCAAAAGGGAAGCCCTCGGGTTACAATAGAGTGATCTAATTGCATCAAGATAAAAGCCACCCAAACCAATATGTTCTAGAGAACTAAACAAAAAGGACCAAACGACACTATCGAAAGCTTTGGACGCATCAAGACTGACAAACAAAGCCGGTATGCTATTAGAACTACAATGGGCGAGAGCAAAGAGAACCTTGCGAACATTGCTAACCGATTGACGGCCCCGAACAAACCCAACCTGGTCGCCGTGAATAAGATTGGGGAGATGAGGAGCCAAGCGATCAGCCAACATGCGAGAGAGAAGCTTTAGGTCCACGTCGATCAAAGAGATCGGCCGATAGGAACCCGGGTCATCTGCCGCTTTACCAGGCTTCAATAACAAGGTAATAAGAGCCTCGTTAGCATAACACGGAAACGAACCCTGAGCAATAGCGGCATTGAAATAAGCCAGTAAGGGACCACAAACATGGGAAGAAAGAAGGCGATAAAATTCGCCCGAGAAGCCATCTGGGCCCGGGGCCTTACCCGAGCGAAGGGCCTTAATCGCAGTTTCTAATTCCGCCGCACGAAATGGTCGATTAAGGGAAGACGTGACCGCCTCCGGTAAAACCGGAAGGCCCGAGGAATGAAGGTAGTCAGTCAGCAAATCTGGAGAGACAGTAGCAGGCATATCTTATAAATGACGGAAGAAATCAAAAAGAACAGCAGTGACATCCGCCTGACTAGTCACTGTGCCCCCATCCGGAGCCCGAAGCGACAAAATCGGTTTCTTGCAGGTTGTAGTCTTCACCAAACGTGCCATAAGGCGCCCAGGCTTATTCCCAAAGCGCTGAAATCGATGATTATAGTGAGCCGCCCATTTTTGAGAGCGAGAATGAAGCAAAGAATTGAGAGCTGCCTGAGTTGACAGATAACGTTCCCTAGTCTGCATAGATGGGCGAGATTGAAAAGACCGCTTAGCAACACGTAAGGCCCGTTCCAAGGTAATGATACCACCATGGATACGTTTATTGCGGGCGCTCAGAAAGGATATAATATGTCCTCGAAGTACAGTCTTGGCGGCTTCCCAAAATAAAACAGGATCATCTTGATGGGGAGCATTATTAGTAACATAATCCTCCCATTGCGCCAACAAAAAGGTTTGAAATTCCTTATCATGAGCGAGGTAGGACGGGAAGCGCCAATGAGGCGTTCTAGATTACGTAACATCAAGGTAAACGTCCACCCAAATAGGCGCGTGATCAGAGATATTCAAGGGACCAATCTCAGCGGAAAGCACCGAAGAAAACAAAGTTGAAGAAAGAAGAATATAATCTATCCGGGACCAGGTATTATGGGCCCGAGAAAGGTGAGTATAATCCCTAACTTCAGGATGAAAAAGTCGCCAAGGATCAATCATCGAAAAAGTAGCACAAAAATCGGAGAGAAGACGACCCTTAGCTCCCAAAGATACAGGAGGGGAGCTAGACTTATCTAAGGTAGGATCCAGAACCAAATTAAAGTCTCCCACTATTAGAAGTGGAGCCCCGGAAAAACGCGAACAGAGACTGGTCAATCGTTGTAAAAAGCCAGATTCCGACGAGTTAGGGCCGTAAACCACAAGTAAGATGTAGGAGCGATCCCCCAAGGTCAAACGCAAAAGCAAGTATCTACCATCTTTGTCAAGAAGCTGCACACCAAGGGGAGAGGATTTACGAATCAATACCGCAACACCACCATGACGACCCGAAGAGGAGGCGAAATGAACCTCCCCCACCCAGGAACGAGCTAACTTAAGATGTTCCGCGTCCGTCAGCCGAGTTTCCTGTAAGCAGGCAATATCCGAGTGATAACGCTGTAAGGCAGCCAAGATTTTAGATCGCTTAACCGGCGAGGTAATGCCCCCAACATTCCAAGAAACAAGCCTAAAAGGAGTACTCGGGTCAGTAAGTCAGGAAAGAGAAGATACACGAAAAGGAAAAAAAAAGTAGAGACCGCCCCAGGAGCCCAGCCCCTCCCAGAGCAGCGTGATCCAATATACCCAGCAGCCCAAGACTGTTAACAGAGACAAGACAATTATTTAGAAAACCAAAACCCTCAGACCAAAGGAGGACCCCCCACCCCTAAACAGATAACCCACCCCCCATCCCAACAAACCCCATCCCCAACCCCCCAAGCCCAATTTCCCTCCATTCCCCCCACAATCCCACACTCCATTCCACTCCCACCCTCTTCCGAACCCACCCACTACATACCCACACCAAACAAGGGAGCCCACATACACAGCACACCAGACCAGCCCACACCACTCACATCCATTTAGCCACTAAAACAAAGACACCAGAGCTCACAAAGCCACAGGTGCGGGAGAATCTCAAGTGAAGAGGTACCCAGAAACAAGAGAGAACTCCCTATAATACAAAGGAAGAGTGGCGGTAGAGTTCCAATCAAACGGCCACTTAAGCATTCATACCCACGCCACGGCCACTCACACAAAATCAACTCCTCAGACGAATTAGCCCCCAGAATCCAGACATAGAAAAGTCCCCCCCCCCCACAAAATCACATTCACCAGTGACAAACACACAAAAGCCACAACCCGATGCAAACCCCTCCATCCGTTCCCCAAACACACAAAGCAACATCGTATCCATACAAAGCAGAACCATAAAGGTTCACCTAGGCCAAAATGTGTCCAATTGTGCAAAAAGTCCAGGAATGTAAAGCTGCAAGATGGGCACTAGTCGTGTACTGCAACACCATTGGTGGAGTCCCGTAAGGAAGGGCATCATCAGCTATGTCCGGAGGGATACAAGCCCAGGCCTCCAACAAAGTGCCAAATGGTCAGAAGCAAGCATAGAGGACCCGGCCATCGGTAAACATCTCAGATATCCAACGAGCTGCTTGGGCCAACAGTGCTAGAGCCCCGGCTCCAGAACTCCCCCAAGACCATCAGGTAGGGCTCCAAAAAAAAAAAAAACAGAAGGGCCCACAAATTGTAACAGACAACCAGCCTACAAACATGCTGCAACAGCGATACTCAAACCAAAGGTGAAAGGCAATACAGCATCGAGTAGTGGCCTCCAGATCTACCAGGAGAAGAAACAACATCAGCAACATCAAGGTAGCCCAGGCTCCGCACTGTCGTAGCGCCAGATCCAATCACCACAGAAACAGCAATCACCAGCAGAGAAGAAAAGCCTCTGGTTGCCGAGGAAGGCCCTGCCTCCCCCGGAAGGGAATCTAAGTAAGCCTGAGCCTCCTCCGCTGAGGTATAAGTTCTCCAACCCGCAGTAGTCCAGATCCGCAGTTGTGCTGGGTAAAGGAGCTGGAAACGATGCTGGCGATCAAAGAGCACAGAGCATACCCTGGAGAAGCGCCGTCTGCGCTCCTGCAGCGTCGGAGAGTAATCCTGGAAAAGACGAACCTGGGTGCCTTCAAAGGTAAGGAGATTGCGCTTTTGGCGGTATTGTTTCATTAACTCCACTTTATGTGCGGAGTTATGTACCTTGAAAATGGTGACCCGGGCTCTAGTGTGATCTTCGTTACGCCTCCCAAGGTGGTGGGCTCTGTCCAGCCGCAAGGGTCCCATTCGATCAGGTAGCGGCAAGGCGGTGCGGAGCCAGGACTCCAAGGTGGCATGCAGCCGAGACTCAGACACCGTCTCTGGCAGGCCAATAAGGCGGAGATTATCCCTTCTCGAGCGATTCTCGAGATCTTCGATTTTGTCAGCCTGCCGCGCCAGTTGCTCCTTAAGGGAGGTCAGGTCCGCCGCCGATGCAGAGTGGGCCTCTTCCACGTGCGCCACTCTGGACTCCAATTCCCCGGTCCGCCTAGTCGTCTCCAAGACCAGGGACTCAAGGGACGTTAGCTGGCCCGACAGCTGTTCAAATCTGGAATCCAGAGCTCGCACGACCGAGGCAGAAAGCGCCGCGATGTGGGCCGCCAACAACGGGAGTTCAGACCCAGAGTCCGACGTCCCTGCCGCCATCTTAGAGTCGGGACGCGGCATGCGCGCCTCCAGATCTCGCGCTCCTCTGGTCACTTTTCCGCTCTTCACCGGGCTGGCTGGCTGCACAAGACACTTCATAAACAGTGCGAGTGAAAATATTTGTGAGGTCGGCACGAAGAGCACTCGTAGGAAGACACAGGAGGACTCGGGGCCCCGGAGCTCGAGCAGAGCACGTCTTACCCGGCTCAACACATCACGTGACCCTCGAAATACAGAAATATATATATAGAGAAAGAAATAAATACAGACACACACACACATATTCTAGCACCCATTAATGTAACGGGCTTAAAGACTAGTGAGTTTAATAATCAAATAGCAATAGCTTACAAGAACAAACCACACAGCATACAGAGTAATAGATCTTGCACCAGGCTGGCCAGACTGATGGAGAACTTCCGATGAGTTCTAACTCCTTGGTTCAACGAGCTTTCTTTTATATGATTCTGACAGCTCTGGCCCACGTTGGTGTATGTTACATTTCACACTTTCATTGGTTAATCATATTCCTTATCTCATTTATTAATCTATGGATTGGTTAACATAATTGAGTGATACTTTGTCATGTCTTTTTCCATCTAATTCTACCCTCATTTCCCCATAAGTGTTTTCTTAATATATCAAGAACCTCCCTCGATCACAAGGGCCTAGCGGCTTTTCAGTTCTGTGGTTAGCCTTCTTGTACATTTGTATTCATCGTCTTTCTTCTTGTGAAACTTCCATAAAGTTATCATGCTACTTATATATTTTTTTTTTTTAATGTTACAACAAGTGTTTCAAATAAATTCATTATAAACTTGAATAATCACACTTGATTAACTTACAGATTAATATCAAATTTAAAATTTCTTTAGAAAATCAATATTTTATAAAGTTATAATATTATGTAAGAAATCTAAATTAATATAATTATTATTGAATATAATAATCTCCCCTCCCTCTCTCCCTCCCTATCAATATTGAATGAGAAATCTTTATTCATTTTCATATGTTACATCAACAATATAAATTCATACTAATATTTCAGAAAACTAAATTTATATAATTCTTAGTTAATATAATAATATCCCATCCCCTCCCCCCTCCCTTCTATTCAGTAATACATGAATAAAATTTTTAAATGTTATTTTATCCATAAGAACATAAGCAGTGCCTCCGCCGGGTCAGACCACAGGTCCATCCCGCCCAGCAGTCCGCTCCCGCAGCGGCCCAAACAGGTCACGACCTGTCTTTATCACCAGAAGTGGCTCCCTTGCCACCTTGGTTTCTCATTTAAGTCCTGTCTTCCTATCGAAGTCCTAACCCCCTGGTCTTGCACATGCACGACCTGTTTTGGTTTCTATACTCATTACCTGGTTAGCTTTCTATACTTGTGTTACATCCTAGCTCCTCCCTCAGTATCCCATGATCCCTTTATCCTTCAGGAATCCGTCCAATCCCTGTTTGAATCCCTGTACCGTACTCTGCCTGATCACTTCCTCCGGTAGCGCATTCCAAGTGTCCACGACCCTTTGGGTGAAAAAAAACTTCCTTGCGTTTGTTTTGAACCTATCTCCCTTCAGTTTCTCCGAATGCCCCCTCGTATTTGCTGTCCCCTTCAGTCTGAAGAATCTGTCCCTATCTACCCTCTCTATGCCCCTCATGATCTTGAAGGTCTCTATCATATCTCCCCTGAGCCTCCTTTTTTCCAGAGAGAAGAGCCCCAGCCTATCCAACCTCTCGTCGTATGGGCAGTGTTCCAGCCCTTTTACCATTTTCGTTGCTCTCCTTTGGACTCTCTCAAGTACCGCCATGTCCTTCTTGAGGTGCGGCGACCAATACTGAACGTAGTATTCCAGATGTGGACGCACCATCGCTCGATACAATGGCATGATGACTTCCCGTGTTCTGGTTGTTATGCCCTTCTTTATGATGCCAAGCATCCTGTTGGCTTTTTTCGAGGCTGCTGCGCACTGTGCAGATGGCTTCAGTGATGCATCCACCAGCACACCCAAGTCTCTCTCAAGTCTGCTGTCTCCCAACAATACCCCCCCCAATTTGTAGTTGAACAACGGGTTCTTTTTCCCTATATGCATGGCCTTGCATTTGTCCACGTTAAAGCGCATTTGCCATTTGTTTGCCCATATTATAAATCTAGTATTAATATATTATATAATATTTAGAGATATGATCTCTTTTTCTTCTAATTTTCACCAGAATTGTTTTTTTCTCTAACTGCGCCTTCTGGTTGCCTCTGCTTTTTAAAAAAAAAAAAAAGCAGAAGTGGGTTCTGGTCAGAGAGCACAAAGTGTCTTTCAGAGTTGACAGTTTCTAGTCAGAGAGCACATTTTGCTTTTTCCAGCAACCATTTTAGGTCTTAGCTTTATTGGCCTTGCATTGGCCTGCTACTGCTGTAACAGAGAAATTCTCAGGGGTCTTCACCTGAGCTTACAGGACTTTCCCCTCCCCTTCCTCAGGACGGCTCCTTACAATCACCCTCCTCTTAAAAAACAGCAGCCTCAGAAGCAACAAAAACCTCAACCTTCTGCTGCACCTAAGGCTACTCAGCCTTTTTGACTGTTTAAAACAGAGCATAACCTCCACCGTTCTGACTCTGCCTTCTTTTCCCCCTATAGGAGGTCATCTCCACCTTTTTTACCATCGATGGAGGTCAATTACATCCGACCTCTGGGTACTGACCATCATCAGGGAAGGATACTCTCTTCATTTCACTCAGGTTCCACCAGAGCTTCCTCCAAGAGAGTATCCTTCCAATCCTTCCCAGACTGCCCTTCTTCTTCAGGAAGCTCAAGCTGTGCTTCCTCTCCATGCCATCGAACCAGTTCCTCTGGACCAGCAGAACAGGGGGGTTTTACTCACGTTATTCCTTGTTCTGAAGAAGACGGGCGATCTGCGGCCCATTCTGGATCTCAGGGCTCTCAACAAATTTTTGGTCAAAGAAAAATTTAGGGGGGTCACGTGATGGCTGGTTCCTGAGCGGACGTCCGTACACCGAGCTCCGCTCTGCTTCCCCTGACTTCCTCCCCTCCCGGCGCACTCCTGACCAGCACCAGCTCGAAAATATGCGGCGCAGCCGTTGCTAGGTGCAGAGAACCGGCGGAGGGCTGAACACGCGGCTTGCGCGCCTCGGCGGAGGAGTATGCCGCCAGCGATTTCACGGCCGACACAGTCCTTGGGGAGCCCGGCACACAAGATGGCGGGGGACCACGTGCTGGCTGGTGAGCTTCAGGATTGAGATTCACTCTGCCTCCCTTGCATGCATTCGACTTACTCCCTTCCCGGTGTGCTTTTGATCGGCCCCTGTAAGACCCTGTAAGACCCTTGACGGCGCAGTTGTTGCTAAGCGCCGGGAACCGGCCGGGGGCTGAGCACCACCAAGACTTGCCTTCTCCAGCGGCGGAGTATGCCGCCAAAGGTTTCGCGGCCGACAAAGACCTCTGGGAGCCCGGCGAGCAAGATGGCGGAGACCCAAACAGACGCCGTGACGGCCCACTCCCCGGACGAGGTGATGCAGGTCTCCATGAGGCACCTTTCGCAGCTGCTTGATGAAAAACTGGCCAAGCTGCATGCCTCTATGGATGACCTTAAAGATACCCTGGTGGGGCAGGCTGCACAACTGCAACAAGTAGAGGAGCGAATATCAGCTCAAGAAGACAGGGCTGGCATAGCTGATGGCAGGCTTGCTTCTCTGGAAGCCCGGGTTTCCCAGCTGGAGGAGAAAGTGGAAGATCAGGAGAACCGGGCTCGCAGAAAAAATCTTAAATTTATTGGAATACCAGAGACTGTACAAGATTCTGAGCTTAAGCACTTGATTGAACATTGGCTGCCCAAGGAGCTCGGCTTCCCGGAAGTTGAAGGACCTGTGGTAGTGGAGCGTGTTCATCGTGTGGGGCACCGGCGTGACTCGGATGGTAATAACAGACCTCGAGCTGTGCTGGCCCGCTTCCACAACTATGCTGTTAAGGCCCGCTTACTTGATCTGTTTAAGAGGGCGCGACATCTGCTATACGAGGGCGCCAAGCTACTGATATTTCAGGATTTCTCTACTAAAGTGGCGGAGCTGAGAAGAACCTTCACGCCTTACTGCTCTCAACTGGTTTCCAGAGGAATTCGATTTGCCTTTCTCTACCCGGCTAAGGTGCGCTTGACCCATGAGAACCGCACTTTTACGGTATCTAAGGCAGAGGAGCTGAAGCGCTTCATTGAGAGTCTCCCTGCTCAGTAATGAGCTTGTTCTTCAGGGGGCATCCCTGCCAGAGGATTAGGAGAATTTTGCTTTGGGGGTGAGCCTTCGGGCCTACCACGCTTTCTCCTGGACTCATCTAGGACGAGGACTATTCTTGCCTGTTTGGACTACTTTGCTGCCCTTTGGATGGAGCTTATTGGCTTGGATATAGCTGCGCTGCCACCGGATACGTGCTGAGGGGACTTTGGCGGTTTGCTGGCAAGATACTTGGGGAGGGGATGCTCCTACCCCTTTCAGCCGGCTTTTGAGCAGGAGTGGACTTCTGATAACTATATTCTGCATCCCTCTTTGAACTGCCCAGGATAGCTGGCTGCCTTGTTTTGTTGTGCGGGGCTGGCTGTCTTGGATCTTTTTTACTATTTTGTGACCCTCTGTGTTTGGTCTTTATGTCCGGGGGCTGGGATGTTTTCCTGTCCTCTGTTCTCCACTGTTTTATCTTATGTTGGTTTGGTCATGGCTGCGACCGGTACTTGTGGCGGGAGTTGCGTGGGGGGGGGGTTGGGGGAGGGTGCGGGGGGAGTGTGAGCATCTGTGTTTGAGTGCGGTGGGTGTTGGTGGCATGGGGGTGTGGTCGCCAGTGTGGATGGGGGACGAGGTGGTGGGTTGGCTGGAGGGGAGGGGGGTGGGTTATTTTGTCTGTAGGGGGGGGGTTTGTTTGAAGACGTTGACAGTTGAGTTGGTGGGTAGTTTGGGGTATGGATTGCATCCTAGGAATCTGGCTCAGTCTGAATTCTTGTCTGAGTGGACGGAGCGCTGGCTCGGCTGGGAGGTTGGTGCTGCCGTCCCGTATGATCTTTGGTCTTTTTTGTGTATTTTGGATATATCTGGTTCTTATGCCGGGGTTAAGATTGCTAGCTTTAATGTAGATGGGTTGCACTCTCCTGTTAAGCGTAGTAAGGTGCTTCAGTACTGTAGGAAACTACAGGTGGATGTCTTGCTTCTTCAAGAGACACACCTCAACGCGTCTGAGCATGCTAAGCTCCGCAGAGATTGGGTGGGTGAGCTTGTCTTTGCTTCCTTTAATAACAGACAGAGGGGTGTAGCTGTGCTTTTCCACAAGAAACATACTTGTACTATGCACAAATTGATCTCGGACCCTGAGGGCCGGTATGTAATCTGGGCAGGGGTGTTTCAGGGAACGAAATATGTTTTTTGCTCTATATATGCCCCTAATGTGTATTCTCACCGTTTTTTCTCTGTTTTAGTTGCTGCCCTTGCTCCCTTTTCCGAGTACCAACTGGTGCTCGGTGGGGATTTCAATATTACAGCTGACCCCCTAATTGACTGCAAGCCTCCCAGGCCTCGTTTACCTCAAGGGGAACACAAGGGGATCAATTTTGTCACTTCGCAGTTGGGCCTTGTGGACCTTTGGCGCACGCTCCATCCAGACGAATCCGATTTTACTTTTTACTCCCCAGTGCATAAAGCACACAGTAGATTGGATTATTTGCTAATTGCCCCACCCCTTTTGTCCGGAGTCCGGAGAGTGATGATTGAGGATGGAGTACTTTCCGATCATCACATGGTCTGGATGGAGCTTCTTGATCACCAGGCGCCCCAGAGGACCTTGTCGGGCTGGAGAATGAATCCCACTTTGTATGAGGATAAAGATTTTCGCACTTTCTTGGTAAACCAATGGGATTCTTATCTAGCCGATAACTCCTCTTCTGATGTTTCCGAGGTGGTATACTGGGAGGCTAGTAAAGCTGTTCTAAGGGGTAAAATTATAGCTTACACCTCCCATAAGCGGAAGGTACAGGATAAGGCACTGCTGGATCTGTCCCGTCAGTTGGGCCAGGTGCGGGGGGAGCTGCATAGAAAGAGTTCCATAGCCCTCAAGAGTCAATACATGGAGCTGCGACGTCAAATTAATGATTTGCTAGCGCAGAGGGCCCTAAGGGATATTCAGATGTATAAATACCGTTTGCATAGGTGGGGAAACAAGGCGGGGAAGTTGTTGGCCTCCTTGGTTAACCACAGGGCCCGCAGGCAACATATTCCCATAATCTGGGCTCCTGATGGCTCTGAGGCAACTTCGCCCGAGGCTATTCAACAGAGCTTTGTACAGTTTTATCAGGCTCTATATGATCGGGGGAGCTGTGACACTGAGCAGAGAGCAGAGTTTTTTCGCGGCCTTCCCCTTCCTGAGCTGTCCCAGGAACAGAGAGATGCACTTAATGCGCCAGTGCAGGGCATTGAGATCCAGAGAGCCATACGGGCTTTAAAGCTTGCGAAAGCTCCTGGCCCGGATGGACTGGGCCCCGAATACTACAAATTGCTGGGGGAGAAGATTATTGGTCCCTTTCAGGCTTTATGTCAGGCCATGTGTGAGGGGGGTTTGTCTCCACATCGGCTTACTCATGCTCATATTGTTGTATTACCGAAACCTGGAAGGGCGGAAGACCAGCTGGGGTCCTATCGGCCTATATCCCTGTTGAATCAAGACATTAAGCTCTTCGCGGCCATTATGGCTACACGACTCGGCAAGGTCTTGCCCGGTCTGGTTCACCCGGACCAGGCCGGGTTTGTCCCAGGGCGGTATTCTTCTGCTAATGTTTTGCGAGCCCTATCTGTGCTTCAGAACCCGGCGCTGCTACGGAAACACCAGGGTCAGGAAAATGCCCTTATTGTCAGCCTGGATGCGGAAAAGGCATTTGATAAAGTTCTCTGGGATTATCTATTCTGGATTTTACCACAGATGGGTATCATGGGGAGCTTTCTGGCCGGGGTTCGTTCACTATATGAGCAGCCGACTGCACAGATCTTGGTGAATGGGGCGCTCACCTCCTCCTTTTCCCTAGCTCGAGGCACGCGTCAGGGATGTCCGCTCTCTCCTATGCTGTTCGTATTGGCCCTTGAACCTCTAGCGATTAAGATCAGGCACACTACAAAACTGCGGGGTATACATCTGGGGACGCAAGAATTTAAAATCAATCTGTTTGCTGATGATATGCTTATATTTTTGGGGGATGTTATTACGGGAGTGCCTGCACTAATACAGATTATCCAACAATTTGGCATGTTTTCCGGTCTGAGTATTAATTTTGAAAAGTCGGAAGCTTTGGCGGTCCACTCGCACTGTGTGGCTCATCATGACCCTTCTTTCCCATTAAAATGGTCTGGGGGCACGCTTAAATACCTGGGAGTGTTTTTGCATGCGGACCCTCGGGTGGTATATAGAAAAAATGTGCTAGACAAACTAGATGCGGTTGGAGCGCTTTGCAAGCGGTGGATGGACTTTCCGATTTCTTTTCTCGGTCGCGTTGCTCTTTTTAAGATGGTCCTTTTGCCAAAGTTGCTCTATCCTTTGCAGATGGTGCCTCTGTGGGTCACATGTAGAGATATTAGGAAATATAAAGGCATTGTTTCATCTTTCATATGGCGCTCTAAACGGGCGCGAATTGGTTACCCAAAGCTCATTAGAGAGCGGTCTCAGGGAGGGGTAAATCTCCCGGATCTTCGTCTCTATAACGTGGCGGCTTTGCTTCGTTGGGTGCACGAACTCTACACGGGTGAGACTAAGTTTGCCCCGCGGGGATTTTGGTCCATGTTGGCGGACCCGGTTTCAGTGTTCAATCTCTTGAGACCCGGGGCTAGCGCTTGTGCTTCCTTGTTGCGACCTTTGCGGACCGCTTGGGGTTGGTGGCGCAGAGAAGTGGGGGGCTCGTCGGGCCCCTCCCCTTTCTTGGAGTTCGTGGCTAATCCTGCTTTCCCTGCGGGTACACATGTCTTCTTTGTGCGGGCTAGCCGATCCGGGTGCCGATTTGTTGGCCAGCTTGTGGAGCTGGGTTCGGGGCAACTGCCGGATTTTTTTGTCTGTCAGGAGCACTGGGCGTGGAATGGTCCATACTGTTCTATCTACAACTACGTAGTTATTGTTCTTCGCTTCGGCTGCCGTCCGGGGAGTTACCCACCTTTTCCCCGCTGGATAGGGCTTTCCTTTCCCTCTCCCTTGAATTTAACTCGTTATCGGCTTGGTACAAACTGGGGAGAGATTGGAGGCCTGCTGAGGTTTTTCTGTCCCGAATGGCGGATGGCTGGAGCTCTGAGCTGGGTGAAGAGGTTACGGTTGATGAGTTGTCACAATGCTTTGCGGATGGTGCGGGGGCGAATCCTAACGTTGCTTTGCATGAAATTCATCTTAAGATCGTGCATAGGGCGTATGTAACCCGCTGCGTTGGATACACTATGGGCCTGTGGCCTGATGCCTTCTGTACCCGGTGTCCTGCTCTCAAGGGGACGCTAGTGCATCATTTTTTGGAATGCTCTTTGGTGGGACCGCTGTGGGTACGTGCACTTCAAGAGGTGGAGGATGTTTTGGGGTGCTCCTTGGAATGGTCGTACAAGACTCTGCTGCTTGGTGTCACGGATCCCCTAACTGAGGCTGGTATTTCTGCGCCTTTGCAACGCTTTGTGCTGGTGGCCCTAGGGCTCGTTAAGAAGCTTATTCTGCAGCACTGGGTGGGTAGTGTGGGCCCTACGTTTCAGCAATGGAGAGCTAGTATGTCCCAGATGGCGGTCTGGGAGAGGCAACGCAAGAAGGATGCCACCAGCTGGCAATCAGTGGCCTATGTGGCATGCTGGGACTCGTTCTAAGTTGGGTCGGTTCCTTGGGATGCAAGGGGAGGGGGGTGGGGGGATTTGGGGCGGGGGGAGGGAGGGAGGTTTGTTTTCCTGTTGTTCTGTTTCAAACATGAAAATTTGTGAACTTTCATGAGACGGCTATGTTTGAATGCCTGATCTCTGGCCTAGCTGTCTTGTATACCTGATTATTGTATCTATGCTGTTATTCTCTTTTGGCTTGGTTGCTGATTGTACCTCTCGTGATTGGTTCATTCAATAAAAATATTTTCAAAAAAAAAAAAAAGAAAAATTTAGAATGTTGTCCCTGGCATCTCTTTATCCCCTTCTAGAGCAGAACGACTGGTTATGCTCTCTGGATCTCAAGGAGGCCTATACTCGCATTCCCATTCATCCGGCCTCCCGTCAATACCTCAGATTTCGGGTGGGGAATCTGCATTATCAATACAGAGTGCTGCCCTTCGGCCTGGCTTCCTCTCCCAGAGTGTTCACCAAGTGCCTGATTCTGGTAGCAGCAGCTCTAAGGAACCATGGTCTTTAGGTATTTCCCTACCTCGACGACTGGCTCATCAAAGATTCAACATCCCAGGTGGTTATTGTGGCGACCCAACGGACTACCTGGTTCCTACAAAATTTGGGATTCGAAATCAACTTTCCCAAATCCCATCTTCAGCCCTCACAGAATCTACAATTCATCGGAGCTGTTCTGGATACTATACAACTCAACAAGCTCTTCTTCAACTTTGTCATACAGTGTCTTCCTGCTCTTCCATCTCAGCGAGACACATGATGGTACTTCTGGGTCACATGGCCTCCACAGTACACGTGACTCCTTTTGCCAGACATAACCTCAGAATTCCTCAGTGGACCCTGGCATCTCAATGGACGCAGGTTTGCGACCCTCTTTCTCGACACATAACGGTCACTCCTTCATTGAAGCAGTCTCTTGCTCTCTTCCTGCTTTTTCAAACGCCTCCCTATCAGAAGGTCCTCACAACAGATTCTTCGACCTACGCTTGGGCGCTCATCTCGATGGTCTCTGTACACAAGGCCACTGGACCAGTATGGATCGTCGATGTCATATCAATCTATTGGAACTCAGAGCGATCCTCAAGGCTCTCAACGCTTTCCAACATCTTCTTCACGACCAGGTAGTCCTCATTCGGACGGACAACCAAGTCGCCATGTATTATATCAACAAACAGGGAGGGACGGGATCTGCCTCCCTTTGTCAAGAAGCTCTGAAGGTTTGGGACTGGGCAATCCGCCACAACAACTTCCTCAAAGCCGTCTATATCCAAGGGGCAAACAATTGCTTGGCAGACAACTTGAGTCGTCTTCTGCAACCTCACGAATGGACACTCCATTCCTCGCCTCTTCATCACATTTTTTCACAATGGGGAACATCTCAGATAGACCACTTTGCAGCTCCCCACAACTACAAACTGCCTCAGTTCTGCTCCAGGATATACTGTACTCATCGCCTTGAGGCAGATGTTTTTCTTCTGGAATGGACGAATCTCTTCCTCTATGCATTTCCTCTATTCCCTCTCATTCTCAAGACTCTGGTCAAGTTAAAGAACGATCATGCCACCATGATTCATATTGCTCCTCAGTGGCCGAGACAACCTTGGTACTCCCTTCTACTTCAACTCAGCAGCAGGGAGTCCTATCTTCTACCAGTTTTTCCATCTCTGCTTACACAGAGTCAAGGATCTCTGCTTCATCCCAACCTGCAGTCTCTACACCTGACAGCTTGGTACCTCTCAACATGACTCCTCTGCAGTTTTCTCAACCTGTCAGAGACATTTTAGAGGCTTCTAGGAAACCTACCATTGGACAATGCTATCACCAAAAATGGACTAGATTTTCTCATGATAAGGAGCCCCAACATTCCTCCTTATCTTCTGTTTTGGATTACCTTTTGCACTTATCGACTTCTGGCCTCAAGTCTACATCGATCCGAGTCCATCTCAGTGCAATTGCTGCATTCCATCAGCCAATCGAAGGGAAACCTCTCTCTGCTCATGCGGTGGTTTCCAGATTCATGAAAGGACTTTTCAATGTCAAACCTCCTCTCAAACCGCCTCCTATGGTTTGGGACCTCAATGTTGTCCTTGCTCAACTGATGAAGCCTCCATTTGAATCAATTGACAAGGCTCATCTGAAATATCTCACTTGGAAAGTGGTGTTCCTAATTGCCCTCACTTCTGCTCGATGAGTCAGTGAGCTGCAAGCTTTAGTTGCTGATCCACCTTTCACGGTATTTCATCATGACAAGGTGGTCCTCCGTACTCATCCGAAATTCCTACCTAAAGTGGTCTCAGAATTTCATCTCAATCAATCTATTGTTCTTCCAGTGTTCTTTCTGAAGCCTCATTCTCACCCTGGAGAATCAGCTCTTCATACTCTGGACTGTAAACGTGCTTTGGCCTTCTATTTGGAACGCACCAAACCACACAGAACTGCTCCTCAACTTTTTGTCTCCTTTGATCCAAACAAGTTGGGATATCCTATCTCTAAGCGTGCCATCTCAAATTGGATGGCTGCTTGTATCTCATTCTGCTATGCCCAGGCTGGATTGCCCCTCCACAGTAGAGTCACAGCCCATAAAGTCAGAGCAATGGCAGCTTCCATAGCTTTCCTTAGATCTACTCCCATTGAGGAAATTTGTAAAGCTGCTACTTGGTCCTCGGTTCATACTTTCACATCTCACTATTGTCTGGATACTTTTTCCAGACGGGATGGACAGTTTGGCCAAACAGTATTACAAAATTTATTTTCCTAAATTGCCAACACTCCCACCATCCCATTCTAGTTAGCTTGGAGGTCACCCATATGTGAGAATAGGCTGCCTGCTTGTCCTGGGATAAAGCACAGTTACTTAGCGTAACAGGTGTTATCCAGGGACAGCAGGCAGCTATTCTCACAACCCACCCACCTCCCCTGGTTAGCTTCTCTGCTAGCTATCTGAACTGAGGAGATGTGTCCTATGCTGGGCGGGAAGGCACTCGCGCACACGCGGTGCGGTCGATTCAGAATTTCTAGTTTCTATAAGCAAGTCTGCTTTGCGAGGCTTCCGCATCCGGGCTCCGTCGATGATGTCACCCATATGTGAGAATAGCTGTCTGCTGTCCCTGGGTAACACCTGTTACGGTAAGTAACTGTGCTATCTTAATGGACTTTTCCACAGTGTACATAAAAAAAGTGTTTTCTTAACTGTGGGAGTGGGATGGACAGAAGAGATTTAAGAGAAGAAACAATTACCATATATACGCGAATATAAGTCAATCCGAATACAAGTCGAGACCCCTTTTTCCCCCCAAAAAGGAGGAAAAATGGTTGACTCGAATATGTTGAGCGGTTTAATATTCAAGTGCCCTGCCCTTTCAGGCTCTGCACCCAGCCCCCTCCCTGACAAGCTTTGCACCCAGCCCCCTTCCCTCCCTCCCCCTGTCAGGCTCTGCACCCAGCCCCCTTCCTTCCCTCCCTGCCCTGTCAGGCTCTGCACCCAGCCCCCTCCCCGACAAGCTTTGCACCCAGCCCCCTTCCCTCCCTCCCCCTGTCAGGCTCTGCACCCAGCCCCCTTCCCTCCCTGCCCTTTCAGGCTCTGCACCCAGCCCCCTTCACTACCTCCCCTGTCAGGCAGTGCATCCATCCCCCTTCCCTCCCTCCCTCCCTGTCTTTCTCTGCATCCAGCTTTTGCTGCCGTTTCTTCCAAAACCCTTACCCACTGTCTCCCAGATGTTTCTCCCAGTTCATCTTCCCCTCTCATTTATCCCCTTATTGCCAGTCTCTTGAGATGGTCTCTTCCCTAGTGTCATCTCCCCAGCCCCTCCTAACACCGAAAGCATTGTTGCCAGTCAGGTGCATAGCTGTTGAATCTGTTGCTTCTGTTCTTAGATCTTTGGTGTTGTGCCCCTCTTCTTGCACTGTACAGCTGTTTGAAAGTATGAGCCACATGTGTACCTGAAATACTGTGCTGTTGTCAAAGTCTTGCTAGAACAGCTTGGGCTTTGGCACAGTGTGGATCACACTCTGCTGGAGCCGTCTGGTGCAGAAAGAGGACAGCACCTGATCATTATGAGTCTCAGCGCCACAATTGTTGTGCAGAATTCCCCTAGGAGAACAAATGGAACTGGTGGTATTCTACAGCAGTTTCCAAGATTAACTCTCAGTGCTTGATCAATACAGCATCTGACAGCCCTTTTGCTTACTGTCTTTCAGATCGTCACTGCCCTAGCTATTGCAGGCACCCTGAAGTTTAACCCTGAGATAGATCACCTCACTGGAGCTGACGGGAAGAAGTTTAAACTAGAAGCTCCTGATGCAGATGAACTGCCAAAACTGGTAATTTTTATTTTTTTCTGCAGCTGAGCTGATTCTGCCAGCTAAAATGAGGAAATAGGATGGGTGTTTTTTTAAATCAAATCCTAGCTATTAAAGGGCAGCTTCTATTCCCAGAACTAAGTTTGGCTACTTTATCCATTCAGGTGAAAACACTCCTAACCAAAGTTTTAGTCGTAAATAGATCACAAAGTAGCTGTATACTCTGGCTTAAAAGTGTGGTTTTTCCCATTATGGTACATAAAAAACAAACACATTTGTGGACACTGCTTAGAGCTTATTGCCACTGCTATGGTGATGTCCACAAGCTTTCCACTGCCTATGATGGTGGAAGAATTGCTGACAGCAGTGTCTTAGGTTTGCTAATAGAAAATGGGAGTCCTCTTCTGAAAAACAGAAAACTGGTATACCTGTATAGTAAGCGCATGATTTCTTGTCCTTTCAATGTACTTGTTGGTCTCTTTGAATTAGTCTTGTTTACATAGATTTCTGTGGACACGGCAAACAAAGGTACAGCTGATGCTGAGATGGTGAAAGCTGCCTGTCTAGACCTAGGAGAAGATTTCATATTTACTAACATGAAAGCCAGAAACTGCCTTTATTGTGTTATATGCTTCCTTAATGTATACCATACAGTACCCAAATTACATCTTAAAGGATTGAGGCAAGCCCTTGTTCCCTACCATAAACAAGTTACTGTGTTAATTCAGTAAATATTCATTAAGTTAAGTACATTTGAGAAAAAGATGATATTTAAAGAAAGGAAATTCTTACTAAGTCCTTTATAGGTCCAGTGCTGCCCACTTGGGAACTGAGGTTTTGTTCTTACCTTATAGAGGCATAGTCTTAATATAGCTGTGGAGGGATAAGGGGGAATTTATTTTTTCTTAACAATTTCCTTTCATTTGTGTATATGCTAATTTTGTAAAATTTAAACCCAGATCTTAGTAACCATCTGTAGAAACATATGGAAAAATACATACACTTTGGACCAAATTCTCTATATATAGGCATCAAAAAGGCCAGGGCTTAGCGCAATTCTATAAACCATCTCCAAAGTTGGGCATAATGTGTAGAATCACACATAGTGCCCTTCCACACAACTAACATTAGGCGCAGGCAATTATGCAAATGAAAACCAGGTCTAAATGCCTGTGCCTAAGTTGTGCATGGATCAAGTGTATTCTGTAACAGTGCACTTGATTTTAGGAATGCCCTTGCTCCTCTCCTGGCCATGCCCCTTTTTGAGGTATGTGCACTAGAATTTATATGCACCACTCTATAGAATACGCTTAGAAACTTGTGCATGTAAATTCTAATTGGTGCCAATAATTTCTTGTTAATTGTCAACTATTGATGCAGATTGGCTTGTTGAACAAGTTGCATGAGCAAATTGGCAATGTGCACAGATTTGTGCATACAACTTTAGCCACCATTTATAGAATCCAGGCATTTGTAATTATATTTATAACAATGTATATTCTGCCTATATCAATCTAGAGACTGTCCAGTGTAAATTACATTATCCTAGGACAAGCAGGCAGTATATTCTCACGTGGTGACCTCCATGGAACCCGGTACGGACAGTATTAAAGCGTACTTTTCAAAATTTTCAAAGTCTTAAGACTGCTCGTACTGCACATGCATCAGTGCCTCTGCCCAACATCGGCTTGCAGAACCATCAGGTTCTTAGTTTTCCATGGAACTAAGAAGCTGTATTTCTTGGATTCTCTCCAAGCGTGTCAAACCTTTTTCAATTTTTTTGCCTTCCCGTTTCATTTTTTCCTCATTTTTAAAATTCTTATTATATTTTCTTTTGGGTTAAAAAATTTTGCTTTGAACCTTCGGGCTCCTCATCCTGTTTTCAGGCCAGGAACATCATGCCTTTTTCAGATTAGCATTCTCTCGACCTCCCCAGACCATTGAGTCCTTTGACCTCATGTTGGTGATGTTTCTTTACATGTCTAAAGCTCCAACTGGCTTTAAGCAGTGCACCTGGTGCAAACGGACTATTCCAGCAACTGACCCATATATTTGGTGTGTACAGTACTGTGTTACTTCTTGCACACTTTGTTCCAAACTTCAGAAGCAGTCACTAAAAGCCAGACAAATCCAGTACGAAAAATTTTTCAGGATGCTGGGAACATTGACCATGTTTGCCAACTCGGATGTGGATGCTCATCAACTATCATCGACATCGACATCAAGAGTATCGATGCCTCCAGCAATTGCTATTTCGTCTCCTCTGCTTCATCAGGAGAAGGCCATAAAAAGGCTAAGAAGCACCAACATTCTTCTCCCTCCAGGCATGCCTCTGAGTCATCCAAGGCGTCTACACCATTGACATACATGAAGCATAGAGGTATCAAGGCTAGATCACCATCCTTACAGTTGGGGTCCCCTTAGAGGTGTGCCGCGACACCAGGCACACTCCATGCCATCTATGCTGATGTGACATCAGTACCAGCACTGTCTTTGCAGGATCAGCAAAAAGAATTGGCTGTGATGCTGAAGTCACACAAGGTAAGGGACCTGGCTCAAGGGCTTCGAGGGAAAATTGCAATGTTCGCTGATGACGCCAAACTATGCAACATAGTAGGCAAAAGCACAGTGCCCGAATGCATGACGCAGGACCTACTCTTACTGGAACATTGGTCCTCAACTTGGCAACTAAGTTTTAATGCTGAAAAGTGTAAGGTCATGCACCTTGGCAACAGAAATCCATGCAGAACTTACACTCTAAATGGTGAGACCTTAGCAAGAACTGCAGCAGAACGGGACTTGGGAGTAATCATTAGCAAAGACATGAAGTCTGCCAATCAAGTGGAGAAAGCTTCATCCAAGGCTAGACAAATGATGGGTTGTATCCGAAGAAACTTCGTCAGCCGGAAGACCGAAGTTATAATGCCGTTGAACAGATCCATGATGAGATCTCATCTGGAATATTGTGTACAATTCTGGAGACCGCATTATCAAAAAATGTGCAGAGAATGGAGTCGGTTCAGCGAATGGCCACCAGGATGGTCTCATGACTCAAGGATCTCCCGTATGAGGAAAGGCTGGGTAAGTTGCAGCTATACTCACTCGAGGAGCGTAGAGAGAGGGGAGACATGATTGAGACGTTCAAATATGTCACGGGCCATATTGAGGTAGAAGAGGATATCTTTTTTTCTTAAAGAACCTACAGCGACAAGAGAACATCCATTGAAACTCAGGGGTGGGAGATTTCATAGTGACACCAGGAAGTACTTCTTCACTGAAAGGGTGGTTGATCATTGGAATAGTCTTCCACTGCAGGTAATTCAGGACAGCAGCACACTGGACTTTAAGATAAAATGGGACAAGCATGTGGGATCACTTCAGGGAAGAATTTAGGGGGTGGGTCATTAGAGTGGGCAGACTTGTTGGGCCGTGACCCTTTTCTGCCGTCATCTTCTATGTAACATAGTAACATAGACCGAATGTAACATAGTAACATGGACCGAATGGTCCATCCAGTCTGCCCAACCTGATTCAATTTAAATTTTTTAATTTTTTCTTCTTAGCTTTTTCTGGGCAAGAATTCAAAGCTTTACCCAGTACTGTGCTTGGGTTCCAACTGCCGAAATCTCTGTTAAGACTTACTCCAGCCCACCTACACCCTCCCAGCCAATGAAGCCCTCCCCAGCCCATCCTCCACCAAACGGCCATATACAGACACAGACCGTGCAAGTCTGCCCAGTACTGGCCTTAGTTCAATATTTAATATTATTTTCTGATTCTAAATCCTCTATCCTTCTTTGAACTCAGTCACAGTTTTACTCTCCACCACCTGTCTCGGGAGCGCATTCCAGGCATCCACTACCCTCTCCGTAAAGTAGAATTTCCTAACATTGCCCCTGAATCTACCACCCCTCAACCTCAAATTATGTCCTCTGGTTTTACCATTTTCCTTTCTCTGGAAAAGATTTTGTTCTACGTTAATACCCTTCAAGTATTTGAACATCTGAATCATATCTCCCCTGTCCCTCCTTTCCTCCAGTCTCTTCTCATATGTCTTCTGCCGCAAGCCTCCTATCATTTTCGTCGCCCTCCTCTGGACCGCTTCAAGTCTTCTTATGTCCTTTGCCAGATACGGTCTCCAAAACTAAACACAATATTCCAAGTGGGGCCTTACCAATGACCTGTACAGGGGCATCAACACCTTCTTCCTTCTACTGGCTACGCCTCTCTTTATACAGCCCAGCATCCTTCTGGCAGCAGCCATTGCCTTGTCACACTGCTTTTTCCCCTTTAGATCTTCGGACACTATCACTCCAAGGTCCCTCTCCCCATCCGTGCATATCAGCTTCTCACCTCCCAGAAAAGAAGTATCTGTTTAGCACATTTGATTTTTTCCTCATCACTCTCCATATATTGGTTCCCAGCATCTTTTAGTTTAGCAATTCCATTTTTCTTCTTCCTCCTTTCACTAATATATCTGAAAAAATTTTTGTCTCCCTTTTTTACATTTTTAGCCATTTGTTCTTCCGCCTGTGCTTTCGCCAGACGTATCTCTCTCTTGACTTCTTTCAGTTTCACCCTGTAGTTCATTCTGCACTCCTCTTCTTGGGTTTTTTTAATATTTCATGAACGCCAACTCTTTCGCCTTTATTTTCTCCGCCACTAGTTTGGAGAACCATATCGGCTTCCTTTTTCTCTTGTTTTTATTGATTTTCTTCACATAACGGTCCGTAGCCATTTTAATCGCTCCTTTCAGCTTAGACCACTGTCTTTCCACTACTCTTATGTCCTCCCATCCTAACAGCTCTTTCTTCAGGTACTCTCCCATTGCATTAAAGTCTGTATGTTTGAAATCTAGGACTGTAAGTATCGTGCAGCCACTCTCCACTTTAGCCGTTATATCAGACCATTTGATGATCGCTACTTCCCAGGTGAGCACCCACTTGAACATTAGAGATACTCTCTCCATTTGTGAGAACCAGATCAAATATCGCTTTTTCCCTCGTGGGTTCCGTCACCATTTGTCTGAGCAGAGCCTCTTGAAAGGCATCCACAATCTCCCTACTTCTTTCCAATTCCGCAGACAGAACATTCCAGTCCGCATCTGGCAGGTTGAAATCTCCCAACAGTAGCACCTCCTCTTTCCTTCCAAACTTTTGGATATCCACAATCAGATCCTTATCAATTTGCTGTGATTGAGTCGGAGGTCTGTAGACTACACCCACGTAGATAGAAGTTCCATCTTCTCTTTTCAGAGTGATCCATATCACATCTTCCTCTCCCCAGGTCCCTTGCATTTTGGTCGTTTGGATATTGATCTTTACATAGAGAGCTACTCCTCCACCTTTTTGACCATCTCTGTCCTTCTTAAAAAGATTATATCCCGGTATGTTTGCATCCCATCCATGTGATTCATTGAACCATGTCTCTGTGATAGCGACAATATCTAGATCTGCCTCTATCATCAGGTCTTGCAGATCATGAACTTTGTTGCTTAGACTGAGAGCATTTGTGGTCATCGCTTTCCAGCTATTTTTCAGCAATAATCTCCTTTTTCGTATAGATTTTTGTTTCGTTTCACTTTCCGTTGTAATGCTAAGAAATGAGTTGCTGATATTGTTTATGTTGCAATCTTTATTACTTTCACATCTTTTCTTTTGCCAGGAGTGGACTCTATAATTGTCTTTCATACATACACCACCCCCACCTTCTAGATTAAATGCCTAGAAACATATTGTCTAAATTTCTCTGCAAGGTTTCTTTTTCCTGCTGTAGTAATATGTAGCCCACCAAGGGAGCAAGAAAGAAGCAGGACCTGAAAGCAAGCCAAGGTCCTATTATCTAGGTCACCACCAGGGGGAGCCCAAAGAGAGGAGCAGATCCCTGCTGACTCAGGTAGATCAGGGCATGTCCCTCCCCTAGAAAGGCCAGCAGCCCTCAACAAACTGGGAGGCAGGATAGGGAGGAAGCTGAGGGCTCTCTCCCAGGAGGACCTGCCTGGCTCAAGCAGGAGTAATGGCTCTGTCCCCATGGAGGTGGAGGAAGCTGGAACCCCTCCAGAATTACCAGTAACGGATGAAGAAACTCCCATGGAGTTACAAGGAGAGCTGCCTGCTGAGGAGCTGTGTTGTGATTCCAGAACCGATGGATGTGGGAGTGGTGACCAGTTCAGACTGAGCAAGGACTGTGAGTGTTTGTTCCTATTTTTGTGGCTGGGTTCTTTTTCCTGCTTCCAGTCATTTTGTAACGACTGTCTGAACTGTGTAGTTGGGAGTAGAGCTAAGAGTAAGTAGGGGGAGAAGTTTGCTTACATCCTGGAGGGAGTTTTGAAATCTGTTTTTGTGCTTTTGGAAAGGCAAACTTATTGCACTCCTCTTGTTCCAGCCCTGATATATTGTAGGCTGGAGGCTTTATGTTTTGGTATTTTCAGTAAGGATCTTGGAGTGAAAAAGCATATTCTACAGACACTGTTTGGAATACTGTGAACTACATTTACCTGAGCTCTGCTGTGGAGCAGAAATGGGGGAAAAGAAGTTTGGGATATAAGCTGCCCTGTGAAAGAATATATCACAGTCCGGACCAAGTCATTGAGAAAAAAGATCCTGAATGCTGGCAGGGGTTTTCCCTCTGCCTTCTTTTTGTTTTTCCTTGTTTGAACATTTATTTGCTGCAACGAACTCTGAGCCATTTTGATTGTTTGAGCCATTCTGACTTTATTTTGCAAAGTAAATTTTCTTGATTGCCATTCAAACAACTGTGTTGGTGTTTTGTTTGAGTTCCTTAAAAATCCTGCAGGGTGATTCCAGTCTGAGTTGTACGCCGGTGCACTTTTTGTTGGTAGCCACTGGAGGCACTGCTGAGTCCCAGCCTAGGGCTACAGTGCTGGCTACAGTATCTAATCATAAACCTTCATTAAAGTGTTCCTCCACATGCACTGCTGACAGTGGGAGCAGCCACAGGCTTCCGCATCACTACTCTGATGAGTAGGGATGCGCTGGTTCTCCCATTCACTTCTATTACAGCTACGGTGAGCCTCTTCAGAGGTGAGCCTCATCAGAGAGGGGATGCTGAATCAGCTGTCAGTGGCGCATATGAAGGATCGTTCAGTCAGGGTAAATAGTACTGCTTTTTTGGGCCTCCCACTTTGAGCTTAGGCTCCCTCAAACTGAACATCTCCCCTGCTGTACATAGTAGGGATCCCCAAGCCTCACCAACTGATGGCCCCCTCCAACTTCCCAAGTTCTTCAGCTACCTCCCCTCCTCCCTGCCCCCCTTTTGGTTTTCATGCATACATGAAAGCAGTGGCAGCTTGAGGATTTTGCCATTGGCTGCAAAGCTTGGAGATTTTGGGTTGCTAGACTGGAGGAAGATGTCTTCAGTTGGCAGGGCTTGGGAATCCCCACTAGCTCAAGTATTTATAAATTGTACTCAGACGGGGAGAAACTTTGGTGCCCATCCATTAATTTTGCCCTCCAGCCCCTCCCCCAAATCAGCTGTATATGACTACGCCACTGAATACAAAAATAATTGTGATGCACATATCCCAAAGCTAACATATTCCAGTTAATAAATTCAAAATAAAACAATTTTTTCTACATTGTTGTCTGGATATTTTGGTTTTTCATCATCTTGGTCCCAGTTTCTTTCTGCATTTTGTCTATCTTCAGCTAATTCTCTTTCCAGTGTCTGCTGTCCATTTTTTTCTCTCCTCTTTTCTCGTATTCCATTCCCTCCTTATGCCTGTCTCCAACATATTGATTTTTCCCATTCAGCTTTCTTAACTTTTTATTTTCTGCCTCTATCCACTCAAATCTTGCCCTCTTTCTTAACCTTCTTTTTAAATTTTCAGCTACCTCTCAATTCTCCATCTCCTCTCAGTCCCTAGCACTCCTTTCCCAGCCTCCTATTTCTTCCTATTTCCTCCCCATTACCACATCTCTCCTCCTCTCTCCCCTTAGTCCAGCATTTTGCTCCCTCTCTTTTCTATTGTTCTTCTTCCCTCCCCCCTTGATGCTGAGCAATGAGATGGAAGGAAAAATAAGAGATGCTGCATCTCTCTCTCCCTTCCACCCCTAGACCTAACATTTCTCCTTCCCTTCCATCCCCAGATCCAACTTCTCTCCCTAACTGTCCCCCATCCCATCTCTATGCCTTCCTTCCCCCCCAGTCCACCATTTCTTTCCAACTATTCTCTTTCCCTTTTCCTCCACGCAACCCCAGATCCAACCTCTCTCCCTTCATCTCTCTCTCTCTCTCTCTCTCTCTTTCTTCATAGCCCAGCATGTCTTCCCTCCCGCACCAGTCCGATGTCGCCATCAAGCAGAAAAATCTGGCAGCCTTAGCAGTGATTCAGCAACATCCGCAGCTCTTCTTCCCGCTTTCCGTCTGCCGTAGTCTTGTCTCCAATGATGTGCAACTTCCTGTTTCTGCTCGGGTGGACCACAGCAGATGGAAAGCAGGAAGGGGAGCCACAGACAACATTGCTGAATTGCTGCCAAGGCTGGCAAATTTTTCATCATGACAGTGACATTGGACTGGCTGTGGGAGGGATGGCATGCTGGGCTGTGAGGGGAAGTTCAGGAGCACATAAAATGGCCAAATAAAACAGGTCATGTAAAACCGCCAGGAGGGCCTTGTGTTTAACAGACGTGTCCTAGTTAATCCTGTTTTTTGTATGGAATCTGCTGTGAACTATTGTTGGAAATAGTGGAATATAAATGATTTAATTGTAAGTGACCTGTTGCTACCAGAAACAATCAAAGTTGCTTACCTGTAACAGGTTTCAGAGGACAGCAGAATATCAGTCTACACAAACTCTCCCATCTCTCCAAGGACTTGGTGCTCCTTGTCACCTACTGAATTGAGGTGGGAACTCCTTATGTGCTTGTTTTAGGGCTATCTACTGATATCACTCTAAAGAAGCACCCCATCCTTGCTTTCCAGTTTCCAGCAGGCTCTCTTTGCTGTTCAGCTCCAAAGGAGGATCCTTCTTACCCTCTAGTCCCAGTTATAGAAACCAAAATCTTCAATCCAGTCCTGATGATTAACTGTAGAGCACTCTAGAATAACCTACAACTTTGAAACACTGTTCCAGCCTTTGGCTCCAACAGACGTCAACCGCTTCTGAAGAGTGATATCCTACTGTCCTTGAAAAACTTTTGTTACAGGTAAGCAAGATAATGCAGAGCATTAGCTATTGAGATCACCTAGGTGGTGGTGTAGATAGGTGCAGAGAGAAATGAAGGGTAAAATACCAAGGCATCTCACTTCCATTACAAGCTGTTCAAAGTCATTACATGACTAAATATTGTGTCATAATGCTACATTATCCATCTTTTCCCTCCAGGACTTTGACCCTGGCCAGGACACGTATCAGGATCCTCCTAAGGATGGCAGTGGACAACGGGTAGATGTCAGTCCTACTAGTCAACGGTTGCAACTGCTGGAACCCTTTGATAAGTGGGATGGAAAGGACCTGGATGACATGCAGATTCTCATCAAGGTATGCTGAGATGGTCTTTTCTCTAGGACAGTGGTCTTCACAAATTTTTAAGTCAGGGTCACTTTGGATCTCAATTAGCTGAAGTAGAGCCACCAAATTGTCTTCCCATGTGAGGCCTCAACATTGACGATTAGTTTGTGTCAACAATATCTACCTTGCCAGCCTGCCTTCAAATTTTTTGTTGTGTGTATCCTTAAGAAGGTGGGAGTTTCCAAATGCATTATCTTCATCTATTTATCCTTTAAATATTTAGCTCTTCCTCCCATCCACTTCCCCCTGTTTGCTCTTAGCTTGGGTAGAGAGTCAGAGTATAGCAAATAGAGAATGACGCGGGGACAAAGTTTGTCCTTATGAGCTCCATCCCCAGCATCCATACAAGCTTCAAACAGGTATGATTGTCTTTTTATTAACGTGGGGAGGGGAAGAAGTAGGCAAGCAGAAGACAAACTGAGTTCTAGGTTATTTTTATATAAAAATGAGACATTTTTAAATTAAAGCTTGCCTGCTTCTTCCTCTCCTCTCCAACCCAATGTGGATGGGGGAAGGGGAGAAGCAGGCAAGCAGAAGACAGAGTCCTTAGGGGGGGGGTTTGTTTTTTATTTTTAATTAAGAAAGAGGCATTACTAAATTAAAGCTTGCCTGCTTCTTCCTCTCCCCCCAACACAACGTGGCTGGAGCACGGGGAAGAAGCAGGCAAGCAGAAGACAAAGTGGTCCTTAAGGTTTATTTTTTTTTAAATTAAATATAAAGAATAAAACTTACAGCATATAGTAGAGCTTCGTCCTTATCCGCCTGCTTGCTTCTGCCACTGTCCACTCACTCCGGCTCCAGAACCTGCCCCTGCCACTATACACTTACTCTCAGGCCTGCCGCCAGCTTGCCCTCTCACTTTGCTCTAGCTCCTGCTGTCCGGCTTATGCATTGTCCTTGTTGCCACCACGGCCTGCCAACTCACTCCAGATGAGTCCAGCTCCCTCTTCTCGCCGCTGTAACTAAACCCCCCAAAATGGCTTGTTGCCTTGTGACAATGGTGGCAATTGAGTTCCTGTATAAGAGGAGGAGGAGTCAAGGGAGAGGATGAGAAGACCAATTGGGTCCTCTCTTACAGGAGAAGTCAAGGTGAGGAGGAAATGGAGGAAAGGACAATGCAAGCCCAGAACTGGCATCACTGGAGATAAGAAGGTTCAGCAGGGAACTGCAGTAAACTGCCAGTTATATTTTTAACCACAGGAACAAAGTTTTTATTGGTCATGTGGGCGGTAAAAAGATTAATCCCCACATCTATGGTGATACGTCCTAAAGGTTTCCCATTGCCAATGATATACAGCGGTTTACTGCAGCTCCCCATTCCTGTGTCATTCTTTAGTAGCAAAAAACAAAAACAAAGTGATGATGAAGGCCATCCCGAAGTCTCCAGAAGCTACCATTGTCCCCCAGGCCTTACATTGAAGAACACTGCTATAGGATAAAGAAAAATTGCAGACAGGGATGCTCAATTCTCTTCATTTGGGCTTTAGAAATGACAAGTCATCAAATTGTCCTGCAGGACAGTTTGGGACAGCAGACATAGGAAATGGCATCACACAATCATTTTTCCTTTGAGGACTTTTCCAGCTGATAAAAGGAATTGGACAGCTGCTGAACTCCTGAAGGTAAAATTGTGCAAGACCCTATAATCTTTCAAAACCCGCACTTTTGTTTTCAGAGGGAACAAGGAGGAGGAGGAACCAGCATCAGGTAAGACATCTAATCTTTGGTTTATATACCGGGTCATCTCCCAGTGGAGCTCGACTCGGTTCACATATAATTAAGACTAGAGTACATAGCAGAAAACAGAAGAAGGAAGAACTAATTATTTTTTTTTTAATTCGTTTTTATAACTTACATCAAGTGTAACAGGAAATAACATTTAATTGTAAAACATCACTTGATTTGCTATATAATATCATCTGGAAATCATGAAATTTAACCACCCTTTCCATCCCTAATACATCAAATATATTCATTATATTATTTTATACATTATATGATTTAATAAAATATAATAAAATATAAAAAAATACCATCCCAGCCACCCATTCCATCCCTTCATTTCAATTATCTTATTATGGGAAAATGTTTATTGCTCATTACAAAAGTCTGTTAATGGTCCCCAAACCTCCTGAAATTTACCAAAATATCCCCTCTGTATTGCTAATGTTCTTTCCATTTTATTTATATGACATACAGAATTCCACCAGAAACTGTAATTTAATCTGTTCTGATTTTTCCAATTGAATGTAATCTGTTGAATGGCAACTCCAGTCAAAATAAATAAAAGCTTGTTGTTTTTTGAAGAAATCTGACTTTTTGCTCTCATTGATATGCCAAATAAAATAGTATCATATGTCAAGGCCACTGGATTTTCTAACACCTATTTATTTGGGTCCATATTGATTTCCAAAATAACAATATAAATGGACAATAGAATAAAAGATGATCTAATGTCCCAGCCTCAAGATGACAGTGCCAACATCTAATAGACTTAGAGCTGTCTAATTTTTGAAAACAAACAGGGGTCCAGAAAGCTTTATGCAAAAGAAAAAAACAAGTTTGTCTCATAGATGCAGACATTGTACATCTCATCCTCCAAGACCAAATTCGTGTCCATTGAGACGCAGTAATTTGATGCTTGATCTCAATGCTCCAAATGTCCTGAAGACCAGGTTTTGTTTTTTAATTCACAAATCCAGATATCAATTTATACCACTGTGCGGCCTGGTGTCCCATGAAATCTAAACTAAACTAAACCTTAAGTTTATATACCGCATCATCTCCACGGATGTTGTGGAGCTCGGCACGGTTTACAAGAACTTAAAATATAGGAAGAGAAGGAAAAAAGGTTTACATGAACTTATATATAGAAGAGAAGAGTAAGGGGGGATAGAATTACATTTTAGTGAAAAGCCAGGTTTTCAGTTGCTTGCGGAATAATTGGAGGGAGCCCAGGTTATTATTATTGAGATTTCCCCACATTGGTTTCAAACTACAGGCCTCTCTCGCTAATTAATGTTGATGGTAAACTTCTATCTAAGACATTGGCTTTACGCTTAGCTAAGGCTCTCCCTTTTATTATTGATATGCACCAAACGGGATTTGTTGCTAAGAGACATTCCCCTAATAATACCAGATTGGCTTTTCATATGTTAAATTTAACAAAAGCCATGAATGATCCAGCTTTCTCTGTCTCTTTGATCGGGTTGAGTGGACTTTTATGTATCAAGCATTAGAGTGGTTTGGAATAGGTTCGGGATTTATACAAATGATTCAGACATTGTACAGCTCCCCTGCTGCAAGATTGTATATTAATAATAATTTATCGGAGAGTTTTAATTTGCAGAGGGGGGTTAGACAAGGATGTCCATTATCTCCTTTGCTTTTTGATATTGTATTAGAACCCTTGTTATTAGCCATTCAACAAGCAAAGGGGATACAGGGTATTCCCCGTACAGATTGGGAATATAAAGTTTCTGCATATACAGATGATATACTGCTTTATTTGAGAAATCCAGAAACTACCATTCCATGCTTGCTTGAGTTGATAGAAAAATTTGGAAAATTTTCAGGGTATAAGATAAATTGGAGCAAGTCAGAAATTCTTCCACTTAATGTGCATTGTACTAAAGGCTTATTTGATTCATTCTCATTTGTATGGAAAGAAGATGGATTAAAGTATTTAGGTATTAGAATAAAAAAACACAATAGAAGACACAATGAAAGAGAATGAAAAATTGTTATTAAAAAAAGTAACAGAAATGTGTTAGCAATGGAATCCTTTACATTTTTCTTGGTGGGGGAGAGTCCAAACTATTAAAATGATGATTCTGCCTGTGATTTTTATCAAATGAGTATGATACCAGTTTTTTGTTTTTTTTTCAAGGGTCCTTTTATAAAAAACTAAATGGTATTCTTACAAAATTTGTTTGGCTGGGTAAAATGCCTAGAATTGCTTTAGTATCTTTACAAAAGCCAATTGCGGAGGGTGGGGTAAATTTTCCTAACTTCTATGGGTATCATAAAGCCTATATTTTACGCCAGGGTATGTATTGGGTCCTCCCAGAGCTCATGGAAAATGTCCCAGATTGGTTGTATTTGGAATGGCGGCTCATGTTTCCTTAAAATTTGTCTCATGTTCTTAGCATCAAGATGCCTAGAAAATATAAAGAGAACAGAATATTAATGGACACATGGAAAACATTGTGTTATGTCAGTAATTTAACACCTAATCCAATACATAAATCAACAAATCAATCTTTATGGGTAAACTCCAAGATTCAAATTGGCAGATTTAAAATCGTTTGGAAGCATTGGATTATTGCAGGTATACGGACTTTAGGTGATATTATTTCAAATGGTAAACTGCTTGATTTTTCACAGTTACAACATAAATTTTTTTTTTTTTAAATCTTTATTTATTATCAATTAATTACAGACAAAGAATTAACTTTGAAAAGAAAATTAGAAAAAATATCATCGATATCATTGAAACACAAACTTTCCACAAACTTAATATATAGTCCACAATTGGGAGAACAAAGTAAGTGAATAAACCCTTCCAGGAAAAAGGGGAACAAATACAAATGTTTAAAGAATAGAGCAGTTAACTTCGGCTAATATTAACAGACGTGAATAAACCTGTACTTCCTAAGGAGCATCGAAAATCCCTTTCCCTTCTAGGAAAAATCGCAACTGTTCTGGTTCAAAGAAAATATACTTATTTTGTTGGTAATTTATAAGACATTTACAGGGAAACCTCAACTGAAAAGAAGCTCCCAAAGAAATAACCTTAGATCTATATTGAATAAATTCCTTCCTTCGAACCTGAGTCCATCGTGAAACATCAGGAAAAATATAAATTTTACCCCCCAAATAGAAATTCTGCTTCAAATTAAAATATAATTTCAAAATCATGTCCTTATCTTGAAGAAAAACAAAAGATACTATCAAAGTAGCACGACCCAGAATTTCAATTTCAGATGATTCCAGTAGCTCAGAGATTTCTAACTGTGCTTGTTCTTCTTCTTCTTTCTTTTCCATCATAGTTCTTTTAAGGAAATAGAGTTTTTGTATAGGAGGGATATTAGACTCTGGAATTTTCAATATGGAAGTCAAAAAATTTTTAAAGATCTCTCTTGTAGTCATAAGTTTTGGTATAGGAAAGTTCAGTAGCCTTAAATTCAGACTCCTATATTGATTTTCAAGATTTTCAATTTTCCGTAGATAAAAAGTTTTATCTGTAACTTGTTGTTTGTTAAAAGTCTTGACTTCCAGCATAGTTTGTTCAATCTCCCCAATTTTCTGGTTTTGCAGTTGAACCTGAGATTCCAATTGATTAATTTTCAATGGGAGCCCAAGCGTTAAAGAAATAACGTTGCTACATATCAAATGAAGATTTTCAATTGCTGTCCAAAGAGAGTCCATGGTTACCACCGGTGGTCTGAGAAGCGGCTTGAGTTGGGTCAGCTGAGACAGATCTTGCTCCAGCCGCTGAACTCCATTGCGGCTTATGTCTCCTCCCGACTCCCCACCGCTCTCATTCGGTGCTCCTACCTCAGTCGGCTTCAACAAAGTTGGAATTGTTGAAGAAATCGCCTCCAAACCTGCTAGCTGCAGCGAATCCTCCCTCCCTTCTATTCCCAGGGAGCCCTCTAATCGGTGGATAGATGCAGCCGCGTTTCCAGGCACTGGGGGAGGGTCAGATCCAGCTGGGCTCAGCGAAAAAACGCTGTCTAAGCTGAGCCTTTCCTGCGGCTCTGCAGCAGATAAGCCCGTCGCCAAGGGGACTGTAAATGAAGTCATTACAGTCTGTCGCGGTGTGGATGTTACAGACAGAGGTAGAGGGTTAATCCTCTGCCTTCCCCTTCTTTTTGGCATTGAAGAAGAATGAAGAAAAAACGTAGTAAGAAAGAAATACACTCGCCAAATCAGGAGCTCACAAAAACGCGTCCTGCTCTGTCACCATCTTAGTTTGTTCTCGTTACAACATAAATTTGGTCTTAATAAATCACAAAGCTTTAAATGGTTGCAACTGAAGCAGGCTATTCAGGAAGGGTTCCCTGAATGGAAAAATCTTAATAATCAGTATAGTCTGGAATTTTTATGCTTTCAGGCGGATTTCTTGGGACATCAAGCCGCACAGTGGTATAAATTGATATATGAATAAAAAACCAAGGACTGGTCTTAGAGACATTTGGAGCATTGAGATTAAGCATCAAATTTCTGCGTCTCAATGGCCACGAATTTGGTCTTGGAGAATGAGATGTACAGTGTCAGCATCTATGAAACAAACTTGGTTCTTTTTGTTACATAGAGCTTTTTGGACCCCTGTTAGATTACAAAAGTTAGATAGCTCTAGATCTAATAGATGCTGGCATTGTAATCTGGAAGCAGGGACTTTGGATCATTTAATATTTTATTGTCCCTATATCATGGCCTTTTGGAAATCAATTTGGTCTCAAATTAATTGTTTACTAGAAAACTGTGTAGCTTTATCATATGATACAATTCTGTTCGGGATGTCAATGAGAGCAAAAAGTCAAATTTCATCAAGTAATAACAAGCTTTTATTAATTATGACAGGGGTCGCCAAATTACAATAGGCTTAACTACACATTTTGGTGGAATTCGCTACGTCATATTTATAAAATGGAAAGATCAATTGCCATACAAAAAGGGAATAATAATAATTTTAAAAAGATTTGGGGGCCATTAACAAATTATTGTAATGAATAGACATCATTTTCCAATGAAAGTACATTTATATGTAGGGGGAGGGGGTGGGTAGAAAGTTAATATGTGTATGATATTTTGAATTAAATTATATGTGGGAAGTGTGGGTGGGGAAGGAATAAATTTATGTATGTAAAATTATAATTGAATGAATTTCAAGTGATATGTAAAAATTTAATATGATGTTATATTGTACACTTGCTGTAAGATGGAAAAATGAATAAAGAATTTGAAAAAAAAAAAAGAGAGAGATTTCTCCATTCAGGGAACCCCGCCTGATTGGCCTGCTTCAATTGCAACTATCTAAAACAGGGGTGTCCAACCTTTTGGCTTCCCTGGGCCACATTGGCAGAAAATTTTTTTTCTGGTGCCGCGCAAATGCTGCGGCAAGACAGAGGAGGGAGATGGCAAGACAGTAAACACCCGGGGGCAGCAGAGGAAAACACTGCATCACCCTCGACCGGGGCCACACAAAATACTTCATAGGGCCACATGCGGCCCCCCAGGCAACAGGTTGGACACCCCTGATCTAAAACTTTGTGATTTACTAAGACCAAATTTATGTTGCAACTGTGAAAACTCAAATAGCTTACCATTAGATAATACATCTTCCAATGTACGTATGCCTGCCATCATCCAATGCTTCCAGATGATTTTAAAACCACCAATTTGAATCTTGGAGTTTAGTCAAATCGTTTGATTTATGTATTGGAATAGGAGTTAGACTATTTACATATCTTAAAGTTTTCCATGTATCAACTAATATTCTATTTTCTTTATATAACCTAGGCATTTTGATACTAAGAACATGGCAAAGTCGCAGAGGAAACATGAGTCACCATTCCAACCATATCCAATCATGGATATTTTCAATTGGCTCTGGGAGGACCCAATACATACCTTGGCGCATAATATAGGCTTGATGATACCTATAAAAATTAGGAAAATTTACCCCTCCCTCCGTAATTGGCTTTTGTAAAGACACTAAAGCAATTCTAGCAATTTTAGCCAGCCAAATAAATTTTGTTAGAATACTATTTAACTTTTTGTAAAAAAAAAAACCCTGGAAAAAACTGGTATTATTCCCATTTGGTAATAAACCACAGGTAAGATCATCATTTTAACAGTTTGTACTCTCCCCCACCAGGATTAATGTAGAGGATTCCATTGCTCACACATTTCTGTTACCTTCTGTAATAAAGATTTTACATTTACTTTCATTGTACCATCCAGTGTATTTTTTATCCAAGTTCCTAAATATTTTAGTCCATCTTCCTTCCATACAAAAGAAAATGAATCAAATAAACCTTTTGTGTACATTTAGTGGAAGAACTTCTGATTTACTCCAATTTATCTTATATCCTGAAAATTTTCCAAATTTCACAATCAAATCAAGTAAATATGGAATGGTTGTTTCTGGATTTCTCAAATGAAGCAGAATATCATCTGCATATGCAGATACTTCATATTCTCGATCTGAATAAGGAATACCCTGTATCTCCCTCAGTTGTTGAATAGCTAATAACAAGGGTTCCAAAACAATATCAAAAAGTAAAGGAGATAGGGGACAGCCTTGTCTAACCCCCCTCTGCAAATTAAAGCGTTCTGAAAAATTATTATTAATGTATAACCTAGCAACAGGGGAGCTATACAACGTTTGAATCATTTGTATAAATCCTGAACCTATACCAAACCATTCCATTGCTTGATACATGAAGGTCCATTCTACTCAGTCAAAGGCCTTCTCTGCATTCAAGGACACAGAAAAGGCTGGATCTTTCATGGCTTTTGTTAAATATAACATATGAAAAGCCAATCTAATATTACTAGAGGAATGTCTGAGCAGCATACCTATAATAAAAGGGAGAGCTTTAGCCAAGCGTAAAGCCAATGTCTTAGCTAAAAGTTTACCATCTACATTGATTAAAGAAATAGGCCTGTAATTTGAAACCAAAATGGGATCTTTATTTGGCTTTGGCAAAACTATAGTTAAAAATTCTGCCATAGTGCCTGTGATACAACCCTTATTTATTTGAGTCTGATATAAATTTATAAAACTACCGTAAAACCATCACCACCTGGAGCGAATCCAACTCTAAGGGACTTCAAAGCTGTTTGTAATTCTTTTAGCGATATAGGCTCTTCTAAACTTCTTTTTATATGTTCAGGAATTTTAGGTCCCTCTAATAATTTCAAAAACTCTAAACCATCTTTTCCTTTATCTAAATAAGGCTCAGAAGAATAAAGAGATTTATAAAATTTTAAAATTGTTTTAAAATAGGTTCAACTTGAGTATAAGTATCACCATTCTTATCTTCCTTTTTTTCACTTTAAGATAGTTTGCCAATACTCTTCCAGCCTTGTTTGAGTTTCCATAATACAAAACTTATTGAGAAAATAAATCTTTCCTTACCAATTTAGATGAAATCTCATTGTATTTACCTTTAGCTTTTAAAAGGTCCTGTAACATAGAATACTCCCATTTGTCAATTAATTTTGACTCCAAAAGTTTAATTTCTTGCTCCAAATTGGAAAATTGTCTTTTGACCTGTTTCTTAAGATAAGCCAAAAAAGAGATAATTTAGAAACATAGAAAGATGACGGCAGAAAAGGGCTATAGCCCATCAAGTCTACCCACTCTACTGACCCATCCTCTTAAGTCTATATCTAGTGACCAATTCTTCAGATCGATCCTCGTAGGGATCTCACATAGGCATCCCATTTATTCTTAAAGTCCAGCACGCTGCTGGCCTCGATCACCTGCACTGGAAGCTTATTCCAATGGTCAACCACTCTTTCTGTGAAGAAATACTTCCTGATGTCGCCGTGAAATTTCCCGCCCCTGAGTTTGAGCGGATGCCCTCTTGTGGCCGAGGGTCCTTTGAGAAAGAAGATATCATCTTCCACCTCGATACGTCCTGTGATGTATTTAAATGTCTCAGTCATGTCTCCCCTCTCCCTACGTTCCTCTAGAGTGTAAAGCTGCAATTTGTTTAGTCTCTCTTCGTACGAGAGACCCTTGAGGCCCGAGATCATCCTGGTGGCCATCTGCTGAACCGATTCGACTCGGAGCACATCTTTACGGTAATGTGGCCTCCAGTATTCCAGATGAGGTCTCACCATGGTTCTGTACAATGGCATTATGACTTCAGGCTTCCTGCTGACAAAACTTCTATTGATACATCCCATCATCTGCCTTGCCTTAGATGAAGCCTTCTCTACTTGATTGGCAGTTTTCATGTCTGCATTGATGATTACTCCTAAATCTCGTTCTGCTGAAGTCCTAGTTAAAGTTTCTCCATTCAAGGTGTAAGTTCTGCAAGGATTACTGCTTCCGAGGTGCATAACCTTACATTTCTTAGCGTTGAAGCCCAGCTGCCAGGTCGAGGACCATCTTTCCAATGTAAGCAGGTCCTGTGCCATACTATCCTGCAAATTGCATTCACTTACTATGTTACATAGTTTGGCGTCATCGGCGAATAATGTTATTTTACCCTGAAGCCCCTATGAATATGTTGAAAAGGAGTGGACCCAGGACTGGGCCCTGCGGTACTCCGCTGGTCACCTCCGATGTTTTAGAGAAGGTACCGTTAACCACCACCCTTTGAAGTCTTCCACTTAGCCAATCATGGACCCATGCAGTTAGTGTCTCTCCTAACCCCATCGATTTCATCTTTCTCAACAGCCTGCGGTGTGGGACGCTGTCAAAAGCTTTACTGAAGTCCAGGTACACTACGTCCATAGACTCTCCCAAGTCCAGCTTCCTTGTCACCCAGTCAAAAAAGCTGATGAAATTGGATTGGCAGGACCTACCCTTGGTGAATCCATGTTGACTGGGATCCCGTAGATTCCCCTCATTCAAGATTGTGTCTAATTTTCGTTTAATTAATGTTTCCATGAGTTTACACACTATTGATGTGAGACTCACCGGTATGTAATTCGCATCCTCTGCCCTGCAACCCTTTTTGTGCAGAGGAATGACATTGGCTGTTTTCCAGTCCAAGGGTACTATCCTCGTACTTAGGGAGAAATTGAAGAGCACGGCTAGCGGTTCCGCCAGGACATCACACAACTCTTTGAGCACTCTTGGGTGCAGATTGTCCGGTCCCATGGCTTTGTTCACCTTGAGTCTAGTCAGTTCGCTGTAAACGTCACCTCAACGTGAACTCAAAATTCTGAAATGGGTCTTCTGCACTTGTATTAGCCCTTAACTGAGGACCGTGTCCTGGTGCCTCGCATATGAAGACTGAGCAGAAGTATTCATTCAGTAGTTCGGCTTTATCGGAATCTACTTCCACATAATTCCCGTCTGGTTTGCTAAGGTGTACTATCCCGTCTGTGTTCTTTTTCCTATCACTAATATACCTGAAGAAGGATTTGTCCCCCTTCTTAATGTTTTTTGCTAGAGTTTCTTCCACACGAAGTTTGGCCTCCCTAACTGCTGTTTTGACCGCTGTAGACCTGGTCCTATATTCTATGTTAGCTTCTCTTGTCTCCGTACATTTGTAGGAAAGAAATGCTTTTTTCTTCTCCTTAACAAGGTACGAGATCTCTGCGGTGAACCATTAGGGTTTATTGTTTCTTAGCTGTTTATGTACTGATTTTACGTAGCGGTCAGTTGCTTCATGTATGGCTGATTTCAGGGTTGACCACATAGTTTCCACATTACCTGTCTCAGCTTGGTCCTGCAGTGTCCGATGGATGAAATCTCCCATGCGTGCGAAGTCAGTGCCTCGGAAATTAAGTACCTTTGTTTTTGTGCTTGATCTGGGGAAGCCTATCTTCAGGCTGAACCATACCATGTTGTGGTCGCTGGAGGCTAGCGGATCTCCTACCGAGATCTCTGAGACACTTTCCCCATTGGTGAGTACCAGGTCGAGGATCGCCTGGGCCCTAGTAGGCTCCATTACCATTTATTTGAGGCGTGCTCCCTTTATGGAGTTTAATAGCCTCCTGCTAGTGCTGGTTGTCGCTGAAAGTGTGTTCCAGTCTGCATCAGGCATATTGAAGTCCCCTAGTAGAACAGTGTCCCCCCGTAGAGTGATATTCTCAGTGTCTTCAATTAAGTCTGCGACCATTTCATCCAGTTGTCTTGGAGGTCTATATACTACACCAAGATACAGTCACTTTTCTCTGCCTCTTGCCAGGTTTACCGAGAGGGATTCCCCGGTGTACTTGACATCTGTGATCCTGGTGGTTTTGATGTCCTCTTTAATGTATAGTGCTACCCCACCACCTGACCTGCCCACTCTGTCCCGACGTAGTAGGTTATAACCCGGTATAGCCATATCCCACCCATGAGAGTCCGTTAACCAAGTTTCAGATATCGCCACCACGTCTAGTTCAGCATTCCTTATTTCAGTCTCCAATTCCAGAATTTTATTGCCTAAACTGTGTGCATTAACATACATAGCCTTCCACACCTTATGTTTGCTAAGTCCCTTTGATACTTTTTCTACCTGAGTTGGTGTGACCCCTAGAGAACTGTTTGCAGTGTGGGTACTTACCTCGGAGTTTCGACTCACCTCATCAGGATAGTTCCTTACTGCACTGGTATGTGAGTGGGTACCCTCCCCCAACTTACCTAGTTTAAAGCACTGCGAAGCAGGCGGGCTTGTCAGTGTCCGAAGACGTACTTACCTCTACTGGTCAGATGGAATCCGTCTGGTCCCTGAAGTCCTTGTAGTGCCTCTCCATGGTTCAGGAATCCGAAGTTCATATCCTGGCACCATCCCTGTAGCCACTCGCTAGTCCTCAAGATACGCTCATCCCTGGCTCTCCCTTTGCCTCTAATTGGGAGGATTGACCTCTTATGGTTGCTTTAAAAGCATCCCATAAGGTTTCCATAGAGATTTCTTCTGTGGTATTAAGTTGGAAATAATCTTTCATTTTTAATTGAAAATCTTCACAAAATGTTGGATCTGCAAGCAATGTATTATCAAATCTCCATACAGGTTTGCTATTATCTTGATCTACAATTTTGAGTTCAATCCACACCCCTCCATGGTCCGACAAAATGATTGTATCTATGGCGGCTTGTGTTACCTGTTGTACTAATTGATTTGAAACAAAAATATAATCTATTCTTGAAAAGGATTTATGAACATGGGAGCAAAAAGAAAATTCCCGACCATTAAAATGAAGTAAACGCCAAATATCTTTCAAATCACAAGACTGTGCAAAATTATCTAATCCTAATGATTTCATGATTTTACTGGGATTTTTATCCACCAAAGGATCCATGACAGCATTGAAATTCCCAGCCACCACTAAATTACAGGCAGTCAGTGGGAGTATCAGTTGTTGCAGAGTCTTAAAATATTCATTTTGGTTCGAATTAGGGGCATATACATTAAAAAGCGCCATTGTAGTATTCCCCATGCTCATTTCCACATGTACCCATCTTCCTAAAGGATCTGAAGCCTTTAATTTAAACAAAGCAGTGCATTTTCTATTCACTAAAATTGCAACACCAGCCTTTTTACCAACAGCCGTGGAGAAAAAACAATGTTTGACCCAGCCTCCTTCCAGTTTTTTAGATTCTATATCTGACAGATGTGTCTCTTGGATGTAACAGATATCCGCATTTTGTTGTTTTAAAAATAACAGTGTTTTTTTCCATTTTATCGGATGGTTAAGACCATTAACATTTAAAGAAAATATCTTAAAATCCATTAAATGAAACTAAAACTTGTCTTCCTATAAATCAACTTATAATTAGTGTTTAATAAATAATCATTTTCCCAATCCCACTCCCCCCCAAACCCACCCTTACAAACCCCCCTCCTCTCCCAACCCTCTCCAATTAATTACGAAAACTTGTAAATGCAAATTTGAGATCAAGTACAGAAAAAAACTCCTTATAAGCTATTATAATATACTTAATTAGCTTCTATAATAAGCTATCCAATTTTAGATCTGAATCATAAAGAAATCTGACGAATTGACATACAAACTCATCCAATTGATATTGATCAACTTTCAATGAAGATAATAAATAAGTAAATATCATTTTCTGAACATAAAATATCTTACATAATCTATTAATCTCATTTTACAATATGAATCAATATCAATTTATATCTATAATCTTCTAATAAATTATTTATATAATTCCTTCAAAATTAATCTAAATCTTAAGTAATATTTTAAGTTTTTAAGATTTTAATCCATTTTATTTCTTCTCATGTATTAGTTCTTACTCTTCTCCAATATTTTATCTGAGAAAACCTTTAATTTATTAAAATTATGTATTTTAATATATCCCTCTGAAAATTAATAATATTCATTCTATGTCAATTTTACTTTTCTGTATAGAATTCATTAATTAGCTTTACATATGCTCATTAATATCTATTCAAACAATTAACCTTCCAACAGATTATATATATGTAAATGTTATGATGAAATTTGTATTCAAAGATCAAAATTAATAATTAACCTTTTGCCTTAGAAATCTTCCCTCTGTGAAGCTTTGTATTCTAATTTAAAGGGAAATCTTTCAATACATTTAATCAATCAATTAATTAAATAGAATGAAATTTATATCAAATTCATCCATTACTATATAGATCCAAACATATATTACATAAGCAAAATATCAAAAGTAAATAGATTAATATTTAAACCAAAGTAATTGTGGTATCATATCCAAATCAGCGCATACAACTTCAGCATACAAGAATACGACGCAGCACTGCTGGGGTTAAAAGGTCATGACAGTGCACGGGATTTAAACTACAACATTCTTCTGATATGACCGAGAACTATATGCGAGCAGATGGCAGCTCTTTAGTCAACTTTCTAAACACATCTCACAATATGTTTACAAAATGAACCCGGGCATAGCTACATTCAATATTTTTACAATGAAAAAAAGTTTTTGTTCAAGAACTAAATTCACTATTCATAGTACAAGCCTTTCAGGCCTCTTCCCTTCTTGACTTAAATTCAATTCACCCTACAGCAGACGATTTAATAAATCTTTATAATTTCATCCACTCCACCATATATTCATTCCACTCTTTAGAACTCCCTTTATAAATCCTTTCCCATCAGCTTTCAGAACATTAAAAATGATTCTTCAGTCTTCGGGCTTCAGTTGAATTAAGATTCCCAGTCCAGTCTGTTTCTCCAATCACTCAATCCAGCCAATCCAGTCACCGACTCGTATTTGCACACCTTTTAAGCCAATCCAAGATCATTCAGAAGTAGAACTACTTGCCATTCAAAAATTAACAGGCTCAACATAGTTAACTGTTACTTAACCAATCCAAATCCCCACTTTATAAGAAATTCACTATGTCAGAGTCTTCGTCCACTAAAACAGAGCATGTCTCTCCATAACATGCTTAAGGAAAGAAGCATGGATCACAAAGATCTTTGTTAAATCTTCCATCACATTTAACCAAGTCGTTCCTGCATTTGTTTCATATCGCTTATGCTCATGCCAGGATTGAAATATTGTCAAGTTTCAAATGAAGCAGTCATTCCATTAACACTGTCAATTTCCCTCTCTTGCATTCCTCAACTATTCCACACAACTCAAATTTCTAATATAACTAAATAGTTCACGGTGTACTTTAAGATGAATAAAAAAATACAAGCTCTAATGAGGGTATTATGAAGATATAGGTTGCTCGCATTGCTCCAAATATTCCTGCAGTTTCCTTGGCTCAACAAAATTTAAAGTTTTGTTAGCATGTGTGACCCTCATTACCGCAGGGTACATCAAGCCAAATCTAGCACCCAGTGCTCTCAATTGTGGACGTAGATCCAACATTTGCTTCCTTTTCATTGCTGTAGCCTTAACAAAGTCAGGCACTATATGGATTCGTGAGTCCTGACATTTAATGTTTTTATTTTCCTTTGCTAGCTGACAAATTTCTATTACATGTTGGTATCGTAGCAGTTTAAAAATTCATGTCCTGGGTACTTTTTGATTGTTCTTTGCACAGGAATCCTGTGCGCTCTCTCGATCTCCAACGGGATTTTTGATTTAATCGGTAATATTTTTGGCAGGAACCGTTCAAGAAAAGATATTGGGTCGCTCTTCTCTACCCCTTCTGGCAGTCCAATAATTCTTAAATTATTCCTTTCTTTCGCGGTTAAGACAGTCTTCAAGATCTCTCTTTACCGATTCCATTTCCTTCCTGTCTACTTTACTTTGCAATAATTCTGTGTCCACTTGATCTGCCCATTTCTCCAGAAGATTTAGCTTATTATCAACCAGGTCCATTCTCTTAGTAAGACAAGCAACTTCATCAATAACCACTCTCTAAAACAATAGCCTTAATTTGTTGAAGTTCAGTTATTATATCAGGATTTCCTTTTTTCTCCGTTGGCAATGGACTTTGGACGGAGTTGCCAGTTCTGGCTTTGATCTTTTGTTACTACCTGACCCAGTTCCTCCTCCAACCAAATCGTTTTTATTTTGCTTGCTGGATGCCATAATCAGATGGATTTGACACTTTTAACTTCCAAAAACTCATATTTGTAGCTTATCTTCTGTAATTACAGCCTGTCTTCACGGAGCTATTGCTTTACCCGACCATCTTGTTACATGTCCAAGCCACACCCCCAGAAGAACTAATTAAAAACTAAAGTGCATAAGAAAAATAACTATAATATTATCATTTCGTTGAGGCTGTAGTTAAACCATTTAAAAATTGCGAGAACAAAAAAGTTTTCAGGAATTTACGAAATAATTGCAGCTGGCCTAAAAGCCTAATGGAGTCAGGAAGTTCATTCCAGATCTCTACAAACTTGAAAACAAAAGATCGACTGAGCTTCCCAGCAGATTTAACTCCCTTAAAGGAAGGGAAGGCTAACTTATATCTGTGTGTTTCTCAAATGGCAAAATCTAAGGTTATTCCAACATAAGGGGACAAAAGGATCAAATAGAGAAGCTTGAAGATTATGCATCTGCATTTAAACTGGATCCTAAAGCGAACTGGGAGCCAGTGAAGCTTTATCAACAAAGGGGAAACATGATCATACTTTTGTTTCCCAAAAATGAGTTTAGCTGCAGTATTCTGTATTAACTGAAGTCGTTTTAGAGTGCTTAATGCCCAGATAAACTGAGTTACAATAATCTAGCTGAGAAAGCACAGTGGATCGTACCAATACTGAGAAATGTTCTTGATGGAATAGTGATCTGACCTTCCTCAACATGCGCAGACTAAAAAAACACTTTTGTCAAGGAATCTGTTCATGAAATGTAAGTGATGAGTCCAAAATGACACCCAGGACTCTAGATGAAAAATCCATATGTAATGTGATACCTGTTTTTAATGTAACAGAGGAAGGGAGGTTTCCTAATTTTGGCCCAATCCAAAGCAATTTGGTTTTGGTAGTGTTCAGTTTGATTTGAATAGACAAAGCCCACAGTTGAAGTTTAGAACTTCTAATAAAATGAAAATATCATCTGCGTAGGTATATATAGTTTCTGCTGTTCATGGACTCCTCCTGCTGATCTGAAGTAGAGAATAACTTTGGGACAAACTTTTCCCCATCCCTGTGAGTTTTGCCCTGTCCCTGCCCCATTCCTGTAAGCTCTATCTTAACTGTAAAAGCCTCAAACACTTATGATTTATCTCTCTTTTTCAATGAGAAAAGCGAGAGACTGGAGACGTAAGTGTTAGTGCTGGTTGCACTTTCATCTTGTTTTCATTTATTATTACATTGGCATTGACTTGTTGTCTTCAACTTGTGCAGATTAGAGCAGAAATGTTTTGGATGGGGAGTACCCCCATCCCACCTCCTTATTTCTCCTCTTATAGGAATTGTCAACTGCTTTGATATGAACTGAGGAAATGGGACACAGCCCAGAGATGCGGGAGGCAGAGCTGAGAGAATAAGGTATAGATGATGCCTTCTACAAATTCGTGAGTAAAGGAGAATAACCCATTGGTTTAAGACTCATGTGCCTTTCTACTAGAAAGAATATTTTTGAGGTAAGAACCTAATCTTCCCTGAAGTACTATTTCTGGGTCTAACCCCTACTTTTCTTTTTCTTGTGCTTTTTTTTGGTGGGGGAAAACCATGGCATTTAATGATTTTTTTTTTTTTAAGAAATACAAAACCAGCATTTTCAATTTGTTTCTGTGAAATTGATCTGAAATAAATGTACCTGTTCTTTCACTGTTACAGGTAAAAGGCAAGTGCACAACTGACCATATATCTGCTGCTGGACCCTGGCTAAAGTTCCGTGGCCACCTGGACAACATCTCAAACAATCTTCTCATTGGAGCTATTAACATCGAGAATAACAAAGCCAATTCTGTGAAGAATGTCTTAACCCAAGAGTACGGAGCTGTCCCAGACACTGCACGGTACTACAAGGTGGGCCACAAACTCAGATACACTTTGCTGAGAGGTACCTAAGCAATTCTATGTATCAATTCATCTCTAGGTGAATAGAAGCTGACATAGTTTTTAATGAAAAGTTACTATTTATTTGGCAATTTAAAATAAACTGAATACAGCACATGCAGAAGTTAGGACATCCAGCTTACTCATTACTGCTTTTTTATATTAAGGGCCAAAAAACTGATTAACTTATTAGGTCTTTAGTTAGTCAGCTGAAGACAAGTTTCATAGTTGAACAAATACTGGCTCTTCTGACTTCTCAGGTTGTGATTGTCCTCCTCTTTATATAACCATAGACTCCTCTAAGCAGCTGTCTGAGCATTGGAAATGAAGACAATTCATGCTCTCAAAGCAGGGAAGGTTATTTTTTTAAAATCTCTAAACCAGGGCAGTCAAACTTTAATTCTGAGGGCGGCAAATCGGTCTCATATTTGCATTTGATGGAAGCAATGCATTCAAACGTATATCATGCATATTCTTTATGGATATCCTGAAAACCTGACTGTCTAGTTTGTGGCTATCTAGGATTGCAGTTTGACACCCTTGCTCTAAATGCTTCCAGCTAAGGATGGAGAATGTAATGTAATGTAATGTAATTTATTTCTTATATACCGCTACATCCGTTAGGTTCTAAGCGGTTTACAGAAAATATACATTAAGATTAGAAATAAGAAAGGTACTTGGAAAATTCCCTTACTGTCCCGAAGGCTCACAATCTAACTAAAGTACCTGGAGGGTAATAGAGAAGTGAAAAGTAGAGTTAGAGGAAAAATAAAAATAAAATAAACATTTTAACAAGACAGCATTGATCTAAATACTTTGGAAGGTAGAAGAGAGGAGAGAAAGGTGGAAGACACAGATGGGATTACTGTCACATTGCTGGGTTACAGTTAGCTCTGTCAATCGTGGAGAAGACTTGATTCTTTACAGGTTGGAATCTGTTTTACCCAATCAATATATTGATTATTTAAACGCGTTGTCAGGCAAGGCCTTTTGAATGATGGTACTGCGGTCCTGTGGACAATTTTACCCATACTTTTCTCTGAACTGAGGAGGATGTGGATGAATTATAGCTCTTTGGTTGTAATGCTTTAACTGCTAGACTTTTGTCTTTCATTATTGAATGTTTATTCAATTAAGGGAATATTTAATGCAGGGAGTTCAAATTCTCCCTTATGAATATTATTTGTGTTTTGTAATCCATCAAATCTGATTATTTTGTATAAAATAGAAATATAACAAATGAAGTTTTCTAGTGCAGTAGGAATGTTATGCTGAACCGAAGGGTTATCCATGCATGTCAATCATAGCTTTTCAGTTCCTTCTTCTCCTCCCTAATCTCTACTGCCCCTTTCAGGTCATCCTTTTGCAGGTGAGCATGAAGTGTCTCTCTGATCTAACTTGGAGGACGAAGGGTTGAATTTGATCCCTTTACTATCCCAAATTGAGGATAGGTGAAGCATTCAAAGGACCAGGAGTTATCGGTTGTAGATAAGGGAGAAGATCCCTCAGTCTGCCTACTGTTTAAATCCTCAGCCCTAATAGAAATCATTAGAGTCCCCTCCAAGAACTGAAAATAGACCCTCTAAAAACCCCTTCTTTTCAGTATTCTGAGCAGGTTCTGAGCTCAGTCCAACTCTTTCCTATGGTACCCCAGACATGAGGGTCCTAATCACTGAACCCTGGGAGAACCCTGAAGGATCCCTAAGGGAGGTTAAAACCATGACTAAACTGTATCCCATGGATAAGGGATTCCAACAAATGATTCCTGTGCCAAAGTTGGACTCTGTGGTAGCCCAGGTGACCAAACAAACTTCCCTACCCAGCGAAGGAGGAGTGGTTTTATGTTTTAACAGTTTATTGATGACTATACAACAGTATAATAATAAAGAACCTACACTGTTATAGCTCTGATCATCCATTTCGTACATTTGAAGCATAACCCACACCACGCCTTGTACAATCCTTGATAGTCCTATATTTGTTAAAAGACCAAAAGTTTACAGATTCCACTAAGGTGGATGCCAAATATATATTCTGCCCCCCTGCTCTTGTGTCCAGACAGCCAATCAGTGGCAAGAAGGGGTGGTTTTAAAAGATCCACAGGACCCACAGAGTGAATATGGTCCTCTGGAAGCAGTTTGAGGCTTTGGCCTTAGGGTTAAGGCTGCAGCCATGGCTTCCTTTGTAGCATGCACCTCATTCTAGACTAAGAAGCCAGAGCCTGACGGACTCTGATCCCCTGCCTCAACTTGTACTGGTGGGAATGAATATCATATACTTTGGATCAGACAATGAACAGGTTATTTGACCTCTAAAGCAATGCTAAACAGGCTTCCTTTTAGAGGACCTCGATGATCTTATGGCAGAGACAGAGAAGGCAAAACTGGAGGAGGGGTAGCACTATACATCAAAGAGGACATCAAAGTTACTAGAATCACAGGAGTCAAATATACCAGGGAATCCCTCTGAACCTGGGGTGAACCTGGGTGAACCTAGCCAGGGGAAATGACAAATGCCGGTATCTTGGTGTTGTATACAGACCAATACAAAAGGATGACATAGACAAAGAATTAATCATAGACATTGAGACCATCAATCTGCGTGGAGACACTGTACTGTTGGGGGATTTCATATGCCTGATGCAGATTGGAACAAACTTTCCACTACAACCAGCAGCAGCAGAAAGCTACTAACCATTAGTCATACATGTGGAATTATTTTATAATTTACCTTTTGTTTCTTATTTCAATTGTTAATTTCCACTAAATTGTTGTTTAACGATTTGTAAAAAATATAAATAAATTAAAAAAAAGAAAGCTACTAACCTCCATAAGGGGAGCGCGATTCAAACAGAAGATATTGGTGCCCACTAGGGATCAGCTAATTTTGGACCTAATACTCACCAATGGAGATAGTGTCACAGAGATTTCGGTAGGTGATGCGTTGGCCTCCAGTGACCACAACATGGTGTGGTTTCACCTCAGAAAGGGTTTCACTAGGTCAAACACATCCACAAAGGTCCTTAACTTTAAGGGCACAAACTTCAAGAGCATGGGAGATTTTGTCTATGAGGCACTGAAAAACCAGGACACAACAGATAGTGTGGAGGTACTGTGGGCAGCTCTGAAATCTACCCTACAGGAAGCAACCAACCTCTATATTAAAACAATGAGTAAACAACGGAGAAATAAGGAACCCCAGTGGTTCTCTGTGGAGATCTCGGAACTCGTAAAACAGAAGAAAAAAGCATTTGTATCCTACAAGCAATCACAGCGACTGGAAGCTAAAGAAGCCTATCTGGTGAAATCTAGAACTGTTAAAACAGCAGTCAGAGATGCTAAACTAAGGATATTAAAAAGGGGGATAAATCCTTTTTCAGGTATGTTAGCAACAGAAAAAGGAACACAGACGGGATAGTGCGCCTGAGGAAATCCGACAGTAACTATGTAGAATCGGACTCTGATAAAGCCGAACTACTAAATGAATTACTTCTGCTCAGTCTTTACCTGTGAGGCACTGGAATCCGGTCCACAGCTGCAGACAAGGGATAGTTCAGAAGACCCGTTCCGGAATTTTGAATTTACCACCAGCAGCGTATACCAAGAATTAACAAGGCTCAAAGTGAACAAAGTCATGGGACTGGATAAACTGCACCCCAGAATGCTTAGAGAATTGAGAGAGGTCCTGGCGGAGCCGTTAACTGTGCTCTTCAATCTTTCCCTAAACACGGGAAAAGTCCCATTTGACTGGAAAACAGCAAACATCTGCTCCACAAAAAGGGATGTGTGTAAGCTTATGGAAAAGTTGATTAAACACAAATTAGATACGATCCTGAACGACAAGAGACTGAGGGATCCCCACCAGCATGGATTTACAAAGGAAAGGTTCTGCCAGTCCAATCTGATCAGCTTCTTTGACTAGGTAATTTCATGACTGGGAAATTTCATGACACCAGAAAATATTTCTTCACCGAAAGGGTGGTTGACCGCTGGAATAATCTTCCACAACAGGATACCTAATGGGTCGGGATGAAGTTCATTGTTGACTGAAGCTAACATAAATTCTAAAGAGGTATTTCTGCCCTTTTCAAGGAGCTGGACATCGAAGAATGATTTGTAAAGCAGAGCCAGGCCTCCTCCTTTCCGGTTGATTCTAGGTGAGAAGAGGCCATAGTAGCCAGGGAGACAGAGTTCATTTTTCAATCCATGATTCTGTGATGCACAAGAAACCTGGATCGAAGTCTATGAGTAGGTCTTTTAGTATTTGGGTCTTATTGCGTACTGATCTGGCGTTACAGTAGAGTGTTGGGACTGGCGTGAGAGAGTCGGAGGTAAGGTTGGGTAGGCTGGCTGGAGGAACAGGCTTTAAAGAGGTGTGATTGACTCCTCGGTGTTTTTTGAAAGGGTGGGTTCTAGTGCGTACTAGTGTGGGGATTCTGAGACCAGGGCAGATGTTGTTGGAGTTTGTGGAGTCGCGAAGGTTGGGGGGGAGAGGTTTTTGGCAGTGGGAAGTGTTGGTGAAAGAGCAGAGAAGAAGAAGGAGGAGCCAGGAAGGTGGCTTCATTGTGGGATCAAGGAGAACTAATGAGAGGGGTTGGGGCAGAGCTTGCTAGGCAGGAGGGAGGAGAATTGAGTATAGGTAAGGACTGAGTGAAACGGGAGAAGGACTAAGAACTGAAGGAGAATATGCATCTAGTTGTTTCTAGTGAGATACAAACAGGGGTGGATCTTAACAATTGCTAATAGTGAGATACAGACTGAGGTGGAGCTTAGCAATTGTTAATTAGTAAGATAGGAACAGAGGTGGTGCTTAGCTGGGGAACGGTGGTAACTAGTGTGTATATGCGGTAGCTAGTCTGTATATGCGGAAGCAGGCTATATGCGGTAGCAGGCTATACATGCGGTAAACAGTGATGGGCAGTACAGGCTATACATGCGGTGGCAGGCTAAACATGCAGTAGCTGGCTATACATGCAGTACAGGCTATACATGCGGTAACAGATTGTACATGCGGTGACTGGCTATATATATTGGCTATACATGTGGTTTTACATGCGGTAACAGGCTATAGATGCAGTCTGTGCATGTTTTAACAGGCTATAGGTGCGGTTTATAACAATCTATGACATGCTGTACATGAAGTTTGTACAAGTTAAATAAGCAGGCTATACAAGATATACAGGTTATATAAGGGCAGGGAAAGCTGTGTTGAACCAGCTGATAGAATCCCCAGGAAGAGCAGCAGTTGGGAGAGACGAAAGAAAACACAGTTCCCTCAGAACCTGGTGTGCTTTTTCTCAAGTGACTTGGCACTAGAGGACAGCGTTAGAGTGGCCCCTCTGCTGCTGTGTTGAAACCAGCTGATAGAATCCTCAGGAAGAGCAGCAGTTAGAGATGAAAGAAAACACAATTCCCTCAGAGCCTGGGGTGCTTTCTCAAGTGACTTGGCACTAGAGGACAGAGTTAGAATGGCCCCTCTTTGCTGCTGTGTTGAAACCAGATGAGTTCGTTGGGACTAGGAGAAACATTGACTGCATGGGTTAAAGACTGGCTCAGTGGCAGACTTCAAAGGGTGATGGTAAATGGTACTCCCACCGAAACGTCGGAAGTGACCAGCAGAGTGCCGCAGGGCTCGGTCTTGGGTCCAGTCCTATTTAATATCTTTGTACGAGACTTGCCTAAGGGACTTCGAGGTAAAATTGCATTATTTGCCGATGATGCTAAACTGTGCAACATAGTGGGCAAGGGCACCATGCCCGACACTGACGCAGGACCTACTTTTACTGGAACAATGGTCCACAACTTGGCAACTGAGTTTAATGCCAAAAAGTGTAAGGTTATGCACCTTGGCAGTGGAAACCCATGCAGAACTTACACCCTGAATGATGAGACCTTAACAAGAACTGTGGCAGAACGGAACCTAGGAGTAATCATTAGTGAAGATATGAAGACTGCCAATCAGGTGGAGAAAGCTTCATCCAAGGCTAGACAAATGCTGGGTTGCATCCGAAGAAGTTTTGTCAGCCGAAAGCCTGAAGTTGTAATGCCACTGTACATGTCCATGATGAGACCTCATCTGGAATATTGTGTTCAAGTTTGGAGGCCACATTATCAAAAGGATGTACTGAGAATGCAGTCGGTTCAGCGAACGGCCACTAGGATGTTCTCAGGACTCAAGGATCTCCCATATGAAGACCGTCTAGGTAAGTTGCAGCTGTACTCTCTTGAGGAACGCAGAGAGAGGGGAGACATGATAGAGCCGTTTAAATATGTTACCGGCCGTATTGAGGTGGAAGAAGATATCTTTTTCCTTACAGGACCAAAGGCAATAAGAGGGCATCCGTTAAAAATCAAGGGTGGGAGATTTCACGGTGACATTAGGAAGTATTTCTTCACCGAAAGGGTGGTTGATCGTTGGAATGATCTTCCACTTCAGGTAGTTGAGGCCAGTAACGTGTTCGATTTAAAAAAAAAAAAAGGGATAAACATGTGGGTTCACTTCGAGGAAGTGCTTAGGGGGGAGGGTTCTTCGAGTGGACAGACATGTTGGGCCGATGGCCCTTTTCTGCTGTCATATTCTATGTTTCTAGTGTACAAGATCACCAGCCCAAATCTTTGCTAGAGAGCGGCTCTCATCAATATTCCACTGGAGTCTCTGGCTGCTGAACGTTATCAGAGTGGGTTAAAAGACAGAGTTTGCACACCCTCCCTCCGACTGGTTTGTGGATTCTCCAGCAGGTCGACCAGAGAAAGCAAAGAGGGATCCAAAGATTGCTACATATCCAAGCTATAGAACCAGTTCCTCCAGACGACTCGGGCTCCAGCAGATATTCCGTATAATTTGTCATGCCAAAGAAAGGATCAGAGGAGTGGCATCCCATTCTGGATCTGAAATATGTCAGCGTGGCCCTGAGAGTACCTCGGTTTTGGATGGAAACCATTTGGTCAGTAATTGCAGCAGTGCAGCCAGGACAGTTTCTAGCTGCCTTAGATTTGATGGAAGCTTACCTTCACATCCTCATTTCCTGGAACACAGGAAATTTCTCAGATTCCATGTGCTGGAAAATCACTACCAGTTCTCAGTGCTTCCCTTTGAGCTAGCAACAGCGCTCCACATGTTCACCAAGGTTATGGTGGTGGTGACTGCTCCTGAAATTAAACGATTGGCTAATCAGAACACCTTCTTGACCAGGAGAATGGGTGGAAGCGACAGTTGTGGAGACACTGTAGAGTCTGGGATGGATTGTGAATTTCTGAAAGACACACAGAAAGAAGGGGCAAATGAGATGACAAATCAGTCCTAAAAGAGAACATTTTTTGCATCAATCTCAACAAGGATCCACGTTTCGACAATATAAAAATTGTCTTCCACAGGGGACATACTACTAAATAAACACTTTCACTGTTTAATGTTAGTTCATCGTCTCTGCCTCGCTTGCATCATCTTTTCATTACAGTTTATATCATTATGATACCCTTATATTAAGTTATTTTGCTTTCTGGCAATAATTTTATTTAACAGTTCATGATTGCTTTGCACTACTTAAAAACAGCTGGTATGTCTCTCCTTACTAATACTTAATGGTTGACTTCACTTTAGGTTTGTTTTAAGCAGTTTATTAATATTGTCTTACCTTATTGACACTTAATGAATCAGCTTAATTAATTATTTGTTTTTGTATCTTTTTATTTATTTTTTGGTCTACTTTTGCTCTCTTTTTACTCATTTGAGTCACAATTTATGCACACCTTTTGTTTTTTTACACGCTAAGTTTTTAGAAGCATTCTTTCATTGATTAAAAATATTTTTAATGTGCAATTATATATTCCTATATATGGGTTCTTTTAATTGTTTTTATTTTGTTGTTTTGTCCCCTAAGTAAGACAATTTTTATATTGTCGAAACTTGAATCCTTGTTGGGATTGATGCAATAAGCATTACCTTTTTGGACTGATTTGTCATCTCATTTGCCCTTTCTTTCTGTTTGTGCGTCGTTTTGCAAGGTGGATTTTTCTCCTTTGTATTCTGACTCCTCCTTTGTATTCTGAATTTCTGAAAAAACCATCTGGTTCCGGCAAAGTCCCTAAAATATCTGGGAAGTCGTATTTAACACAGCAAAAAGCCAAGTCTTTCCAGAAGCATGCAAACAGAAGCTTCATGGTCAGATTACAGACCTGTTGACCAAGCCTGAGACTACAGCATGGCATTACCTTCAAGTCCTTGAGTCGATATTGGCCACAATAAATGTGGTGCTCTGGGCAAAGGTGCACATGTGCCTCCTCCAAGATGCATTGCTGTCTCACTGGTCGCCTCAGAAGGACTCCCTGTAAGTTCTACTCCCCTGGACAGTGGCAGCCAAGCACAGCATGATCTGGTGGCGCTGTCCACAGCCTTCGGTGAAGAGGATCCTGCTTCGGATCAATTCATGGGTCACCTTAACAGATGCCAGCTTGTTTGGCTGGGGGGCTCATTACAGTAGTCACCTAGTACAAGGCCAATGGACTCCATCTCATTGGATGTGGTCTATCAACAGACTGGAACTCCGAGCAGTTTGAATGGTGCTGCTCAAACTGCAGTCATTGCTGGAAGGCAAGATGGTCAGAGTCTTCTCTGACAATGCCACTGTGGTGGCTTATGTCAACAGGCAGGGAGCCACCAGGACCGCTCTGCTCCAACAGGAAGCAAAGGCATTGTTCTTTTGGGCAGAATTACACCTGCAGGCAATCTCTGCGGCACATGTGGCCAGAGTGGACAATGTTCAAGCAGATTACCTCAGCAGACAGACATTAGACCCAGGAAAATGGATGTTGTTTTTGAAAGCATTTCAGGCCATTATGAGAAGATGGGGGTTGTTTGACGTTCAACCTCTTGGAGACAGCAAAGAACAAGAAGGCGGATTGGTTCTTCAGTCGTACATATGAGCCTGGAAGTGCAGGGCTTAGATACCATGGTTCAACCATGGCCAGAGACCAGACTGTTGTCCGCAGTGGTGTACCAAGGGGGGGGCGGGAGGGGCGGTCTGCCCCGGGTGCCAGCCCTTAAGGGGTGCTCCCGGCCTTGCCGTTCAGTCCCCCCACACCCCCGAAGGACCGCTCGCCCCACTGACCTTCCTGCACCACCTGTGAAGCAGCAAGCAGCAGGATCGCGAGGTCAGCTATCCCTGAGCTGCTTGGGCGCTGCTTCCTGCGCCGCGGTCCCGCCCCTCCTCTGATGTCAGAGGAGGGGCGGGAACGCGGCGCAGGAAGCAGCGCCTAAGCAGCGCAGGGATAGCTGATGTCGCGATCCTGAAGCAGGACCTTCCTGCTTCATAGGTGGTGCAGGAAGGTCAGTGGGGTGAGCGGTCCTTCAGGGGTGGTGGTGGGGACTGAACGGCAAGGCCGGGAGCATAGGTAGTGCTGCTTCATAGGTGGTGCGGGGAGGCCAGGGGGGCGAGCGGTCCTTCGGGGTGGGGCGGGTGGGCAGGCAGGCAGGCATTCAAGGGGGAGGGGGGTGACAGGCAGGCAGGCCTTCAAGGGGGAGGGGACAGGCCTTCGGGGGGGGGGTGCAGACCTTCAAGGGGGAGGGACAGGCCTTCAAGGGGGGGGCAGGCAGGCCTTCAAAGGGGGACAGGTCTACAAGGGGGGACAGGTCTACAAGGGGGTGGGCAGGCCTACAAGGGGGTGGGACAGGCCTTCAGGGGGGTGCAGGCCTTCAGGGGGGTGCAGGACTTCGGGGGGGGGTGCAGGCCTTCAAGGGGGGGACAGGCCTTCAAGGGGGGACAGGCCTACAAGGGGGGGGACAGGCCTACAAGGGGATGGGACACCCAACTGGGCAGGAAAATCGAATTGAAAAACCAATTCAATAGGCTGAATCGAATCGAAATTTTTTTCCCTGAATCTGGCAGCATTAGTTTGCGCTACTGTCTTAGACTTTAGGACCTGGGATTGGGGAGAGATGGCATCCTCAGTACTTTATAATGCAAGTGAAACGAGGATTTGGTCAGACTTTTGAAGGGTCTGCAGAAAAAAAATATTGTATAGGCCGGGGACATGAAACAGCAGGAAATGGGAACTTTTCTTCTTTCTATTTTTGTGAATGGAAAGGCTGAGGATGTCAGAGAGTTCAGTTAAAATATGTGCTTTATAAGAAAATATAATAATGTGTTTTATAAAGTTTATAGCATAGCTGGCCTACCCAGTGAGGTGTTTCTAGTGGTGGTGGTGGCAGCGTGTCAATGTGTTGAGAGGAAGAGGTGGTCTGGGAAATTCTGCTGAGCAAACTCCGGGCCCATTTCCACCCCCCAGTTAGTCCACTCCACTCAACTGGTTCACACACTGAGTGGGTCATTGGGTGTTGTGTTGGGATCTCTTCCAGTGGTTTATCAGTATCTCCTTCTGGTCCAAGGAAGGAAACTTTGTTATCCTTAGCATTGGCCTACAGAATATGTTTGTAACAGCGCTGCTTGTGTGGCATTAGGCTATGTAGTGATCGAAAGAAAAAAACAGACCTTTGCACATTTTTGCACTTTATGGTGGGTGTATGAGGAGATTCACATTTCCTGCACAGCTAAATCCATGTGAAGTTACCTTGTGCTGTATTTGACATCTAGCAAGGTCTCTGTTTGAAAGGAAAGATCTAAACTTAAAAATGAAGTGGCCAGAAGTTATGGTAAAAGCAGATAGTGTAGCTGGTTTTAAGAAAGATTTGGACAAATTCCTGGAGGAAAAGTCCATAATCTGTTATTAAGACATGGGGGAAGTGTCTGCTTGCCCTGGATCGGTAGCATGGAATGTTGCTACTCTTTGGGTTTTGACCAGGTATTAGTATCCTGGATTGGCTACCATGAGAATGGGCTACTGGGCATGATGGACCATTGGTCTGACCCAGTTAGGCTATTCTTATGTTATGTTCTCATCTGTAGGAGCCTTTGTTTTCACTTCTTATTTTAATGTATTTTTTTTCTGGGAACTTATCAGTGTTTTTTATAATGGGAACAAAAATGGAAGAGAATTAATGTGTGTGGGATGAGGGGGTAACTAATTTCTTCAGCTAAATAATTCAATCCACTTCAAACAGACATAGGAGAACTCACGCACCATTCACACACCCTCCAACCAAAAACGTCAAAAGAAAAAAACTGTTCGACAACCTCCTAGCCATTCGAGCTGCAACACTCGACCCCCAACCCTACAACCAATTGACATCGACCACATACTGCAAAACCTTCAAAAAGAAATAAAAACCCTTCTATTCAAAAAACACATAAAACCGAACTAACACAATCAGAACTGTCCCAAGCATCACCTGCAACTACTCCATATGTACTTCTGATGTCATGACAATTCAGACATAATTTATGTTATGTTATGTTTGGAATATAAGAAAATTTTCACTGCCTGTTTCTATTCTGACCATTTATTCCGTTTCATGGTCATTACAAAAAATATTTTTTTACATGGGGGGGTGTCAAAAAATGATGGGCCCCGGGTGCCACATACCCTAGGTACGCCACTGGTTGTCCGTTTTCCTTCTTGGCCCATGATAGGCCAAGTGATCTGCCACATAGCTCATCACATGAGAACAGTAGTTCTTGTAGTTCGAGATTGGCCCAGGCGCCTGTGGTATGTGGATCTCGTATGACTACAAAAGGAGTGAAATCTCAGATTCCAAGTGCATCCAAACTTATCTCGCAGGGGTGATTGCCCTAGAAGATCCACAACACTTTGTTCTTATGGTATGATTCTTGATCGTGCAACACTAGTCCAAAAAGGATACTCAGAAGTAGCCATTGCTATTCTACTTAGAGCCAAAAAGCCGATGACTTTTTCAACATATGCTAAAGCATGGGAAATGTTTCAGCGCTAGTACAACAAAGTTAGATCCAGGCAGCCCCATCTTGTCCATACTGGCATTCCTGCAGGAGGCCCTTGACAAAGGAATGGCAGTGGCATCCTTTAGAGGTCAAGTAGCAGGACTCTCCTGTTTTAGGGGCTGAGAGAAGAGAGTAATACTCATTCTCAAATTGGAGATATTTTAAAGCAATTTTTGAAATTTAATAAAGCTTTATGTTCTTCCGAGCTTTATTCTGATAAAGAAATGGAAGGTTTAGAATTTTTAAAGTTAATTCAGGACCTAGTTCCCGAGCATATAAAAAGAAATCTAGATGCACCTATCTCACTACAAGAGCTTCAGACAGCGTTGAAGTCCCTTGGAGCTGGATACGCTCCAGGTGGTGATATATTTATGGTGGAGTTTTTCAAATCATTTCAAAATACACTTTTGCCTCATCTTTTAAAATTATATCAATTGCGACTGACTAAAGGTTGTATTTCAGGTACTATGGCTGAATCTTTAACTATTGTTTTGCCGAAGCCAAATAGAGATCCTATGTTGGTCTCAAATTACAGGCCTATTTCTTTAATAAATGTGGATGGAAAATTCCTGGCTAAGTTACTGGCTCTAAGGTTAGCCTAGGCTCTCCCTTATATGATCGGTATGCACCAAAAGGGTTTTGTTGCTCAGAGGCACTCTTCAAATAATACTAGATTGGCATTTCATATGCTAAATTTATCAAAAACAATGAATGATCTGGCTTTCTGTGTCTCTTTGGATGGAGAGAAGGCCTTTGATCGAGTGGAGTGGACTTTCATGTATCAAGCAATGGATTGGTTTGGTATAGGATCTGGATTTATACAAATGATCCAAACCTTGTATAGCTCCCCTTCTGCCAGATTATATATTAACTAGTATTTTAGCCCGTTACATTAACGGGTGCTAGAAGTCTGTCGGCTCTCGTAGTCCCTTGCTGCCGCCCCCCCTTCCCTTTCTGCGGTCCCGACTCCAAACCTGCCGACTCCAGCAGCGTCTGCAGCACTGTACACACGCTGCTTCTACGGCCCCGAAGCAGCTTGTGTAGAGTGATGCAGACGCTGCTGGAGTCGGCAGGTTTTGGAGTCGGGACCGCTGAAAGGGAAGGGGGGACGGCAAGGCGAAGAACTTACTTTTACCAGAGCAGGGAGTCCAGCGCTGGTGGCCAGTCCTGCCGGCAAGTGTAGTTAGGTGCTGTAAGGCTGGGGACCCGTGCATGCGCACTCCTGCCACCACAGACTTACATCTCACGGAACAGGGAAAATGGAACACGCAGGTAGAGTGCACATGGGCGGCTAGAGTTTTATTATATAGGATAATACTTTTTCAGAACGCTTCCTTCTGGAGAGGTGAGTTAGGCAAGGATGTCCATTATCTCCTCTGCTATTTGATATTGTTTTGGAACCCTTGTTATTGGCTTTTCAACAGGCAGAGGAGATACAGGGTATTCCTTATGCAGGTTGGGAATATAAGGTCTCTGCGTATGCAGATGATATCTTGCTTCATTTGAAGAATCCTGAATCTATCATTCCGCATTTACTGGAATTGATTGAACGATTCAGTAAATTTTCTGGTTATAAAATAAATTGGAGTAAATCATTGGTTCTGCCGCTAAATGTACATTGTACAAAAGGATTATTTGAGTCATTCCCATTCCTTTGGAAGGAAGAGGGGATAAAATATTTAGGCATCATGATACAAAAAACTCTGGAAGACACAATGACAGTAAATGAAAAATCTTTATTGCTGAAAGTCAAAGAAATCTGTGAGCATTGGAACCCATTACATCTTTCTTGGTGGGGGAGAGTACAAACTGTCAAGATGATGATATTGCCTATGGTTTGCTACCAAATGGGTATGTTGCCAGTTTATTTTCAGGGGTCCTTCTATAAGAAACTAAATAGAATTATCACTAACTTTATTTAGCTGGTAAAACTGCTAGAATAGCTCTAGTATCTTTGCAAAAACCAATTGTGGAGGGTGGGGTAAATTTCCCAAATTTTTACAGATACCATCAAGCTTTTATTATGTGGCAGAGTATGTACTGGTTTCTTCCTGAGGTCTTGGAACATCTCCCAGATTGGTTGTACTTACAGTGGCAACTTATGTCCTCATTACAGTTGTTTCATGTGTTGAGTATCAAGTTATCCAGATATGTTAAGGACAATAGTATTTTATTTGACACATGGAAAACCTTGAAATTTATTAACAAACTAACAGATATTCCAGTAGAGAAATCTACTTATCAAGTTTCAAGTTTCAAATTTTATTGATTTTGATATACCAACCATCAAATTAATATCTGGCCGGTTAACAATCGAATTAAAAAGATAGGGAAAACTGAGAAAAATAAAAATGTGTGAACATATAAAAAAAAACAATTACCAGACGTACTGGAATGTGAGGGTGGAATAAAGGGATGGGTAAAGTTACATATTTGAGAAGAAAAAAGGAGATAGTAGGGTTTGGGTAGTACATAAAGGGAGGGGTTGCTTTGTCAAAGAGATTGTTGTGAATAGGAAGAAGAAGAATAATGGTTCTAAAGATTATTAAATGCATCACAGAATAGGAAAGTTTTTAGACCACTCTTAAATTTGTCAAGTCGAAGTTCATCACGGAGATGCTGTGGTAGGGAGTTCCAGAGAGTAGGTGCAGTTACTGCGAAGTTTACTTTTCGTGTATAGTAGAAATCTTTTAAGGAGGGGATGAAAAGAAGTTTTTGGTCGGTTGATCTTAGTGTTCGTGGAGAACTTTGAGGAATGAGAAGTTTATCTAGGAACGAGGGCAGATGATAGAGTTTAATTTTAAAGGAAAGTAAAATGATTTTATAGGTAATGCGATGAGTGACAGGAAGCCAATGTTCTTTTTTTAAAAGAGGAGTGACATGGTCATATTTACCTATTTTATATATAAGTTTTATTGCAGTATTTTGTATTAGTTGTAGGCGTCTGATTTCTTTTTGAGGGAGACCATTAAGGAGTGAATTGCAGTAATCTAAATGGGAAATTACTAATGAATGAATCAGAATAATGATTGAACTGGTTTCTAGTACAGAAGTTAGAGATCGGATAATACGTAATTTAAAAAAACAGGTTTTAACAACTGAACTTATATGGTCATGAAAAGAAAGTTCCCTGTCAATAGTGACGCCTAAAAGTTTTATTTTGGTATCCATATGAATAGGTGTTGATTTGATTGATATGTTGTCTAGTAGGAATTCTGTGTTTTTGATAGAGAATAACATGCCTCGGGATTTATCTAGATTGAGGGAGAGTTTATTTGTGAACAACCAGTCATATATGATGTCTAATTTGTTATTGATGTCTTTTATGTCAGAAATATTTGAGGTGTTGATTGGGTGAAGAAGTTGTATGTCATCGGCATATGCAAAGATAGTAAATCCTATGGATTGAGCTAATGTAAGAAGAGGTGATAGAAAAATATTAAATAATAGTGGGGATAGAATAGAACCCTGGGGGACACCGTAAGATTGTGTTGTGGCAATAGAGGTAGCGTTGTTTACGCATACAATGTTGTGACGTTCATTAAAGAAAGAAGTAAACCATAATAGAGCTGGACCCGAGATACCACAATCTTTGAGTCTGTTAAGAAGAAGAGAGTGGTCGATGGTGTCGAAAGCTGCTGCTATATCTAGGGAGATAAGAACAACAGATTTTTGATGATCATGGTAATAATGGATGGTTGAAATAAGGCCCAGTAGTGATAGTTCTGTAGAATGGGATGAACGAAATCCGGTTTGACAAGGATGTAAAGAATTGGTTTTTTCAATAAACTCTGAGAGTTGAGAATGGACGATTTTTTCGGTTAACTTAGAAATCATGGTCAGATTGGCGATAGGGCGGTAGTTTTTCGGTAAGGAGGGGTCTAAGTTGTGTTGTTTGAGCTTAGGGAAGATTAAGGCTATTTTCCAAGCATTGGGCACGGCACAGTCAGAGAAAGATTTAGATATCATTTCTGAAATAAATGGACCGAAAAAAGAGAAGAATTTGTTGAGAATTGAAGGGGGAATACTTTCCAAGGGATTATTAGAAGTGTTTAAAGATTGTAAGATCCGATGAAGATTTGTTAATGATGGCATTTTGAAATTTGAAAATGTGCTGAATGATAGTTGTGTGGAGTCAATAGAGTTTTGAGTCAATAGAGTCAATCCTTATGGTTAAATTCCAAGATTCAAATTAGCAAGTCTGGTATCTTCTGGAAGCACTGGATGCAGGCAGGTTTACGTACACTAGATGATGTTTTATCAAATGGGAAAATACTTGATTTTTCACGACTGCAATAATATTTTGGCATGCAAAGTCTCAAATTTATAAGTGGTTGCAATTGAAGTAAGCCATTCAGAAGAGGTTCCCTGATTGGCGTAATCTAAAAAGTCATAGCTTGCAGGTCCTGTGCTTCCAGATAGATTTCCTAGGGCATCAGGCCGCTTAGTGGTATAAATTAATATCTGAATATCTAAATAAAAAAACAAAAACTAGCCTAAAAGACATTTGGAGCATTGAGATAAAGCAGCAAATTTCTGCTACTCAATGGCCACGAATTTGGACTTGGAGGATGAGATGTACAGCGTCAGAATCTATGAGACAAACATGTTTTTTCTTGTTACATAGATCTTTTTGGACCCTTGTTAGGTTATAAAAGTTAGACAGTTCTAAATCTAATAGATGCTGGCACTGTCATCTTGATATAGGGACACCGGATCATCTGCTGTTCTATTGTCCTTTGATACTCAATTTTTGGAAGTCGATATGGGGACAGATTAATGCTATACTTGAGTCATCAATTCCATTGACATATGATATAGTCGTATGTGGGATGATATTACATCTTAAGTCCTCATTGGACAAATATAAATGTCGGCTTTTCCTTATTATGACAGGGATAGCCATGCAAATGGTTACTCGTAATTGGAAGAACTGGGATTGCCTTAGCATTACTTTTTGGTGGGTGAACTTATGCTTAAGTTAAATGTATGAGAAGATGAATGCGGATATGCTGGGGCATACTAAGAGATTCAAGTTAATTTGGGGCCCATTGACGTCTTTTGTGGATTCATTATAGTTGTCCTTTATCTTTATTATCTATTTTTTAGCACACACATCCAGGGAGAGGGAGAGCAGAAGGGGGGTATTTCTTTTGTATGGTTCTATTCCCTTATGAAAATGTTGGTTGGGTGGTGGTGGGGGGTTTACTGTTGTATGGATACTGATTGACTATAAGTGCATATATGATTACTATTATTTGTATAAATATTGTATTGCATTTTTGTTAGTTTTGAAAACTCAATAAAGTTAAAAAAAATTTCCAAAAGCAATAGGACTCTTTAAGGGTCTATAGGTAATGTTCAGAAGCTGTTTTTTCTGGCAAAGGATGTGTTAAAAAGTACTGGCTGAAAGGATATTCAAACCCTTTCCACAACCTTCACATTTTATTTGCAGTTTTCTTAGTTTAAGAACTGGAGGGTAATTTATGCATTAAAATTTGCAGAAAGATGTTACACTTTTTACTATGTAGGGGTTGTCAGCTTCTGTTCATTTAGAGATTCATTGAAACATACAATGTGACCAGCAGGGCGAAAATTTCTACATAACTGTATACACCATATGCTATACAAGAAGGTACTGTTGAAGCAATGCTAGACACATAACAGGCACACACAGCACAATAGAATTGGCAAAAGCAAATGTGCATAAGGAAAAACAATTGAGACTTGCAAACTGCGACTTGTTCCTGCTTATGCTATAGCAATTGCTATGAATCCATTTCCTAGTTCCAACATAATAGCTGCCAGAAGTGTACATAGTGATATTATTTCTGATCTCAATCTCTTCCCACAGAAACATAACATTAAATGGGTAGTCATCGGTGATGAGAACTATGGGGAGGGGTCAAGCAGGGAGCATGCTGCCTTGGAGCCCCGGCACTTGGGGGGTCGAGCTATCATCACCAAGAGCTTTGCCAGAATTCATGGTGAGTCTGGATATGCCTGATATCAAAACCTATGCTCTCCATCTGGATCTATATTTGACATACAAGGAGGAAAATAAATCTTAGTTTCACCAGGAAGTTTTAGGAGTAAGGGAGAAAAACTGAAACCCCCATGCCACATGCTACCTTATTCCCTCCCAATATCCTCTTTGGTGGTTGATGAGAGAAACTGTTCATTCTACACATACTTGTCACTGATGTTTCTCATGGTCAGTTTTGACCCATTGTTTTTGTGCACTTTCACCCGGGGGGTGGGGGGGTTTGTAGAGAGCATTATTTACATTCTTTATCGTCCCTTCAGACCAGCACAGGGTTTACGTTCCTTTGCCAGCAGGTGGAAACTGAGAACACACTGAATTCTAACAGTGCAGTCCCTCATAGAATCAGTCTGTTCTCAGTGATCATAAGGCAGAGGTGGTGATCCTGTAAAGTCTTCTTTAAGGCCTTGGCGGGTTCTATTGGAAAGGTTAGGTAGTGGTCTTTTTCTCTGCCCCTGTTTTCTTGTCAAACTAAGCTGGGGTCCTTCAGGAGGCCCATTACACCTCAGGGGCGTCACACTCAGTCAGCCGAGTCCCTTCCCCCATTTTCCCTACCTCCCCAATTTTTCTCTAGAGGTGCCTCAACTGTTCGCCTTGCCAAGGGGCAAAGACGGTGTCAGGTCAAAAGCGCGCCGGGACAAAGGCGCGCCCAGACAATTGAGCGCAGTGCACGCCGCCGCACCACTCTAAATTACTGTTTTTAGCGCTCCGACGGGGGGGCGTGGGGGGAACCTCCCGCTTTACTTAATAGACATTGCGCCGCATTGTGGGGGCGTTGTGGGGGGTGTGGGGGGTTGTAACCCCCCACATTTTATTGAAAACTTCACTTTTTCCCTGTTTTTAGGGAAAAAGTTCAGTTTACAGTAAAATGTGGAGGGTTACAACCCCCAAACCCCCCCATAACGCCGGCGCGATGTCTATTAAGTAAACTGGGGGGTTCCCCAACAAAAACCCCCGTTGGAGCCCCTAAAAACTGTAATTTAGAGTGGCACGGCGGCGCGCGCTGCGCTCAATTGTCGGCGCGCGCTTTTGTCTTTCGCGCTGTTGTCTATGAACCGGCAAAGACTACAGTTTTGAGTGCCTGTGGGGTCTGCTCCTATTAATTTTAGTTTTCTTAAAAAAAAAAAACCAGAAGCATTGTTTTTTCTTTGAGTGCTGGTTTGCAGGGACTGTTTTCAGTCATAGTTTTTCTCCCATTCAGCTGCCAATTTCATTCAGCCTGCCTTGCAGTTCACAATGAGCACTTCTCGCAAGCCTAAGAAGTGCTCAGTGTGCTCCCGCTTAATGCAGCTGGTGTTTGTTGTTTTTGTTCGCAGCCAGAAGGGGAACCCTCATTAACTTGGGAGCTAACTTGGGAGCTGGTTGACTCGAGAGTTTCCCTGGCAGCTGCAAACGGTGAGTCGGCCGTGGATGGTGGGGAAGCCCAAGGTTTCCTAACCAATGACGCTGCTGGGGATTCCCCAGCCGTCACAGCACATCAGTTCTTTCTGGGAATTCCCTTACCGTGGCTTTGATTTTTCAGACCTCTTCACTGCCCTCGGTCTTTTCAGCGGGCTTTTCTTCTTTGGCAGGAAACTGCTATTTTGGCTGCGTCTTCTCAGGAGCTCTCGCCTAGGTTGGAGAGACAGGAACAGGTCGTGCAGGGCTCCTCCTCTGCAGGGAAGCGTGATTCTATCTCACCCATGGGTTTTCACCCGGATTTTGTTCTCACCATATACAAAGTGTATTTTATGCACGTGCCTGTTGCTCCTGTCTCCTCTCCGGTGGTTTTGGCCTCATCTGGGGGGTTTGGCTTTGTCGGTGCCAGTGCCTCCTCTGCCCCCACCGCCTCCACCTAAGTGGCTGCATGTTTCATGAGAGGATGACATTTTCCTTGACTTTTGTCCCCTGATGAGGCCCTGGGTTTTTCTGGGATCTGCAGGACCCTCGAGGGGGGGGCGGCTGGCAGACCAACTGACGATGCAGGTGGCTGGATGTGTGAGCTGCCCACATGGGAGGATTCATGTGTGGTGCACACTTTTCACTGGAAAGAGCTCCAAGAGCTTATTCGTCAGGTGTCCTCTGTCTTGCGTTTTGAGGAGGCCACCAAAGAGGTTCCACGAGTGGTGGATCATCTTAAGATGATTGACGGTTTCCCATTCTTTTCCCGTGCATCAGGATATAGTGCATGCTCAGTGGAAGACTCCAGATACCCCTTTTTGGCTGGTGTGATCCATGTCCTGGCTTTATTCTGTTCCTGAGCCTGATAGATTCTTTTTGGTCACCGGTTGTGGATGCTGTGTTTCAGCCATTGCCAAAAGGCTGTTCCAGTGGAACGAGGTTCAGCTCTGAGGGGACCTCCAGAGGATGGAGTCTCTTCTTAAGCAGAGTTTTGATGTGGCAGCTCTGACAGTCCAGGCAGCAATTTGTGGTGGTCTGGTGGCCAGGACCTGTTTCTGGTGGGCTGAGCATGTGTTGAATAGCGAGTCTAATGACTTGTCGCTGGTAGATAAGGAGGTGGCTAAAATTGAGCTCGGCTCTTCTTATTTTTCAGACACCATGTATGGTTCAAGCGTGTTAACAAACAACTAAAATGAAAAAACAGGGAAAGGAATGCCATATCCATTAAGAATGCCACCATTTTGAAATCTCCGATGACCTCCCCCCGTTATCATCGTACTTCATGGCATCTAGTAAGGTTTTTTTTAAATTTATTTATATTCTTTTACAAATTGTTAAACAACAATTTAAATGGAAATGAAAAATTGAAATAAGAAACAAATAAAACAAGTTATGAAATAATTTGTCATTAGTAACCAATATCAAAGCCCACAATATAGGGAGAGATAATCCATCACCTCCAAGGGAAGTTGGTTTTCAGGAATAGATCAAAATTAAATCACATTTTGAATCCATGAAATTCCACATTGTCAGTCCTGTAGAATAGACGGAGAATTGCCTCCTTAGCCTGGTGAAAAACGAAGGTTACCAATAAGGTAGCTCTAGTAACTATTTCTTCTTGTTGAGATGTTTCCAACATACCAATGAGATCCAAATCTCCTGGTACTGTTCCTTTGCCTTTATCCTCTTTAGGAATATTCAAATAATATAACTTTTGTAATGGTGGCATGTTATTTTCAGGAAATTTCAGTACTGATTTTAAGAAGGAATGAAATAGATCTCTTAGTGTTTGAAATTTGGAGACAGGAAAATTTAACAGTCTAAGGTTCAAACTTCTATTTGCATTCTCAAAATGTTCCATTTTCCTAGTAAGCAAACAATTTTTCTTCAGTTGTAAATTAGTGGAAACCTTCACTTCTGCCATTGATTTTTTCTAAATTGTCCATTCTATCGGACTGTTTTTGGAATTTCTCTTCAAAAGTTTTAAATTGAGAATTAGTATTCTGTACTGAGGTAAAGAATTGAGAGCATACCTTATGTAGAGATTCCAAACCACTCCATAGCGCTTCCATGTCGATCACCTCAGGTCTTGTTAAAGGAGCAGGAAAAGATATTCCGGGAAATACCCCAATGGGTTCCACCTCCTCCTTCCCTGCTTCATTGCAGGTTTTGGTTCCTCTGACCTCCGGTGTCGGCTATAGAGAATTTGGCAAGCTGTGGACCATATCCAGGGTCAGGGGTGAAATCTACAACGCCGACGGAGACATCAACTCTGGTGCCTCCTGCGCTGCTGACGGCGTCCCCAACATCCTCCTGGGACGCAGAGGAACTCCAGGCCCCAATGGGCTAAGCGACACTGCGCCCTCCAAGACCAAGGTCTGCCCACCTCGGTCAGCATACATGCCCACTCCAACCAGGACGGCATAAGTTGTAATTGCTGCGTCAACGAGGTGGCAGAGGAGACTGGAAGAATGCCCCTCTGCTTGCCCCTGCGCTTAGGCATAGCAAGAGGTAAGAGTATTTGGTAGAAATGTAAAATAGCCAGTAAAGTCCAGGAGCCAATTGCAGACTCGACTCACTCCGTCGCCATCTTGGATCCTCTCCCCAACACTCCTTCTCCACCTAGTAAGGTCTTGATGTAATCCTCTTTGAGGTGCACTGAGTGAGCCAGTGGAAGAGATGGATATTTGTTCCCGTTATAGAGCAGGATGGCATTGATATCCTGGATGAGCTATCAGTGAAGAGATGCCGCTCTTTTGGGTTACAGGCTATTACAGTTGCCTCAAGCAAACTGGTTACATTGTGGCAGAAGCAGAGCCCATCTTGATGGGTGAAGAAGGTGGAAAAGCTTGGTGACACTTCCTCTGATCTTTGACATGCACACTTTCATCCAACAAGTTTGACTGCTTGAGCCTAGACATCAGAAAAGCCCTAATTTTTTTCAGCTTGGAATCAATCTGGAATGTTCTGCAAAAGAGGTAAATTTCAAAATATCAATGTCCTGGTCACAAAAGCAAAGTTTGAGGGGAATGATAGCCATTTTCTATACTTTTGTGACATAGGCAATTAAAAAAGAACACTTATTACCCAGAAACAAACAAAATAAAAATTGTTATAGTGCTGTTTGATCCCCTCTACTAGAATTATTACTGACCTTTGAATGAACTTAATATTTTAGGCACCTATGGGACAAGATGCCTAGGAAACTTACAAGCCCACCTTTTTGACTCTTATGCCACTTTCTTTGCTGTGCATACACGTTATTTTCCTCATAGAATTATTATTAGATAAAGAGTAATTTTTCAGTAAAATGGACATAGCATGCTTGATATTGTTATGGCATAATAGTCTGTTGTTTAGCCTTCTCACAGATATATGTGTATAACATGACACTTGGACTTATTACAGAAACAAATCTGAAAAAGCAGGGTCTGTTGCCCCTCACCTTCTCCAACTCTGCTGACTATGACAAGATCCACCCTGAAGACAAGATCAACATCATTGGACTGAAGGACTTTAGACCTGGACAGGTAATGCTTTCATTCATTCACTGTGAGGGTCTCTGGGTTGTAGTGAGAAAAAGGGTCATGCGTAGCATTCCCTCTAATCCAGTGGTCTCAAACTCAAACCCTTTGCAGGGCCACATTTTGGATTTGTAGGTACTTGGAGGGCCTCAGAAATAAATAGTTAATGTCTTATTAAAGAAACTAGTGTTTTAGCCCGTTACATTAACGGGTGCTAGAGTAGATGTCTGTCTGTCTGTTTTGTTTTTTTTAATTTGTCTCTCTCTCCTTGGACGCTGTCATTCTTTCTGTCTGTGTCTTCCCCTGGCCCCCTGTCTGTCTATCTTTATTTCTAACTCTATCCTCTTCCCTCAGTCCTGCATGTGGCCTTTTTTCTTTCTCCTCCCCACTTCCTTCCGATGTCTGCTCCCCCTGTCCTCCACACTTCCATTCGGTGTGTCTCCCTCTCTCTACACCTTCCATCTACTGTTCACCCTCTGTCTTGCCCCTCTCTTCTCTTTCCATCCAGTGTCCGCCCTCTCTCTTTCTGTCCCATATGGCCTCTCTCCATCTCCTCCTTCCTTTTGCCTTGGTCTGGCATACCTTCCCTCCAAGCCATTCTCTCCCCCTCTGCTCCCTTTCCTCATTTAACTACTTCATTGGTCAGCAGCAGCATTCACAATTCATTGCTGTTGCTGGCTTCAGGTCTTTCTCTCTGGCCGGTACTGTCTTCATGAAAACAGGAAGTAGGCAGGACCGGCCAGAGAGGAAAGCCTGAAGCCAGCAACAGCAGTGAATTGTAAACGCTGCTGTTGCTTGAAGCACCCGAGGCAGACGCTTCTCTCCCAGCGAGATGACTTTAATATCAAACCTCCCTCCAGCGTTGGCAGCCGCAGCGCGCTAAACAGACTGCTTCGCGGCTTTCTTCTGCCGTTGAGTCCCTCTGTCGCGTCATTGATGACGTCATCAGTGATGCGGCAGAGGGACTGAATTGCAGGAGAAAGCCCGAAGCAGCCTGTTTAGCGTGCTGCGGCTGCCAACGCTGGAGGGAGGTTTGTGTCGGTATGTGCAGAACCGGTATGTCCCTCCCCCTCCAGTAGTGTGCAGCACTTTGCGCGGCGCATCCTCCCACGATCCTGGGTCGGCCACACGCTTGTGCTGGGGACTCATACAGTCCAGTCCTTCCGGTGAGTGTAGGGAAGTGCTGGGGATTCGCGCATGCGCACTCATGCGGCAACAGAACTACTGATCATGGAAGCACACAAATAGGAGTGCGCATTCGCGAGTTAGCCTTTTATTATATAGGACAGCGATGGCGAACCTATGGCACGCATGCCAGCTGTGGCACGCGAAGGCCTTGCAGCTGGCACGCGGGAAGGTCCGCAATAGAGAGCTGCACGGGTCGCGGGGATCCCGTGGGGACGCCTCCGAGGGTCAAGGGGTTCCTGCGGGGATGGATGTACTAAGTCGCGCGGCTTTTCTCCCTACCTGCTCTGCTTGCAACACAGAGCCGAACGGAAGTCTTCCCGACGTCAGCGCTGACGTCGGTAAACAAAGCCCTCCCTCACTCCGACGTCAGCGCTGACGTCGGGAAGACTTCCGTTCGGCTCTGTGCTGCAAGCAGGGTAGGTAAGGAGGAGTAGCCTCGCGGCTCGAGTGGCTACCAAGGGAGGGGGGCGGTCCGCCCCGCCCCATGTGCAGCACAGCCGGCCAGGTCCCCTTACTATTGTGGCGCTAACCCGACCGACCGACAACAGCCCTGGTCCGACAAACCTCCCTGCCCTTAACCGCGAATCTAAATTACCTTCTTACAGCAGCTGTAAGAAGGAAATTTAGATTTGTGGTTAAGGGCAGGGAGGTTTGTCAGACCGGGGCTGTTGTCGGTCTGTCGGTCGCAGAAGCGCCACAAAAGTAAGGGGACCTGGCCGGCTGTGCTGCACCCGGGGCGGGAGAGAAGGAGGGGGGAGAAGGACGCTGAAAGCACTGGGGAAGACAAAGGGGTGAAGAAGGACGCTGAAAGGCCATGGGGAAGATGGGGTGGGGGGGGGAAGGACACTGAAAGCATTTGTGGAAGACAGAAGGGGGAGAAGGACGCTGACAGGACATGGGGAAGACGGGGGGGAGAAGGACGCTGAAAGCACATGGGGAAGACAAAGGGGTGGAGAAAGACGCTGAAAGCACTGGGGAAGACAAAGGGGTGAAAAAGGACGCTGAAAGGCCATGGGGAAGACGGGGTGGGGGGGAAGGACACTGAAAGCATTTGTGGAAGACAAGGGGGAGAAGGACGCTGACAGGACATGGGGAAGATGGGGGGGGGGGAGAAGGACGCTGAAAGCACATGGGGAAGACAAAGGGGTGGAGAAGGACGCTGAAAGGACATGGGGAAGATGGGGGGTGGGGTGGAGAAGGACGCTGAAAGGCCATGGGGAAGACGGGGGGGTGGAGAAGGATGCTGAAAGGCCATGGGGAAGACAGAGGGGGGAGAAGGACGCTGACAGGACATGGGGAAGATGGGGGGGGAGAAGGACGCTGAAAGCACATGGGGAAGACAAAGGGGTGGAGAAGGACGCTGAAAGGACATGGGGAAGATGGGGGGTGGGGTGGAGAAGGACGCTGAAAGGCCATGGGGAAGACGGGGGGGTGGAGAAGGATGCTGAAAGGCCATGGGGAAGACAGAGGGGGGAGAAGGACGCTGACAGGACATGGGGAAGATGGGGGGGGAGAAGGACGCTAAAAGGAAATGGGGAAGAGAGAGTGGGGAGAAGACGCTGGCAGGGAAGAAGACAGAGATGCCAGACTATGGGGGGAGCGGAGGGAAGAAGATGGGTGCCAGACCAATTTGGAAGGGGGGAGAAAGGGAGAGGCACAGTAACAGAGCAAATGGAAGACGCAGAAGGAAGAGAGACAGTGGATGGAAGGAACTGAATGAGAACATGAGGAAAGCAGAAACCAGGCAACAAAGGTAGGAAAAGAATTCTATTCTCTTTTTTTCTATTTTTTTTTTGCTTCTGGATAAAGTAGTATATTAGTTGTGTTGATAAAAATTTATAAACAAAAGAGGCTCTGGTAGAAACCCGTTTACAAAGTGTGTATTCTTCCCAATTAATATTTCCAAATTAATAAAGTCTTTTTGCTTATTTGTGAATGGGTTTCTACCAGAGCCTTTAATTCAGTAGCATAATTAAATGAAATAACTATTTCTGAAGTTTATAGGGACGGGCGGGGACGGAGGGGGTTCCTCACGGGGACGGGCGGGGATGGAGGACATTCCTCGTGGGGACGGGTGGGGACGGAGGGATTCCTCACGGGGACGGGTGGGGACAGGTGAGACTTTGGCGGGGACGGGTGGAGACGGGTGGGATTTCTGTCCCCACACAACTCTCTAGTCCGCAATTAAGATATGCGGCGCGGCGGGAGGCGAGTGTGCCGGTGTCTGCTTTGCAGCTCACCTGGCAACAGGGCCGGACTGGCCATTGGGAGGACCGGGCATTGTCCCGGTGGGCCGCAGCCCATCCTCCTGTGCTGGCTGCAGTCCTGTGAGTGGATGTTTAGCCTGCCTGTCTTCCCCTTAGTATCCTATGAGCCAGGCAGTGTGTGAGGGGGAAGTGGGGGGAGGAAGAGAAGCTTCACACAGTCTGTCACAGGAACTCAGTGAGGCTGTAGTGTGACTCCACATGTGACATCTGTAATCAGGAACAGTTCCTAGTGCTCCCATGCTAGAGAGGTGAGGATATGGGGGGAAGTTAATGTGTCTAATAATGTGCTCCTCTGTAAAAACCTCTGTATCTTCCATGGGGGACATGCTAAATTCGAGGAAATAAAAAAGCTGCTTATGATGATTGCATAGAGAAGTTCAGTAAGCCGAGAAGAGGGCTGGGCTCTCTGTGAACAACCAACACACTAATCCTCTGCGCTGTACCTTATGGAAAACTCAATATAGCAAAAAACAGTAAAGTGTATATGTGGCCCTTCACAGTGCTTTTGTAAACATCATAATAAAATAACAAAGGCTCCAATAATGAAAAATAAAAGTCCTTTTCCCATACACTCAGGTTGCACAAGTCCGGTTTTCACCCGGACAGTATATTTTTTGACCAAAACGGATGTCTACAATTAGTAAAATTCCCCAATCACATATTTTTTTATGGGGACGGATTTGTATACAGCACTTCATTAGATTTTTTTTTATTATATAAATTTTATCTTTTTGTAGACTTGAAGTCTTGAACAAAGAAAATGAGTACAGCAAAAAAATCAAAAACAGATAGTGGAAGACCATTCCAAGAGGCCTGGACAGAGTACATATGGAGTGATTGAACGCAGTGGGAAAGCATTGTGTATTATGTGTAATGAAAGTGTTGTGTCTCGCACATCAAGTGTCAAACGTCACTTTGAGACCAACCATAACAGTGTTGCTGAACTTGGTTTAGCTCAAAGAAAAGAGTTCCTTGTAGGAAAATTAAAGAAATATCACTCCCAGTCTCTTAGTTTTAGCAACTATCTTTCAAAAACTAATCATCTTACAGTTGCCAGCTTTCAAATTTCACTGTGCATGGCAAAACATGGTAAGCCCCTCTTTGATGGAGATTTTATCAAAAAGGCAATTTTGGCTGGGAGTAATTCACTCTTCCATGATTTCCAAAACAAGGATAAAATTGTGCAGCGCATCTCTGAGATGCCGCTAAGCAGAAATACTGCAAAAGATAGGGTTCTGCGAATGGCTGCTGATGTTAGTCAACAGCTTACTTGCGACTTACAAAAAGCACCCTTCTACTCCATGTGCTTGGATGAAAGTACAGATATTACTAACCATGCAAGACTAGCGCTCATTTTGCGTTATGCTACTGGTGACATCATGAGAGAAGAGCTGGTAAAACTGCTGTCTTTGCCTGGAAGAACACAAGGGATAGATATCCACAATGCTGTGATGGAGGCTTTTTCATCACTAGACATAAGTCCAGAAAAAGTAGTTTCAGTTACTAGCGATGGAGCATCTAGCATGGTGGGGACAACATCAGGATTCATTCATTTCTTTGCTAAGGAAGCAAAACATCCACTGATTCAATTTCACTGCATAATACATCAAGAGGCTCTCTGCGCCAAAGAAAGCAGCAAAAAACTTGACGATGTCCTCAAAGATGTAACAAAAATGGTGAACTTCATCATGGCGCGTGCTCTTAATTTTCGACAATTTCAAGCCCTTCTTGATGAGGTTCAGGCACAATATAACACTTTACTGATGTACAATAATGTCCGGTGGCTGAGCAGAGAACGAGTGTTAGAGAGATTTGTGGCCTGCTTGGAAGAAGTTAGGCTATTTATGAACGAAAAGGGGGAAGACTATCCTCAACTCACCAACATGGCCTGGCTTACCAACCTCATGTTCTTTACAGATTTTACTAACCACTTTAATGTACTAAACAAAAAATTACAAGGTATGGGAAAAACAGCAGAAAGCATGTTTTGTGACATCAAAGCTTTTGAGAGAAAATTGCATGTTTTTGAAAAAGACCTTGAGAGTGGACAGCTAAAATATTTTCCCAACCTAAAAATACATTTGGATAATTCTACAACATTTGTGGACAGTCATAAAAAACACCAGGAAATCCACAAAGCATATTCCACCATTGTAGCCGAAGCAAAGGAGAATTTTAGTAAAAGATTTTCTCAGTTCCGTAAGATGGAGACAACCCTTTCATTTATAACTTCCCCAGAAAAGTCCACATTTGAAGATCTTGATCTTTCCTGCTTACAGTGGTTGGATATTCAAAATTTGGAAATGGAGCTACTGGAATTTCAAGAAAGCTCTATCTGGAAAAGTAAATTCAATGACCTGCGTGCGGCTCTTGAACGTATTGAGTGTGAAAGGGTGACAAATGAAATCACTGCTAGCAGTTCTGAAAATGAAATCCTAAAAGCGTGGAATTCTCTGCCAGACAATTTTAAGTCCATGAAAGCACTTGGGATTGCTCTTCTTACTTTATTTGGGTCATCCTATGCTTGTGAGCAGCTGTTTTCGGCTTTGAATCATATAAAATCTGATGCTAGAAACAGATTAACGGATGACATGAGTGCTGCATGTGTTGCTCTGAAATTAACGCACTATGAGCCAAGGATTGACAAGTTATCAGCATGCATGCAACAACAAAAATCACATTAATTTTTTTCAGAGCATGCCCAATGCTTATGTTTACATGAAGCAGTTTTCAGTTTGCAGTTAAGACACTTTCTAAGTTATTTAAATATTATTTAAAGATGTTATTTAAAAAAGGGACTTTACATGGCCCTTTTGTATTCCAATCTGGAATTTCCAATAAAAACGGTTGGTTTAATTGAAAGCTCTTTTGTTTTCTTTACATCATATTATTAGAAATGTAATGATTTAACTATTTTCTAATTTGATTGTAAATTTTACAAAAAAACATGTATAGACTCTTTGGGAATGCACACTGAGTCTTGACACAGTTAACAGTTTTAAGAAGTTTATCTTTTTTTTTACTCAGGATACATTTGACATGTTATGTGAATAATACATTTAAAATATATTGTGTAACTGAATCAAATTCTTCCTAAATTCATTAAATTGAATGAAATCATTAAAACATTATAAATTGCCAATAAATTGAAATGAAAACCAAAGGATTGTGAATCAAATTGATTATCTGACAATACAAAGATTCCAACCTTTAAAAATGATGTTACATAGTTCAGGCAACTTTATAAAGAGTTTTTAGATACTAAAATCTTGTTATTAAGGTTTAATTGACGTGCTGGCACTTTGAGGAAATTCTTTGGTTTTGTGTGGCAGTTTGGGCACTCGGGCTCAAAAAGGTTAGCCATCACTGATATAGGATGACAATTTTGCATGAGGTAAAACTTTATAGTTTCTAAATCTTTCCTTTTGGCTAAGTCTTAATAATAATATTGTCATTTATAGCTAAAGAGACATATGATCAAGAAATTGTTTTATTTTACTTTTGTGATTATGATAAACATAGCGAGGGCCTCAAAATAGTACCTGGCGGGCCGCATGTGGCCCCCGGGCCGCGTGTTTGAGACCACTGCTCTAATCTGTGTGACTATGCACTTTTTACTAAATTGCCAAGCAGGCAGTGCCCAGAACCCAGAGCAGTAAGAACATAAGAATAGCCTTACTGGGTCAGACCAGTGATCCATCAAGCCCAGTAACCCGTTCTCACAGTGGCCAATCCAGGTCGCTAGTACCTGGCCAAAACCCAAAGAGTAGCAACATTCCATGCTACCAATCCAGGGCAAGCAGAGGCATCCTCCATGTCTTAATAACAGACTATGGACTTTTTCTCCAGGAATTTGGCCAAACCTTTCTTAAAACCAGCTACGCTAACTGCTTTTACCACAAGCTCTGTCAACGCATTCCAGAGCTTAACTATTCTCTGAGTGAAAAAATATTTCCTCCTATTGGTTTTAAAAATATTTCCCTGCAGTTTCATCGAGTGTTCCCTAGTCTTTGTAATTTTTGACAGAGTGAAAAATCGATCCACTTGTACCCGTTTTACTCCACTCAGGATTTTGTAGGCTTCAATCATGTCTCCCCCTCAGCCTTCTCTTTTACAAGCTGAAGAGCCCTAACCTTTCTAGTCTTTTCTCATACGAGAGGAGTTCCATCCCCTTTATCATCTTGGTCACTCTTCTTTGAACTTTTTCTAATGCCGCTTTATTTTTCTTGAGATAAGGAGACCAGAATTCAACGCAATACTCCAGGTGAGGTTGCACCATGGAGCGATACAGAGGCATTATAATATCTTTAGTCTTGTTAACCATCCCTTTTAAAATAATTCCTAGCATCTTGTTTGCTTTTTTTGGCCGTCGCCACACATTGGGCAGACGGCATCATATGGTCTACAATGACACCCAGATCCTTTTCATGGGCGCTAACTCTCAAGGTGGACTCGAGCATCCGGTAACTGTGATTTGGGTTATTCTCCCCAATATGCATCACTTTGCATTTGCCCCATCCCCCTAGTCCTTCGTGTCAGGCATCTCTCTCTCTCCCTCTCTTCACTTTCCTTCTTGCAGTCCATCACCTCTCAAACCCTACTTTCCTATTCTGCTTTATTTGTAAATATATATATATATATATATATATATATATATATATATATATATATATATATATACTATCATCAAAAACATTGTATTGCAGTGTAAGCACAGTATTCCCCAAGGACAAGCAGGCATTATATTCTATATCATACTTGGAGCCTGGTACAGACACTGTGACATATACTGCCACTTTTAATCTTTGAGGCAGTGCCCCCATCACATATGTGCAGGCGTCTTCTCATCCATCTTTGACATTCAGTCTTTAATTTTCCATAGAACTAAGAAGCTGTATTTTTCAGTCTCTCTTCAGCATGTCAGACTTTCGATATTGTTGTGTTGTCTTGGTACTTTTTTCCTTTGTTTTCGTCTTTTTACTTTTTCAGTCTCTTCAAGTTTGGTCAGGTTTAAACAGTTCTCACTTTTTTGGCCTTTGGGCCACTTTGAGCCTTTTTCATACCCAGGAAGCATTGGTGTTTTTTGGTATAGATTTACTCAAGCTTCCTGGACATCTTGCCCTTTAACTTCAGTTGAAGCAGCAGCCTTCCTTTTGACTTTTTCCTAGAGAGCATTTCCAACATCACATTACCTCCACCGTTCAGTCTTCTCATTGGGTCAAATTAATATTTTTTCACCAGTGTTGGTTCCTCATCACCACAAACCAGTGGGTACTTTAGATCACTGTTCTTCAACCGCCGGTCCGCAAAAAATTCCTGCCGGTCCACACAGGACCGGCGAGATCGACATCTGCAATTTTCTGCTGGTCCGCGCAGGGCTGGCAAGATCGACAGCTGAAGTCCACACAGGGCCGGAGAGATCATGGGGAGCCTCCGACAGTGTGCGTTCTCCCCTCCCAGCAGCTTTCTTTACTTACCAGCGCAGCGATTCAGGAAGGCAGCCTTGGGGCTTTTGTTGAGTCACAGCCACCTCTGATGATGCAACTTCCTCTTTCCTCAGAGGCGGCGTGACCCAATAAAGGACTGTGCTGGTAAGTAAGGAGAGCTGCTGGGAGGGGAGAAAGACACTGTTAGAGACTGGGAAGCTGCTGGGCATGGTAAAAATAAAAAAAGGGGCAGCTGCTACTGGACCTGGAGGGAGGGAGAAGGAGAGATGCTGCTGGGAGGGGAGGAGGGAAAGGAGTCTGGGAAGCTGCTGGGCAAGGGAAAAAAGGGACAGCTGCTACTGGACCTGGAGGGAAGGAGAGATGCTGCTGAGAGGGGAGGAGGGAAAGGAAAGGGAAGAGAGTTACTGCTGGACAGGGGGGGGGAGGAAAGGGAGAAGAAAAAAGGAAGGAAACAGCTGGCAGGGATATTAGAGGAGGGGAAAGGGAGAGATAGGAATGAGATGGGAAGGGGGTCAGCAGAGAAATTGAGAGGGACAAAGATGCTAGATCTGGTGTAGGAGAGATAAAAATGAAGAAAGCAGTGAAGCTGGAATGAATCATGTAAAAAGGAAAGAGGGGGCATAGGCTGGATGGAAAGGGGAGAGGGGCATAGAAAGAAGACAAATACCATATGGAAGAGGGAGAGGTCAGATAGTAGATGGAAGGGGCAGATACTGGATTGAAGAGACAGAGAGGGCAGACGCTGGAAGGAAGAGTGAAAAGAAGATGAAAACAGAAACCAGAGGCAACAAAAGGTAGAAACAAATAATTTTATTTCTTCTTTTGTGATTAGAATATATCAGATTTGAAATATATATCCTGCTAGAGCTGGTGTTAGACATAACTGGGGACTGCAAAGTCCAAGCAGTGGCTTAGGACTCTCTCTGACTAGGGGACAGTTGCCCTAGTTGCACTTCCCTAAGCCTATTCCTGCTATGTGTGACTGCGGTATTCTGTTAGCATGATATTTCTATGTAGCATTCTGTAATAATTTGCCTTATTCAGTTTTTTTGATAGTAGAGGGGATATATGTGAAGGGGAGGGGAGACAGGGGTTTTGTTGATCCTTGCTCTGTATTATTTGTATTTATAAAATGACAATTGTACAGAATATTGTTTCTTTTTGTACTTGAATAAAATACATTCAATATAAAATCATAACTGAGGCTTGTGTGGATGGGATCAGATGGTTTGCGAGGACCGAGCTTGCAGAAACGGGGTTTTTAAATTTCAGTCCTAGTAATTTGCTGGTCCACAAATTTTTTTTTTCCCGCCGGTCCATAGGTGTAAAAAAGTTGAAGAACACTGCTTTAGATCATTTCCCAAATCTATGCTCTATGTTGGGTCACAAAAACCCCCAACTGTCCACCAAAAGAGTCTCCTTTCAACTTCCTCCTGAAGACTTGCTTCACCAGGAGCTTTCAACACTTCTCCAACTAAACACAACAGAGCCCTTTCCATTACAAGAGAGCAGTCAAGGGTTCTACTCAAAAGTATTTTCTAATACCAAAGAAGGCTGGAGGTATTCAACCCATTCTCAACCTTCAAGGTCTAAACAAGTACCTGATGGAGAAGTTTTGCATGTTCTCTCTGGGAATCATTTGCTCAGTTCTTAAGGTATCATCAAATTTGCAGTACATCACAGATAAATTTAGAAGAAGCGCAGAAGTTACAAGCTCAACTGATTGAACATAAATATACGGAGCATATTATTAAGCAAGCTAAGAAAAGGGTGTTATACAAATGTGGTAATGGGAAGTAGATGAAAGACAGAAGAGACTGGGGAAGGAGTGAGATGGGAAATGAAAAAGCTAGGAGTGAGAAGCAGATGAAAAGTTAGGTGAAGAGTAAAAAACAGAGAAGGTAAAATCTGAGTGGATGGAGATATAGTAAAGAAAAAGGAGGAAATATCAATATATCGGAAACATATATTGGAAAGACAGTAGAAGACAGGAAAGCAGACAAGAGAAACTGGGAAGAATATGATTGAAAAAAAAAATAGTGCTCAGACAATTGTAGAAAAAAAAGTTTTATTTTGAACTTAACTGGAATGTATTAGCTTTGGGAAGTGTGCGTTACATTGCATTGTATTGTGTTTGGTACAAGAAGAAATATATTTGTTTTTATTTCTTCAGTGTTGCAAATACATGCATATTTTTGTTTGTAATTTGTGATCCCTTTTTCTGTATTTTTGACTCTGTTTTGCATGTGACTGAGTTGCAGTATTCTGTTTGTATATAGTGTGTGTAAAGATCTGTAGCAGTTTGTTTACCCAATAGTAAGTGTAGTGGTGCTTTAGGGCCCTGTGTAAAATTTGTAGTACTGCCTATTACTCAGTAGTGTTCTTGCTATTTGAATCATAGAATTAGTGCTACTGTTTGCAAGTAATTGACAGTCACAATCAACAAGTAGTAGTGCCTGAAAACATCTTATATTGTATTTACTTTAATTTAATGGGCAAACTTTCACCAAATCAGCAACCCCATGTCATTATGCCCCTTGAGCCTTGCCTTTTGGTCTTTTTTTTTTTTTTTTTTTGGTTGATCAAATAGTTGTCACAAGACCATTTTGACATCCTATGCATCCTGCAATAGAGGCACCTTTATGCTGCTTAGATTGTCATCCACTCCATTAAAAAAAATATTAAAAGGAATATTGATCATGTGACATATATGGGATAAAATGTCAGAAAGTGTTGGGATAAAGCTGTATCCATGACATGGTGCACAGAGCTGCGACAGACTTCAACTTCCAGTGCCACTATACCACCTATTCAATGCTGAATGTCCACTATCTTAGATTATAAAGGAGACAATGAAAAGAGATTTAAGGCGAGAACAGAACAAAGCCTGGCATATGCAATATGCGGAAGGAAGCCTTCTCCCTCCTTCACAAGAATTATATTTTCTATATCTCTCTTTTTTTTTTTTTTTTTTTTTAGCCTTTGAAGTGTATCATCAAGCACCAGAATGGCAGTGAGGAGAGCATCCAGTTGAACCACACCTTCAATGAGACACAGATAGAATGGTTCCAGGCAGGGAGTGCCCTCAACCGCATGAAAGAACTCCAGCACTAAAGCCACCTGGACTTGGGGCCAGACACTAAGGACATTTAAGTGCAATTTGTCACCTAGTGGTTCACCTAACCACATTTTTGTTATTGTGGTATTTGTGCCCAAGTCTGGACTGTAGGGGTTTGTTAATTGGTTTTATTATCTGCTAATCCCTTACACATATTTTATTTTGACTGACATTTCAGTTTATCATGTAACTTGGTATTTTTATTCAGGATACATTTTCATTAACTGCTTCAGTGGTATTCAGACATTTTGTTGCCATCCATGGTAGTGAAAAAGATTCTGAATGAAATGATTTGTGTAGATATATTTTTCTCTCAAATTTCACAGAAAAAAATAAAATCCTTATTGTGACTGAAATCTTCTACTCTATTTTCTTTACACTATGGTTTTATTTATTTAGATTTATTTAACACTTTTTTCAGTATAAACTCAGGCTGAGTGACTTTCAGGTACAGTGGATATTTCCATGTTCCCAGAGAGCTTACAGTTTAAGGCAGGGGTGGGCAAATTTTTTGACTCGGCCACAACGGGTTATTAAATTTGACAGAGGGCCCGGGCGGGGGGGGCAAGAAGGAGGGGGGGTCTGATGCTGCAGGAGGAAACAGCACTCCTGTGACTGCCAACTGCTTAATCCTCGCAAATATACACATATCCTAAACATAATATATTCCAGTTAATACATTCAAAATAAAACACTTTTTTCTACCTTGGTGTCTGGACATTTTGTTTTTCCATCATCTTGGTCCCAGTTTTTCTTTCTGTTTTTTGTCTATCTTTTACTAATTATCTTTCCAGTGTCTGTTAATTTTTTTCTCCTGTTTTGCTCCATTTCCTTCACTATGCCTGTCTCCAACATATTGATTTTTCCCTTTCTTATGGGTTCAACTCTCCCTGTTTCCCCATGGTCCAACATTGCTCCCTCTTTTCTATTGTGGTGTTCTTCCTTTCCCTCTTAATGCTGAACAATGGGTTGGAGGGAAAGAGGGATCTGCATCTTTCTCCCTTCCATCCCCAGACCTAACATTTCTCCCTCTCTCCCTTCTTTCCATCCCCAGATCCACCATCTCTCCCTTTCTCTTCAAGTATCTTTCTCCTTCCTTCACTCTAGCCCACCCCACATCCAGCTTCTCTTCTCTCCTTTCAGATTACTACCCACCATCTCTCTTCCCCCCTCCTCCTCCATTTCCAGTCCCATAAGCTCTTCCCCTTTACCTACTCCCACACTCAGTCCGGCACTTCTTTTAACTCCCTCCCCAAGTCCCCCTTTCTACTTAAAAAAAAATTACCACTAGTAACTGGGATTTCCTCACTCGTATGTCTTCCTCCTTTTATCCACGCAAGAAGAGTCCTTATAGCGTTTGCATCTGGAAATCATGAATCAATTTCTGCCTTCGTTACCTTCCATCGCTGAAAAATCCATTTTTGCTACAGGGGACTTTCAGCCACGGCAGCCAATCTGAAGCGCTACTTACATCTCCCCTCCCTGCTTTCCTTCTGCCATGGTCCATCCCTAATGACGCAACTTCCCATTTCTGCCTGGGAGGACCAGGGCAAAAGAAAGCAGGGAAGGGAGCTGTAGGCAGCTGTTCAGATTGGCTGCCGCAGCTGGAGACTTCCTGCAGCAAAAATGGATTTGTCAGCAACAGAAGGTAAGGACAGCATCAGACCGGTGCAAATAGCCCCTAACACCGGCCCTGCCCGCACGACTAAAAGTTTACAGTAGGCGCTTTGTTCAGTGGTAAGAGAAAGGGCTGCAGATATGGGCAAACTACGGCTGCCTCTGATGCCACAGGCCGGATTAAAAAACAAATGGGCTGGATATGGCCTGTGGGCTGTAGTTTGCCCATGTCTGGTTTAAGGTGTCCTGTTACTAAAGTTTAGCATATGCTAATGCTTCTGAGCATTTAGTGTACTCTTACTCAGCGCACGATAAACTTTAGTAAATGGGCACTTAAGTTTGAAGCTGAGGCAACGGGAGGGTTAAATGACTTGCCCAAGACCACAAGGAACAGCAGCAGGATTTGAACTTGATTTCACTGTTTGTCATCCTAGTGCTCTAACTACTGGGATTGAACTGAACAAGATAAATTACTTTCTTGTGAGACCAGACTAAGAGACCCTAGAGCAGTGTCCCGCAAACTTTTTGTAATCATGGCACACTAAACTCAGGGCTGCAGGGCATCTGGAAATGCATGGATGTTGATGCGATTATGTCAAACGCATACACAGAGGCCCTCCAGATGGGGTCCTGACCCTACTATCACTACACCGGTGGGAGGGAGGGGGTGCTAAAGGAGGCGAGGCACAGGCTGATTGACTACAGGACGTGCCTACATCTCTCCTCCTCATCGGCGTCTCGTGGCACAGTTGCGATGGCACATACAAGTTTTGGAGAAATATTTCTACATTTTGGATTCGTATTTCCTGTTTTATGATCATGCTGAATGGGTGTTTTTTTATTTTATTTAATTTAACTTATATCAGCAACAATCATTGGACACAATGAGCAATTATATATGTGAAGGGAACTACAAATGAAAATTCAATGTGTTAATGAATCCAATTAAATAATTATCCCATTCTTGTTCAGAGTTGAAGTGTATTAACCAACTTATACAAACCTTTGACTTTTTTTAAGATGCTTATTTCGTTTACGATAACACTGGCCAACACTCATTTTGGTACCTCAGATGTTGCTGTTTCCGGGTATATTTGACTTGCTGATTCCAAAAATGGCTCTAGTTTTTGAGATACTACTACTACTATTGTTTATTATTTCTATAATGCTGAAAGGCATACGCAGCGCTGTACATTTTAACATACAATAGACAGTCCCTTCTCAGAAGAGCTTACAATCTTTTTTATATAATTTCTTTATTCATTTTTAAACTTACATCAAGTGTACAGTAAATATCAACCAAATATAATACAAAATCACTTGAAAAATTTTCAATATCATACACCAAGAAGATTTTATCAATGTACAATTACTTTACACACATTTTCAACTGTTCTGGAACTGGTGCACCACGGAATCATGGTCAATATGCATCCTTATGGGTCTATTTACTAAAATGCAGAGTATATTAATGTGCATTATGTACCATGACTTCTATTATGTCTAAGGAAGCCTATTTACCAATAATGTGTGATAATCTGCTTTAATACACACCAAACTTAACAAAGAGACCCATCAAGGAGCAACTAGTAAGGAATGAAAAACTGCTCTTACAATGTCTAGGTCATCATACTTGTCTTGACAAACTGCAAAAAGGAAAAGAAAGGCTCTGAACACTTCTGTTGCAGGACTGTCTCCATGATCCTGCACCGACTGAAGGAAAACACTCAGCACAGAGAATAAATCTCTCTCTGAAATTAGCCTGCAACCCAAAAAAGGACAAACTCATACTAATTAATTGCATCTAGGTAATTATCAGCTTCCAACAGACTCACTATGAAAAATATAATACACATAAATATCACAGATGTATGATAGTGGAATCAGCCTGAGATAAAAAGTCAATATGGAATCAGATTTATTGAACCGAAATGGTGCCATGTTGACATATTGGAAGCCCTTAAATTGAGGACTATATAAGTTAGCATATTGCTTCGTATATCTACTTCAGTCAGTATTGACTAACTATATGTATTTCAGTATTACTTGTACCATTTTTGGTTGTATAGAAACTATAAATAAATTTTTTTAAAAAAGACATATTGGAAGCAGCTCCTTAGCACTGCTGTGTCTGGAATGGTTGTGTCACCCTGGTAGTAAGCCATGGGGAAGAGGAAAGGAGTAAGTTAGGGAAACTCCTTTACCCCCTCAGAATGCATCATGGCTTCACCAGACTACACTGTAGGTGCTAAGAGGGTCTCAAGTCCCTACCTCTTCTGCTCTTTCCACCCACTCCTTGGTGATAGCAGAGAGCAGAGAAGTCTGGGTTTCTCTTAGCTTGGTTGAGAGAGTACCTCCACCATGACCCGAAATAGAATGGGGGAGCAGCTCTTGTCCGATTCAGGTGTTTGAATTGCTTTTATCAGATGGACCCCTGTTGATTGTCTCAAACCCCCTGGGAGCTGCTTTGGAGTTGCTCACTGATTTGGGAAGACAATAGATATAGCAAGCTGTGATTGACATCTTACATCATATGGGGAAGACTGCTTCATATTTGGAGGTCCAGGAAATTAATGTACAACAGATGCAAAACTTGGACCACTGTGTTGGTTAAGGATAAGAACTATGAACACTGTAGTCTAGAACAGTGGTTCCCAACGCTGTCCTGGAAGACCAACAGGCCAGTTGGGTTTTCGGGATAGCCCTAATGAATATGCATGAGAGAGATCTGCATATAATGGAGGTGCCAGGCATGCAAATCTGCTCCATGCATATTCATTAAGACTAAATGTATCTTTATTGTAAACCGTTTCTATCCCATGTACTGTCAAATATATCTTTATTGTAAACCGCTTCGAACTTCACGGTATAGCGGTATAAAAGAAATAAATTATTATTATTAAATTATTATTATCCTGAAAACCCGACTGGCCTAGTGGTCCTCCAGGACAGGGTTGGGAACCACTGGTCTAAAATATCTGGAAAATCAGATTAGACATTGTAATTTAAGACTCCTTAATTTTCCAAAATCACCTTTGATGACCTCAATCGATATGTTTAAGAAATATCTTATGGAGAAATTGAAGATACCAGTGGCTTTATTATCACCAATATTTAGAGCCCAATGCTTCTTTGTAGAAAGTTTAGATAAGAGGGCTATGCAATGAATCTAATAGATTTTCCGATATCTTCCCTGGATGTTATTACACAGAAAGCAACCTTAGTTGTTACTTTTGCCTTTGAGCTTGACCACAATAAAGGGACAGCAGGCAGATATTCTCACTGATGGGTGATGTCATCGACGGAGCCCCAGTACGGACACTTGAAAAGTAAATCGCAATTTTAAAGCGTAGAAAGTTCGATTAGCCCGCACCACGCATGCGCGAGTGCCTTTCCGCCCGATGTAGGCACGCGGTCTCTCAGTTAAGATAAGCCAGCTAAGAAGCCAACCAGGGGAGGTGGGTGGGTTGTGAGAATATCTGCCTACTGTCCCTGGATAACACCTGTTACGGTAAATAACTGCTTTATCCCAGGACAAGCAGGCAGCATATTCTCACTGATGGGTGACCTCCAAGCTAACTAGAAAGGGGTGTTCTATGAGGCTTTGTCCGATCGATGTAGTAGGCCAAAGCAGTTACATCCCAAAGTGTGCAGCGCCATTTCTCCTGGATGAGAATGAGGCTTAGGGAAAAAAACTGGAAGAACAATCGACTGATTGAGATGACTTCAACATGCCTGATGTGGATTGGGACACGCTTTCCTCTGCTTCCGGCAGCAGCAGGAGGCTATTAAACTCTATGAAGGGAGCAAGACTCAGGCAACTGGTGTTGGAACCAACAAGGGATCAGGCAATACTGGACCTGATACTTACCAATGGAGAAAGTGTCACAGACACATTGGCCTCCAGTGACCACAACATGGTATGGTTCAATCTCAGGAAAGGTTTCACTAAATCTACCACATTGACCAAGGTCCTCAAATTCAAGGACACAAACTTCAAAGAAATGGGAGACTTCGTTCACCAGGCGCTACAAAACCAAGCAGAAACCGATAACGTGGAAGAAATGTGGTCGACTTTGAAAGCCACCATACAAGAAGCAACAAACCGCTATGTTAAATCAGTAAGTAAACGGCGAAGGAACAATAAGCCACAGTGGTTCTCTGCGGAGATTTCGGACCTCATCAAGGAGAAGAAAAAAGCATTCATCTCTTACAAACAATCAGGGAAACAGGACTCTAGGGAAGTCTATCTGGCCAAGTCAAAAGCCGTCAAAACAGCAGTTAGGGAGGCCAAATTCCGCATGGAGGAGTCTCTAGCGAAGAACATCCAGAAAGGAGATAAATCCTTCTTCAGGTATATCAGTGACAGAAATAAGAACTCAGGCGGGATAGTACGTCTTAGGAAACCAAACAGAGACTATGTAGAAGCAGACTCGGAAAAAGCCCAACTGTTAAATGAATACTTCTGCTCAGTCTTCACCCGCGAGGCGCCAGGACTCGGCACTCAGCTACAGACAAGGGTTGACGCAGATGACCCGTTTAGTAATTTCGAGTTTACACCCAGCGGTGTCTACTGCAAGCTGTCAAAGCTTAAGGTTAACAAGGCAATGGGGCCTGACAACCTACACCCAGGGTGCTCAGGGAGTTGTGTGATGTCTTGGCGGAACCGCTATCCGCGCTCTTCAATCTCTCCCTTAGTACGGGTAACGTCCCGTTGGACTGGAAGACGGCTAACGTCATTCCACTTCACAAGAAAGGCTCCAAGATGGAGACAGCAAACTACAGACCGGTGAGTCTCACATCAATAGTGTGCAAACTAATGGAAACTCTAAATCAAACGCCAATTGGATACGATTCTGAATGAGGAGAATCTAAGGGATCCCCGTCAACATGGATTTACTAAGGGGAGATCCTGCTAATCCAACCTGATCAGCTTCTTTGACTGGGTGACGAGGAAGCTGGATGTTGGGGAGTCCCTGGACATTGTATACCTGGACTTCAGTAAAGCATTCGATAGCGTACCACACCGCAGGTTGCTGAGCAAGATGAGTTCTATAGGATTGGGTGACACATTGACGAAATGGGTTGGGAACTGGCTTGGAGTTGGTGAACAGCACCCCCTCCGAAATAACGGAGGTAATCAGTGGAGTGCCACAGGGCTCGGTCCTGGGCCCGATCCTATTCAACATCTTTATAAGAGGCTTGGCAGAAGGGCTGCGAGGTAAAATAACATTATTCGCCGATGAAGCCAAACTAAGCAATGTAGTGGACAAAAGCACAACAGACATAAATTCAATGTCCGACAACATGATGCACGACCTACTCCTACTGGAGCGCTGGTCTAGGTCCTGGCAACTCAGCTTCAATGCCAAAAAATGCAAAGTCATGCACCTGGGTAGCCAAAATCCATGCAAGACTTACACCCTTAATGGCGAGATCCTAACAAGAACTGAAGCAGAACGAGACTTAGGGGTGATCGTCAGTGAGAACATGAAGACTGCCAATCAAGTGGAGCAAGCTTCATCCAAGGCAAGGCAAATCATAGGTTGCATAAGCAGGAGTTTCGTCAGCCATAAGCCTGAAGTCATTATGCCATTGTATAGATCCATGGTGAGGCCCCATCTGGAATACTGTGTGCAATTCTACAATTTTATTGAAGTAACTTCCCTCTCCTTATGTATCCCCCTTATTTGTTTCTTTAACTTTTATACAAATTGTAGTTCTAACCCATCTCATCCCTTATGTTCCTAGTTTTGTCAAATTTGTCAATAGTCTTGTTAGTCTTAGTCTTTTTATTTATTGTATTATCCCCCTTACTTTGTAATTTATTAACATGTACATCACTTAGAATTTAGATTAAGCGATTAATCAAATTATTATTAAACTTGAAACTTGAATTCTGGAGGCCGCATTATCGTAAGGATGTGCTGAGACTGGAGTCGGTCCAGAGAATGGCCACCTGGATGGTCTTGGGACTCAAGGATCTCCCGTACGAGGAATGGCTGGATAAGTTGCAGCTGTACTCACTCGAGGAACGCAGAGAGAGGGGTGACATGATCGAGACATTCAAGTATCTCACGGGCCGCATCGAGGTGGAAGAAGATATCTTCTTTTTCAAGGGTCCCGCAGCAACAAGGGGGCATCCGTGGAAAATCAGGGGCGGGAAACTGCACGGGGACACCAGAAAATTATTTTTCACTGAAAGGGTGGTTGATCGCTGGAATAGTCTTCCACTTCAGGTTATTGAGGCCAGCAGCGTGCCTGATTTTAAGGCCACATAGGATAGACACGTGGGATCTATTCACAGAGAAAGGTAGGGGAGGGTCATTGGGGTGGGCAGACTAGATGGGCCGTGGCCCTTATCTGCCATCTATTTCTATGTTTCTAAAAGGCAAGGGAGATGTCTTTTCAACCAATCTTTAATCCAAACTGTGGTCCCACAAGGATCCTAGTTTCGGAGTATTGAAGACGCCTTCCTCGGGGAACACTGGAGCAGTCACCATTTTCATCATCACCACCACCTCCCTAGGGAAGCCATTGCAGTCATCCACCACCATCTCTGTGATAAATAATTTCCTAACAATACTTCTATATCTACTACCCTGCAACCTCAATTTATGCCCTCAAGTTTTTACAAATTTCCCTTCTCTGGAAAAGATTTGGTTCTATATTAATACCTTAAAAGTATTTAAATGTCTGTATCATATCACCCCTATACCTCCTCTCCTCTAGAGTATACATTAGTGCTGCCCGATTCACGATTTGAATCGGTTCACCGATTCACTTCAGGTGAATCGATTCAAATCGATTTAAAACAAAACAAAAAAAAATCGGCATCACGATTCGGTAACTGACCCTCCCCCCTCAAGCAGAAGCGGCAGCACTGCTTTTGCTGACCTCCTGCTGGTGTCCGGCCCCACCCTCTGGCCTCCTGCGTACTATTTACCTAATATGAGCAGCCTGCAGAGATCACGGTGCTAGCGCTCTTTGCAAACTGTCATAGGTCTTCGGAGTTGTTTCCTCTGCCATGATCCTGCCTCTGATGTCAGAGGAGGGGCGGGACTACGGCAGAGGAAACAGCTCCGAAGATCTATGGCAGTTTGCAAGAATCGCTAGCACCGTAATCTTCTCTGCAGAATGCTCATATTAGGTAAATGGTACGCGGGAGGCCAGGGGAACACGCAGGCCTTCCGGGGGGGGGGTGCACAGTCCTTCGGGGTAGGGGGGTGGTACAGGCCTTCAAGGGGGGGACAGGCCTTCAGGTGAGGGGGCCCTGGTGAAGAAGTACACGGAGTGAGGGAGGGAAGGGGAGGTTCAAAGAGACGTGCATATGCCAGACTTTGGGGGGGGGGAAGAAATAATGGGTCTAAAAACAGAGGAGAGGGAGAGAAATGGTGGACAATGGGATTTAGGGAGGGAAGGAATAGAAAGGGAGAGAAGTTAGACACAAGGGATGGTGTGGAGGGGGATAGAGATATTGGATAGGAGGGTAGTTGAGAAAAGAAAGGTGGACCCTGGGGTGGTGGGGAAGGAAGGAGAGATGCTGGATGAAAGGGTAGTTGAGAAAAAGTGGATCTGTGGATGGGGACGATAGAAAGGAAAGATGCCAGACCTCCGGGGGAGGGAAGGGAAATGGAAGGGGAGGACAGAGATAGAAGATGGATGGTTAGCACGGAGAAACAAGGAGACCCTGGCAAGCAAGTTATCAAAAGACAACCAGAGCCTGGGACAAAAAAGACTTGAATAATGACCAGACAACAAAAGGTAGAAAAATAATTTTATTTTCTGTTTTGTGATTACAATATATCAGATTTGAAACATGTATCCTGCCTGAGCTGGTGTTAGACCGCAACTGTGAGCTAGGATTTAACAGAGAGAGGAAAAGCATTTTTGTTTATTTTGCTTACACCATAGCGCCAGTGTGGTTAGGAGAAAGCAAAGGGGGTGAAGAGGCTATAAAATAAGCCCACCAGGATGTTTGAAAAAAACACCCAATTGGGCAGGAAAATCAAATCGAATCAAAAAATCAATTCAATAGGCTGAATCAAAACAAAACTTTTTTCCCTGAATTGGGCAGCACTAGTCTACATGTTCAGGTCTTTCAGTTTCTTCTTGTATGTCTTGGTGCAGACTCCCTACCATTTTCATCGCCTTCCTCTGGACCACTTCAAGTCTTTTGTCTTTAGCCAGATACAGTCTCCAAAACTGAACAAAATACTCCAAGAAGGACCTCACTAATGACCTATACAGGGGCATCAACTCCTTTCTTCTGCTAGTTATGCGTCTCTCTATATAGCCTAGCATCCATCTGGCTACAGCAATTTCCTTGTCACACTGTTTAGTTGTATTCAGATCCTCGGATACTATCACTCAGTCTTACGAGCCGGTGTAGTAAGCTATTTGTGGAATGCTTTTGTATGTCTCATCTGTCTAGAACAGGGGTGTCCAATGTCGGTCCTCGAGGGCCGCAGTCCAGTCGGGTTTTCAGGATTTCCCCAATGAATATGCATTGAAAGCAGTGCATGCAAATAGATCTCATGCATATTCATTGGGGAAATCCTGAAAACCCGACTGGACTGCGGCCCTCGAGGACCGACATTGGACACCCATGGTCTAGAATGTCTCACCTAATGCACTGGAAAAAAAGATTATGTACTTACCCTGGTAAGCTCTTTTCCAGTAGATAGGTGAGAGATTCTAGATTCCTGTCCTGTCTTTCCTATGCCTGCCTACTGTTTGTCTGTTTATGCGTCTCCAAGTAGTTCCTTGGAAGCCTGTCAGCCCTTGTTACTTTTTCTAGAGTAGTTTCTGTGCTCCTTGGTGGCTTTTGTTTGCTGTTTATGTTCTAATGTTACTTCTTGAGCAGAATGGTTGTTGCTGAACTTGATTTCCATAGGTGTATCTATTTCATGTTTATTTAGTGGCGCTCAGTGTTTATTTAGTGGCTAACTGTAGGTGGAGCGAAGGAGTCCAGTGAAGTACAACAGAGGTACAGAGAAAAAATCAAGAGCGGATTCCTTTTACAGATAGCACGCAGCCCTGGGGACACAACCCATTTGTCTAGAATGTCTCACCTATCTACTAGAAAATAACTTACCAGGGTAAGTACATAATCTCTCTTTCTCCCAGGTCTAAGGACGATACAAAGCAAAGTTATTCAGAGTAGTGAAGACAGGGAGATTGTGAAGATCTGCAATGTGACATAATCAAGCTTGAGAAATGGGCATCGACATGGCAAAAATGTGGTGTTGGTAACAAAAATCTCATGCACGAATACAGGATGTCCGGGGCAGTACTTGGAGAGACCGCCCAGGAAAGAGACTTGGGAGTTCTGATCGATAAGTCGATGAAGCCGTCCGCGCAATGCGTGGCAGTGGCGAAAAGGGCAAACAGAATGCTAGGAATGATAAATAAGGGGATCACGAACAGATCGAAGGTTATCATGTCGCTGTACCAGGCCATGATGTGCCCTCACCTGGAGTACTGCATCCAGCACTGGTCGCCATACATGAAGGACACGGTACTACTCGAAAGGGTCCAGAGAAGAGCGACTAAAATGGTAAAGGGGCTAGAGGAGTTGCCGTACAGCGAGAGATTAGAGAAACTGGGCCTCTTCTCCCTTGAAAAGAGGAGACTGAGAGGAGACATGATTGAAATACTGAAGGGAATAGACTTAGCAGATAAAGACAGATTGTTCACCCTCTCCAAGGTAGGGAGAACAAGAGAGCACTCTCTAAAGTTGAAAAGGGATAGATTCCGTACAAACGTAAGGAAGTTCTTCTTCACCCAGAGAGTGGTAGAAAACTGGAACCCTCTTCCGGAGTTTGTTTTAGGGGAAAACACCCTCCAGGGATTCAAGACAAAGTTGGACAAGTTCCTGCTAAACTGGAACATACACAGGTGAGGCTGGACTCAAAAAAGGAGACGCCAGTTTTTGATTTTGAGACCAGCAGTAACTGAGATAGGATGTGTTTTCTATTTGAGATTTCCCTGCAAGTGTGTGATTAGATATCAGTCTTTAAAATATGTTTTCCTTCAGTTTCCTTCAGTTATCCAGTTTCATATCCCTTAAACGCCTTGAGAGAGAAGTGTAATACTGTTACCATCATATCTGAAAAGATTCCTCTACTCAATAGTTAAGCTGTAATTCTAGATAGAATTGTTAACTTTGGTTAACCTTTGTTTTCTTTGAAATCACTCTGATGTAAATCTTACAGCTCTAATTGAGTACTTGAGATAGATTTAGCATATAGTTTAGTTTCTTTTTTAGTTTGATGTATAAAAATTTGAAAATATTTGTTCAATCTATCTTTCTGTACAAGTGTTTATGCTTGAAAGCTATTGTGAAAACTATAACTAAATAAAAAAGAAATCTGGAACGCTCTTCCAAAGGCTGTTATAGGAGAAAACACCCTCCAGGGATTCAAGATAAAGTTAGACAAGTTCCTGCTGAACCAGAACGTACGTAAATACGGCTAGACTCAATTAGGGCACTGGTCTTTAACCTAAGAGCCGCCGTGGGAGTGGACCGCTGGGCATGATGGCTGAAATGTCTGTTTCTACCTGACAAAGATGCAGCAAGACCTGAAAACCTACAACACAATGCCAGCTGTGTGAAAACCCTGAGAATACCTTAAGTAAACTTGTATTGAGTACCCAAATTTGCTCAGGAGGGTGGTCTCATAGTACTCAAGTCTATCCAGCAAGCACCATGATCTGAGAGAGAATTCTATTCCCAATCATAGCCCTTCCACTGTAGCCTCTAAGAGATACAATATGTGTGTATGAATTATGAGAAAAATGTAGTCTATATCTCTTGTCCATTACATTCCCTTCCTACATCAAATAAACTGGTATTTCAATGCAGCACTAGCTTTTGTATCTTCTCTAGTAAATGTACCCATGATATCTAATTTTGGATTCAAATAAGTATTACAGTCTCCCCCCAACAATTAAGGTTCAAAGGAAGCCACCCAACCGTGATGAGAATAAAATAGGGGGAATGGTGCAGCTAATTACACTTGTAGGTGTAGCAGTGTGACGCAGGGCACAAGCTCCATGGCTATAATGAATAACTTCCCTAATGGGTCAGGAAGAAATGAGGCTTTGTGCTGGTGTAAATTCCTTCTGCTCTCTTATACTAGTGTAGGCAGTCACTACTGGGGTATACTGAATGTAACAACACAACTGATAGTGTTAGAAGACTCCTCTTTATTGGAAGACTATGACCTTCCTGCATTCACTTCAGTAAAAACTGTAGTTCTGCACTATCCATGCTTAAGATATAACAGGCCTAATCTAAGCAAGGCAGAACTAACAACCTGAACCATAACTTTCAGCAGAGGTTCACTGCTCAGGTTGACCATGGCCAATCTTCAACCAACATAGCTCTCCCAAACACCGTCTGCTACTGTGTATCGCCATCATGCTGACCCCACAGCAGAAGCTGAACTGTAACTATTTGTCAAGCTGCAGTTTTCATTCCTGGTATAAGCCATGGGTGTCTTAATTTCAAAAGAAAAGCAGCTTGTCAAAGATTTGCTTCTGTTGATAAAGCTCCTGGCCCATAGATGGTCTGATTCACCAATGTTCTGCTGAATCTGTCAATCATCTTTCAATGTAAAACAGCTTTTCTCTTTGTGTGCTGAGCATGGGTATATATTACCTCTCACGAAGGGAGGCACTAACTGAACCCACAAACTCCATCTGTATTCTGTCTATACAGGTGCTGAGGAGCTAGTGATCCACTCAACTATTTGTCCACCAGGAGAGGAGCCCCAGCCCAGGCTCACTAATTGACCCCTGTTGAAAGGAAAGAACATTTATTAAATATAATAAACAACAAGGCTTTGTTACTCAAAAATCTATGTGTACAAATGAAAAACATTTGCTCCTAGAATTCATCAACAACTATCCAATTCAAGGCCCGTCCTATAAAACAGAACAATATAAACAGCTGATAGAGAAGAATTAAGATAGTGGCAAGCCTATTACCAGGCATCAGATTTCAAGATAAAACTCAACAAATGACATTTATGGCTTTTTGGTATGTTGTTAAATATCAAAATGTGGCTGTCTCTAGATCCATGTAATACATACACATTAACACACAAAGCCAATAATTCTAACACCACACAGGCCACTATGATCAGACCGTTATAAGTGTATAATGGTAAATAAAAACAAGTTTCATCAAGTCTTCCACTCCCAACAGGAACCAGACATCTTAACTGAGAAACATGTTCAAACTATTTTTGGTTCAGGATCTTAATTTGGAAGAAAGCTGTATATGGAGCATATATACTACCCGTGCTTCCCCAAAAGTAAGACAGTGTCTTATATTAATTTTGGGTCCAAAAAAACGCACTAGGGCTTATTTTGGGGATGTCGTATTTTACAACAATCATCTCTCCCTTCTCCTTGTTGAAGATTTCCTGAAATTTACAGGTGTGATAGGTGTCACAAGATATGAAAACTACTAGACTTGGTACTTTAGCTGTGCTAAGGAAGTTCAAAAGTTAGTCTGATTTTGTGACTCTTTAAGACAAGGGTAAATTTATGTACCATTCTTCATATACATCCATGGGATTTATAGATAAGGTTCTCAGAGGAGCAGGAAACTTGGGGTTTTTACAGAGAGAATCTGTTCCTTATAGATTAGAACATACAATGCTAATTGGGAGGTCATACAGAAGTCAAAAAGAAAAAGAAAAAGGAAGCCGATATGGTTCTCCAACCTAGTGGCTGAGAAAATAAAGGCGAAAGAGTTGGCGTTCATGAAATATAAAAAAACCCAAGAAGAGGAGAGCAGAAAGGACTACAGGGTGAAACTGAAAGAAGCCAAGAGAGAGATACGTTTGGCGAAGGCACAGGCGGAAGAACAAATGGCTAAAAATGTAAAAAAGGGAGATAAAAATTTTTTCAGATATATTAGTGAAAGGAGGAAGATAAAAAATGGAATTGCTAGGCTAAAAGATGCTGGGAACAAATATGTGGAGAGTGATGAGGAGAAAGCAAATGTGCTAAACAAATACTTCTGTTCTGTGTTCACAGAAGAAAATCCTGGAGAAGGACCGAGATTGTCCGGCAAAGTTACACGAGAAAATGGAGTAGATTCTGCGCCGTTCACGGAGGAGGGTGTTTATGAGCAACTTGAAAAACTGAAGGTGGACAAAGCGATGGGACCAGACGGGATCCATCCCAGGATACTAAGGGAACTCAGAGAGGTTCTGGCGAGTCCTATTAAAGACTTGTTCAACAAATCTCTGGAGACGGGAGTGATTCCTGGGGATTGGAGGAGAGCGGATGTGGTCCCTATTCATAAAAGTGGTCACAGGGATGAAGCAGGAAACTACAGGCCGGTGAGCCTCACTTCAGTTGTTGGAAAAATAATGGAAGTGTTGCTGAAAGAAAGGATAGTGTATTTCCTTGAATCTAATGGGTTACAGGATCCGAGGCAACATGGCTTTACAAAAGGTAAATCGTGCCAAACGAACCTGATTGAATTTTTTGATTGGGTGACCAGAGAGCTGGATCGAGGACATATGCTAGATGTAATTTATTTGGATTTCAGCAAAGCCTTTGATACAGTTCCTCATAGGAGGCTGTTGAACAAACTTGAAGGGCTAAAGTTAGGACCCAAAGTGGTGAACTGGGTCAGAAACTGGCTGTCGGACAGACGCCAGAGGGTGGTGGTTAATGGAAGTCGCTCGAAGGAAGGAAAGGTGACTAGTGGAGTCCCTCAGGGTTCGGTGCTGGGGCCAATCCTGTTCAATATGTATGTAAGTGACATTGCTGAAGGGTTAGAAGGAAAAGTGTGCCTTTTTGCAGATGATACCAAGATTTGTAACAGAGTAGACACCGAAGAGGGAGTGGAAAATATGAAAAAGGATCTGCAAAAGTTAGAGGAATGGTCTAATGCCTGGCAACTAAAATTCAATGCATAGAAATGCAGAGTAATGCATTTGGGGATTAATAATAGGAAGGAACCGTATATGCTGGGAGGAGAGAAGCTGATATGCACGGACGGGGAGAGGGACCTCGGGGTGATAGTGTCCGAAGATCTAAAGGCGAAAAAACAGTGTGACAAGGCAGTGGCTGCTGCCAGAAGGATTCTGGGCTGTATAAAGAGAGGCGTAGTCAGTAGAAGAAAGAAGGTGTTGATGCCCCTGTACAGGTCATTGGTGAGGCCCCACTTGGAGTATTGTGTTCAGTTTTGGAGACCGTATCTGGCGAAAGACGTAAGAAGACTTGAGGCGGTCCAGAGGAGGGCGACGAAAATGATAGGAGGCTTGCACCAGAAGACATATGAGGAGAGACTGGAAGCCCTGAATATGTATACCCTAGAGGAAAGGAGAGACAGGGGAGATATGATTCAGACGTTCAAATACTTAAAGGGTATTAACGTAGAACAAAATCTTTTCCAGAGAAAGGAAAATGGTAAAACCAGAGGACATAATTTGAGGTTGAGGGGTGGTAGATTCAGGGGCAATGTTAGGAAATTCTACTTTACGGAGAGGGTAGTGGATGCCTGGAATGCGCTCCCGGGAGAGGTGGTGGAGAGTAAAACTGTGACTGAGTTCAAAGAAGCGTGGGATGAACACAGAAGATTTAGAATCAGAAAATAATATTAAAGATTGAACTAGGCCAGTTACTGGGCAGACTTGTACGGTCTGTGTCTGTGTATGGCCGTTTGGAGGAGGATGGGCAGGGGAGGGCTTCAATGGCTGGGAGGGTGTAGATGGGCTGGAGTAAGTCTTAACAGAGATTTCGGCAGTTGGAACCCAAGCACAGTACCGGGTAAAGCTTTGGATTCTCGCCCAGAAATAGCTAAGAAGAAAAAAAAAAAAAAAAAAAAAAAAATTTTTAAATTGAATCAGGTTGGGCAGACTGGATGGACCATTCGGGTCTTTATCTGCCGTCATCTACTATAAGTCAGGATGTGTCTGCAGGATGCCGGCCTTTTACTGACATGATTGGTGTCTGAAAAGGTCAGAGATCAAAAGTGATTTAGAAAGAAAAAGTGAAACACTGCCACCTACTGGGTTAGGATGGACTTAACATTAAAATTAAGGATTTAAATGTAACATTGACATAAGGCAGGGGTGTCCAATGTCGGTCCTCGAGGGCCGCGGTCCAGTCGGATTTTCAGGATTTCCCCAATGAATATACATGAGGTCTATTTGCATGCACTGCTTTCATTGTATGCTAATAGATCTCATGCATATTCATTGGGGAAATCCTGAAAACCCGACTGGATTGCGTCCCTCGAGGACCGACATTGGACACCCCTGACATAAGGCATTCTTGGAAAGGAAGTCATGTTATCAACTGTACCATTGTATTCTAAAGCATGATAATTACTACAAATGATGTCACATAGGGTATAAATCTGTAAACTATACCGAGCTCTATGCTTGTGGAGATGGCGCGGTATACAAACCTAAGGTTTAGTTTACTTTGTCTTTGCTTTCTTCCTTTGGAGAGCACTGAAATTGTGATGGCCTATATTGGCTCTCCCCAGGCCTAGGAGAACTAGTAATAAACCTTATTTGCTTATTACATGGCTTTTCCTCATCTCTGTTATTTGAATTGACAGAACGGAGTCTCTAGCCCAGTCAGTGGGAGAGAGAATCCATTCTGGCAATTCTTTTGGCCCCAATGTTCAAGTCTTCCAGCCTGGCTTGAACATCCTCTACCCCAATTCTTCCTCTTTCCTTTCTCCCCCACCCCATGTGCAGCATCATTCCTCCCCTCTCACCAATCCCCTTGTGCAGCAGAACCCCACCGACCCTCCCACCATGAGACTGACATACCTCCAACTCTGAGGCCTCCTAAAGCTGAATTGACGAGTCTGATTTTTTCAGCAAATCAGGCAGCACTAGTGTCGGGGATGGAGTCAAGGAATGTTGGGGACATTCAGGGAGGCTTCAGGGGTCAATCTTAACTAGGGCTTATATTAGCAGCATCTTTAAAAATCATGCTAGGGCTTATTTTCGGGATACGTCTTATTTTGGGGGAAACAGGGTATTTTGAAAATGTAACCTGATTTTCACATTGGTGTATGATGCTTGCAAATGCAGTAGCTTTGGGATTTTATAAATGTAAAGATCATTTTTGGGGGGAACTACTGTGTTTCCCCGAAAATAAGCCCTAGCATGATTTTTTAAGATGCTCCTAATATAAGCCATACCCAAAAAAAAAAACACCCTAGTTAAGATTGATCCTGCATCCCCCCAGACTGTTCCTGACACTCCCCGACTCCATCCCTAGTTATTTAAATAAATAAAAAAATCCAGACTTCCACTATTTCTGGGCTGCTGCCCACCATCAGCAGTAGGAGGGGAAGATAAATACATACCGAAAAAATCAGACTCGTCAATTCAGTGACTCCCACCCCAGTGAGACCTGACAAACCTCCACTCTGAAGCTTCCTAAAGCAGCAGTGCTCTCAACGGGCTTCTTAACGCCTTCCCCCTGCAGCATCTTTCTATCCCTCCCATCCACCTGTGCAGCAGAACCCACTGACCCTCCCCACATAAGACTGATATAACTCCAAGGCATCCAAAAACAGTGGCGGCAACAGGCTGCTTTGCAACCTTCCCTGCCGGGGCCTTCCCTCTGCCATGTCACTGATGACATCATCAGTGATCCAGCAAGAGGGAAGGACTCGGCAAGGAAAGCCACAAAGTGGCCCATTCAGAGCGCTGCTGCCACTGTTTTTGGATGCCTCAGAAGTATGTCAATCTCATGGTGGAAGGGTCGGTGGGGCTCTGCTACACAGGGGGATGGGAGGAAGGGATAGAAAGATGCTGCACAAAGGGATGGGTGAGAAAGGAAGAAAGATGCTGCACATGGGGGGGAGAAAAAACAAAGGAAGAACTGGGGTGGAGGAGAGGAAGGGAGAGATGATTGTTCTACATGAAAAAAAAATGACATCTCCCGAAAAAAATGCCCTAATGCATTTTTTGGAGCTAAAATTAAGATAAGACCCTGTCTTATTTTGGGGGAAACACAGTAGTGTAACAGAAAGATTATTTATTTATATCACCAGATGGACTAGAGGAGGGTAAATTGGTTCTTGGCTAGCTATCCAGTGCAAATCTGGCATGAATCCTGAGTATCCTGGTCTGAGGAGTCCATCTAGACCAATTTTGAGGCAAATCAAGGTATTTTGAGGCAGATAGAGGCTTTTTATTCCAAAATTGAGATATCCAAGATGGCCACCACAGCAGCAGTTTTAGTACCAAAAACAGCCCATGGGAGCTAAATAAGTGGTCAAAAAATTCTGGGAACAGGATTTTAGAGGTGGGGAATCCTGTCCTTAGCCCTATAAACCTTTAAAATTCACTTTTGGAGAACCCCTCCCCGATTTCTCAGTCTAACAGCCTGTACTCATTGTGTCATGCTGGTGCTGGGGCTGAAACTGCAGCCAGATAATTTTTGCCTTAGACAAGCCTGGAAATCCGGATAGCTTGTTTCTTCAAACTGCTCCTTAATCCCAACAGTCAGATTAAGACCTCAGACCCCCACTGGAACTCGTGCATGCAGTTGGGGGGAAGAAATGCAGTCAGCACCCAATCCTGGTGAAAAAAACGCCACGGGGCCACTCAGCCTGCACTCAAGCTCTCTGCGGACAAAACTTGGAGTGAGCCTTGCTACCGAGGGAATGGACCCTGAGCTCCCGAACTGGTAGTGCAGGCTGGCGAAGCAGGTTGCCCCTTGTCTACAAACTACTGCCCTCCAAGTCTGTGTTCTCTTGCAGCCAGAGCTGTTCCGTAACTGGGATTCTCTGCAGCACTGAAAAAAAACCTCAAGACTGGATTTTAAAAATCCTGAAATTAAATAAAAATAAACACAAGCAGAACAGACAGGCTCCTCCCATCTCACGTGTAGAGTAAAACTGAGAAATTGGAGGACAGCCCAGAGAGAAGGGAGGCAGAGCAGAAAAATATAAATGATGCTCTCTACACCAGATCTCACAATCAGGAGGTACACAACCCACATGTTTAAGAACGATGTGCCTATTGCACTAGAATTATGTTTATGTCTATTAAAATTTGATATACTGCCTGGCTTTTCAGTTCTTAAGATGTGTACAATAAAAATAGGCTAATATTAAAAAATAAAAAACATTAGAAAATAAACCTCATAATGTCTTAATAGGACAGATCTACATCATTTATAGCCTAACCAAAATATAATAATTGAAGCCTGCAGTCTCCTCAGTAAATCCTCCCCTCTTAATCCTGTCAAAGTCAAATGTTTTTGTTTTTTTTTTTTTTCCAAGTATTTTTTATTTTCTAATTTTTCATAAAGTGTACATAATAATTAATTACAATTTATAAATACATATTATCACTTTTATATCTAATACATTATATATCTGAATTTGATTTTCCCCCCTCACCCTCCCCCCTCCCTTTCATTACTTTAATATAATATTTTAATTTTCAAATTTTTATAAAAAGTATACAACATATTAGAATACTATTGATACATATTCAATAACTTTTTTATATCTAATACAATATAATCTAAACAATTTTATCCCATTTCCCTCCCCCCACCCTTTTATTACCTTTTTTTTCATACGTTACATTTTGTATAATATATTATAACATACTATGTATAAATTAATTTTTCTTACCCCCCCTTTATGTGTGTCATAAAAAAAAAAAATCCTTAAAAAAAAAAAGAAAAGAAGAAGAAAACATCATATTATTTATTCATTATAGTATTTTGTCAATGGCCCCCATATTTTTATAAATTTAATATATGTCCCCTTTTGTACTGCTATTGTTCTTTCCATTTTAAAAATATGACATATTGTATTCCACCAAAATGTGTAATTTAGGTTGTTGTAATTTTTCCAATTGTTAGTTATATGTTGAATGGCAACCCCTGTCATAATTAATAAAAGCTTATTATTTTCTGGTGAAATTTGACTTTTTTTTCTCATCATTGTTCCAAATAAAATTGTATCATATGATATCGCAATATGATTTTCCATTAATTTATTAATTTGTGGCCAAATTGAATTCCAAAAAATTTTTATATAAGGACAATGATATAATAAATGATCTAATGTCCCTGGTTCTAGATTACAATGCCAGCATCTATTAGACTTAGAACTGTCTAATTTTTGCAAACGGGTAGGGGTCCAAAAAGCTCTATGTAATAAAAAGAACCATGTTTGTCTCATAGATGCTGACACTGTACATCCCATTCTCCAAGACCAAATTAGTGGCCATTGAGATGCATTAATTTGATGTCCAATCTCAATGCTCCAAATGTCTCTTAGACCATTTTTTGGTTTTTTATTTACATATCCAGATATTAATTTATACCACAATGCGGCTTGATGTCCTAGGAAGTCTGCTTTAAAGCATAAGAATTTTAAACTATATTGATTGTTTAATGATTTCCATTCAGGGAACCCAACCTGAATGGCCTGCTTCAATTGCAACCATTTAAAACTTTGTGTTTTATTGAGACCAAATCTATGTTGCAATTGTGAAAAATCCAGCAGTTTACCTTTTGATATAATATCATCTAGAGTTCTAATGCCTGCATTAATCCAGTTCTTCCAAAGGATTTGAGCTCCGCCAATTTTGATCTTGGAGTTTATCCATATGGATTGATTAGTTGATTTGTATATTGGGATGGGTGTTAATTTATCAATAAATCTCAATGTTTTCCAAGTATCCATTATTATTTTATTTTCTTTGTATCTTTTAGGTATATTAATACTTGGTAGATGAACTAAATTTAGGGGAAACATAAGGCGCCATTCCAAATATAACCAATCTGGTGCATTATCTATAAGTTCTGGGAGGATCCAATACATACCCTGACGTAGAATATAGGCTTGATGGTACCTATAAAAATTTGGAAAATTTACCCCTCCCTCCTTAATTGATTTTTGTAAGGTTACTAAAGCTATTCTAGGTGTTTTACCAAGCCAAAGAAATTTTGTTAAAATTCTATTAAGCTTTTTATAAAAGGACCCCTGAAAATAAATAGGTATTGGAAAAAAAAAGTTTTCAACATAATTTTAAACTTTTTCAGGATTGGTTCTGCACAAATATATTTTGGAAGTCCACGCCATAACGTAAGAGCCAACCAAAAGAAGGCCCTATCTTATGTCATTTCCCAACAGGCTTTTGCTACAGATGGTAAGACCATCCTGTGATCTTGCAGCAATCTAAGAACTCTATTGTGAACATAAGGGATTGCTAAACAACTCAAATAAGAAGACTGATGTTCATAATAAGCATTTTTTGCAAGAGTTAGGATCTTGAATTCAATCCTATAATGGGTAACATTTGAAAAGAAAGCACAGTTACTTACCGAACAGGTGTTATCCAGGCACAGCAGGCAGCTATTCTCACATATGGGTGAAGTCATCAGCGGAGCCCAGATGCGGAAGCTCGCAAGCAGACTTGCTTGAAGAAACTAGAAGTTTCGAGACGACCACACCGCGCATGCGCGAGTGCCTTCCCGCCCAGCGTAGGGCACGTCTCCTCAGTTCAGAAAGCTAGCAGAGAAGACAACCATCGGAGGTGGGTGGGTTGTGAGAATAGCTGTCTGCTGTCCCTGGATAACACCTGTTACGGTAAGTAACTGTGCTTTATCACATGACAAGCAGGCAGCCTATTCTCACATATGGGCGACCTCCAAGCTAACCAGAATGGGATGGTTGGAGTGTTGGCAATTTAGGAGAATAAATTTTGTAATACTGTTTGGCCGAACTGTCCATCCCGTCTGGAGAAAGTATCCAGACAATAGTGAGACGTGAAAGTATGAACCGAGGATCAAGTAGCAGCCTTGCAAATCTCCTCAATAGGTGTAGATCTGAGGAAAGCTATGGAAGCTGCCATTGCTCTGACTTTATGGGCTGTGACTCTACTGTGGAGGGGTAATCCAGCCTGGGCATAGCAGAATGAGATACAAGCAGCCATCCAGTTGGAGATGGTACGCTTAGAGATAGGATGTCCCAACTTATTTGGATCAAAGGAGACAAAAAGTTGAGGAGCAGTTCTGTGTGGTTTGGTGCGTTCCAAATAGAAGGCCAAAGCACGTTTACAGTCCAGAGTATGAAGAGCTACTTCTCCAGGATGAGAATGAGGCTTTGGAAAGAACACTGGAAGAACAATAGATTGGTTGAGCTGAAATTCCGATACCACTTTAGGGAGGAATTTTGGATGAGTACGTAGGACCACTTTGTCATGATGAAACACCGTGAAAGGTGGATCAGCAACTAAAGCTTGCAGCTCACTGACTCGTCGAGCAGAAGTGAGGGCAATGAGAAACACCACTTTCCAAGTGAGATACTTCAGATGAGCCTTGTCAATTGGTTCAAATGGAGGCTTCATCAGCTGAGCAAGGACAACATTGAGATCCCAAACCACAGGAGGCAGTTTGAGAGGAGGTCTGACATTGAAAAGTCCTTTCATGAATCTGGAAACCACCAGATGAGCAGAGAGAGGTTTCCCTTCAATAGGTTGATGGGAAAGCCGCAATTGTACTGAGATGGACTCGGATCGATGTAGACTTGAGGCCAGAAGTGGATAAGTGCAAAAGGTTATCCAAAACAGAAGATAAGGAGGAATGTTGAGGCTCCTTATCATGAGAAAAACACCATGTAGAAAATCTAGTCCATTTTTGGTGATAGCATTGTCTAGTGCAGGGGTAGGGAACTCCGGTCCTCGAGAGCCGTATTCCAGTCAGGTTTTCAGGATTTCCCCAATGAATATGCATTGAAAGCAGTGCGTGCAAATAGATCTCATGCATATTCATTGGGGAAATCCTGAAAACCCGACTGGAATATAGCTCTCGAGGACCGGAATTCCCTACCCCTGGTCTAGTGGTAGGTTTCCTAGAAGCCTCTTAAACGTTTCTTACAGATTGAGAAAACTGAAGAGGAGTCATGTTGAGAGGTACCAAGCTGTCAGGTGACTGCAGGTTGGGATGAAGGAGAGACCCTTGACTCTGTATAAGGAGAGATGGAAAAACTGGTAGAAGATATGGCTCCCTGCTGCTGAGTTGAAGGAGAAGGGAGTACCAAGGTTGTCTCGGCCACCGAGGAGCAATCAGAATCATGGTGGCATGATCATTCTTCAACTTAACCAGAGTCTTGAGAATGAGAGGGAATGGAGGGAATGCATAGAGGGGATATGATAGAGACTTATAAGATCATGAAGGGCATAGAGAGAGTAGAGAGGGACAGATTCTTCAAACTTTCAAAAAATAAAAGAACAAGAGGGCACTCGGAAAAGTTGAAAGGGGACAGATTCAAAACGAATGCTAGGAAGTTCTTCTTTACCCAACGAGTGGTGGACAACTGGAATGCACTTCCAGAGGGCGTAATAGGGCAGAGTACAGTACTGGGGTTTAAGAAAGGATTGGACAATTTCCTGCTGGAAAAGGGGATAAAAGGGTATAAATAGAGGATTACTGCACAGGTCCTGGACCTGTTGGTCCGCCGCGTGAGCGGACTTTTGGGCATGATGGACCTCAGGTCTGACCCAGCAGAGGCATTGCTTATGTTCTTATGCATATAGGAAGAGATTCGTCCATTTAAACTAGGTAAGTTGGGGGAGGGTACCCACTCACGCACTGGTGAGGTAAGTAACCATCCTGGCAAGGTAAGCTGCCACTCCAATTCGGAGTCTGAGGTAAGTACACACATAACAAATAGTACTATAGGAACCACACTAACTCAGGCAGAAAATTTGCCAGGGAATCTGAAAAAACACAAAGTATGGAGGGCTATATATGTTAATGCCCACAGTTTAGGTAATAAAATTTTGGAATTAGAAACGGAAATGAGAAACACCGAGCTAGATGTGGTAGCGATATCCGAGACCTGGCTCACAGATTCCCATGGGTGAGATATGGCTATACCGGGATACAACTTACTTCGTCGAGACAGAGAGGGCAAAACAGGGAGAGGGGTAGCACTTTACACTAAGGAGGACATCAAAGTTACCAGGATCACGGACGTCAAGTACACCGGAGAATCTCTTTGGGTGAACCTGGCCAGGGGGAATGACAAATGCCTGTATCTTGGGGTTGTATACAGACCTCCAAGACAACAGGAAAACATAGATATGGAGCTAATTGAAGATATAGAGACCATCACTTTGCACGGTGACACGGTGTTGCTAGAGGACTTCAATATGCCAGATGCAGATTGGAACAAACTTTCCACTACAACCTGCAGCAGAAGAAGGCTAACCTCCATACTAAACTCCATAAAGGGAGCACAACTCAGACAGATGGTGTTGGAGCCCACTAGGGATCAGGCGATACTGGACCTGGTACTCACCAACGGGGAAAGTGTCACAAAGGTCTCGGTAGGCGATAAGTTGGCCTCCAGTGACCACAACATGGTGTTGTTTCACCTCAGGAAAGGATTCACTAGATCCATCACATCCACAAAGGTCCTCAACTTTAGGGGCACTAACTTTGAAAATATGAGTGATTTCGTTTATCGGGCACTGTAAAATCAGGCCGCAACTGATAATGTAGACGCAATGTGGTCAGTTCTGAAATCTACCCTACACGAAGCAACCAACCTATACATAAAAATGGTAAGCAAACAGCAGAGGAACAATAAATCTCAGTGGTTCTCTGCGGAGATCTCGGACCTCATAAAAAAGAAGAAAAAAGCATTTATCTCCTGCAAACAATCAGGAAAACGAGAGACCAAAGAAGACTATCTGGCTAAGTCTAGAGCCGTCAAAACAGCAGAGAGGCCAAACTCCGGATGGAAGAGAATCTGGCAGAGAACATTAAAAAGGGGGATAAATCCTTCTTCAGGTATATCAGTGACAGAAAAAGGAATACAGATGGGATTGTGCGCCTTAAGAAATCAGATGGGAACTATGTAGAACCGGACTCCGATAAAGCCAAACTACTAAATGAATACTTCTGCTCAGTCTTTACCTGCGAGGCGCCGGGATCCGGCCCACAGCTGCAGACAAGGGAAAGCTCAGAAGACCCGTTTCAAGATTTTGAGTTTACGTCCAGCAGCGTCTACTACGAACTTTCAAAGCTCAAAGTGAACAAAGCTATGGGACCTGACAAACTACATCCCAGGGTGCTTAGAGAGTTGAGTGATGTCCTAGCGGAACCGTTATCCATGCTCTTCAATCTTTCCCTGAGTACAGGAAGAGTCCCAGTGGACTGGAAAACAGCTAACGTCATTCCACTCCACAAAAAGGGTTGCAGGACAGAAGCTGAAAATTACAGACCGGTGAGTCTCACATCGATAGGGTGTAAAATTATGGAAACACTAATTAAACACAAATTAGATACAATCATAAATGACGAGAATCTACGAGACCCCCATCAACATGAATTTACAAAGGGAAGGTCCTGCCAATCCAATCTGATCAGCTTCTTCGACTGGGTAACGAAAAAGCTGGATATGGAGGAGTCCCTGGATGTCGTATACTTGGACTTCAGTAAGGCTTTTGATAGTGTCCCACACCGCAGGTTATTGAGCAAGATGAGTTTGATGGGATTAGGAGAAACGTTAACTGCATGGGTAAAAGACTGGCTCAGTGGCAGACTTCAGAGGGTGGTGGTGAACGGCACTCTCTCCGAAACGTCAGAAGTGATCAGTGGTGTGCCGCAGGGTTTGGTCTTGGGTCCGATCCTATTTAATATCTTCGTGAGGGACCTAGCTCAAGGGCTTCGAGGGAAAATTGCATTATTCGCCGATGACGCCAAACTATGCAACATAGTAGGCAACAGCTCAGTGCCTGACTGCATGATGCAGGACCTACACTTACTGGAACATTGGTCCTCAACTTGGCAACTAAGTTTTAATGCCAAAAAGTATAAGGTCATGCACCTTGGCAACAGAAAGCCATGCAGAAATAGCAAGACCCTAAATAGCAAGACCTTAGCAAGAACGGGACTTGGGAGTAATCATTAGCAAAGACATGAAGTCTGCCAACCAAGTGGAGAAAGCTTCATCCAAGGCTAGACAAATGATGGGTTGTATCCAAAGAAGTTTCGTCAGCCAGAAAACCGAAGTTATAATGCCATTGTACAGATCCTTGGTGAGACCTCATCTGGAATATTGTGTACAATTCTGGAGACCGCATTATCAAAAAGATGTGCAGAGAATGGAGTCGGTTCAGCAAATGGCCACCAGGATGGTCTCAGGACTCAAGGATCTCCCGTATGAGGAAAGGCTGGTTAAGTTGCAGCTATACTCACTCGAGGAACGTAGAGAGAAGGGAGATATGATTGAGACGTACAAATATCTCACGGGCCATATTGAGGTAGAAGAGGAAATCTTTTTTCTTAAAGAACCTACAGCGACAAGAGGACATCCGTTGAAACCCAAGGGTGGGAGATTTCATGGTGACACCAGGAAGTACTTCTTCACCAAGAGGGTGGTTGATCATTGGAATAGTCTTCCACTGAAGGTAATTTAGGCCAGCAGCACGCTGGACTTCAAGAGAAAATGGGATAGGCATGTGGGATCACTTCAGTGAAGAATTTAGTGGGTGGGTCATTAGAATGGGCAGACTTATTGGGCCGTGGCCCTTTTCTGCCGTCATCTTCTATGTTGCTACGTTTCTTTTCCAGAAGAAAAGCATCTGCCTCGAGGCGGTGAGGAGAGTATATCCTGGAGCAGAACTGTGGCAGTTTGTAGTTGTGGGGAGCTGCAAAGAGGTCTATCTGAGGCGTTCCCCACTGTGAAAAAATGTGATGAAGAGGCAAGGAATAGAGTGTCCATTCATGAGGTTGCAGAAGACGACTCAAGTTGTCCGCCAAGCAGTTCTTCGCCCCTTGTATGTAGACAGCTTTGAGGAAGGCGTTGTGGCGGATTGCCCAAGCCCAAACCTTCAGAGCTTCTTGGCAAAGGGAGGCAGATCCCGTCCCTCCCTGTTTATTGACATAATACATGGCAACTTGATTGTCCATCCAAATGAGGACTACCTGGTCGTAAAGAAGATGTTGAAAAGCGTTGAGGATCGCTCTGAGTTCCAACAGATTGATATGACACTGACGATCCGTACTGGTCCAGTGGCCTTGTGTACGGAGACCATCGAGATGAGCGCCCCAAGCGTAAGTCGAAGGATCTGTCGTGAGGACCTTCTGATGGGGGGCGTTTGAAAAAGCAAGCCTCTGGAGAGATTGGAAGAGAGCATCCACTAACAGAGAAACTGCTTCAATGAAGCAGTGACTGTTATGTGTCGAGAAAGTGGGTCGAAAACCTGCGTCCATTGAGATGCCAGGGTCCACTGAGGAATTCTGAGGTGAAGTCTGGCAAAAGGAGTCACGTGTACCGTGGAGGCCATGTGACCTAGGAGTACCATCATGTGTCTCGCTGAGATGGAAGAGCGGGAAGACACTGTATGACAGAGTTGAAGAAGAAATTCCAGACATTCTTGTGGGAGGAATGCTCTGAGCTGGACACTGTCCAGAACAGCTCTGATAAATTGTAGATTCTGTGAGGGCTGAAGTTGGGATTTGGGAAAGTTGATTTTGAATCCCAAACTTTGTAGGAACCAGGTAGTCCGTTGGGTCGCTACAATAACCCGAGATGTTGAATCTTTGATGAGCCAGTCGTCGAGGCAGGGAAATACCTGAAGACCATGGTTCCTTAGAGCTGCTGCTACCACTACCAGGCACTTGGTTAACACTCTGGGAGATGAAGCCAGGCTGAAGGGCAACACTCTGTATTGATAATGCAGATTCCCCACCCGAAATCTGAGATATTGATGGGAGGCCGGATAAATGGGAATATGAGTGTAAGCCTCCTTGAGATCTAGAGAGCATAACCAGTCGTTCTGCTCGAGAAGGGGATAAAGGGATGCCAGGGACAACATTCAAAATTTTTCTTTGACCAAAAATTTGTTGAGAGCCCTGAGATCCAGAATGGGCCGCAGATCGCCCGTCTTCTTCGCAACAAGGAAATTACGGGAGTAAAACCCCCTGTTTTGCTATTCCAAAGGAACTGGATCGATGGCATGGAGACGAAGCAGAGCTTGAGCTTCCTGAAGAAGAAGGGCGGTCTGGGAAGGATTGGAAGGATACTCTCTTGGAGGAAGCTCTGGTGGAACCTGAGTGAAATGAAGAAAGTATCCTTCCCTGATGATGGTCAGCACCTAGAGGGCAGATGTAATTGTCATCCATCGGTGGTAAAAATGATGGAGACGACCTCCTATAGGGGGCAGAGAAGGAAGAGACAGAACGATGGAGGTTATGCTCTGTTGTAAACAGTCAAAAAGGCTGTGAAGCCTTGGTGCAGCAGAAGGTTGAGATTTTTCTTGCTTCTGAGGCTGCTGTTTCTTAGGAGGGGAGCGAGTATAAGGAGCTGCCCTTGGAGCAAAATGCCTCTGGTAAATGGGAGGAGGACATGTAGACTTGGCAGGAGTTGGCTTGGGCTTAGGTCTGACAACAGAAGCAAAAGATTTTTCATGTTCAGACAACTTCTTGGTGGCTCCCTCGATAGATTCATCAAAGAGGTCATTGCCTGCACAAGGAATATTAGCCAAGTGGTCCTGAAGATTAGGATCCATGTCAATAGTATGAAGCCAGGCAAGGCGACGCTTTGCTACAGAGCAAGCAGCCACCCGGGTAGACAACTCGAAGGCATCATAAGACGACTGAAGGAGATGTAATCTGAGTTGTGATAGAGAAGCAATGACTTCTTGAAATTCAAAGTGTTTTTGAGTACCCAAATAACTCAAAAATTTAGGTAAAAGAGTTATGAGGAACTCAAAATAAGTAATAATAAAATGAAAATTATAATTAATGACTAGAGGACATCACAGAATTTTGATAGATGCGACGTCCGAATTTGTCCATAGATTTCCCTTCCCTTCCAGGAGGAACGGTGGCATAAACCTTGGAAGGATGGGACCTCTTTAAGGATGACTCCACAAGCAGGGATTGATGAGATAACTGTGAGTTGTCAAACCCTTTGCGATGGAGAGTTTTATACCTAGAGTCCAATTTGCCTGGAACAGCTGGAATGGTATAAGGGGTCTCCAGGCATCTGGCAAAAGTCTGAGACAAAAGCTTGTGAAGAGGAAGCTTAAGTGACTCTGCCAGAGGTTGAGATAGATGCATGACTGTGAGATACTCCTTAGAGCATTTGGAACCAGTATCTAATTGAAGATCCAAGTCAACAGCCATCTGACAATGAAAAAGATAGCTGATCCGCCAATGCTTTGCATCGAGAAGGACTCGAGGTCATTAAGGTAGCCTAGGTCGAAGATAAAACTTCGGCAGGAAAAAAGCCATCAAAAGAATATGGAGACTTGGATGAAGCAATCGAAACCACTGCATCCTCGAGGTGTGGAAGTGGAGACCTCGATCGAGGAATCGGCGGTTTAGTCGAAGTAGGTGTAGATCGAGGCTTAGTTGAAGAGGGATGTTCTTTAGAAGAAGAACTATGCCTGGAAGTATGCCTCGATCGTCAGTGAGAACGGTGTTTGGAAGCAGATCTCGAAGATCGAGGAGACTTTGCCTCGGAGACAGAAGCAGCCGATGCCACCAAAGAATGGATAGGACTGGAGGCTGTAGATCGAAGCTCCAGAGGCTTGGTGGAGGAACCTCGATGCACTCCCAAAGACTCTGCTCCTTGTATAGAGCATGAGGCACTTGCAAAGATTCTGCTCCTTGCTTTACGTGCTTAGATGCCAGACCAGACACTCACAGAGACTCTACTCCCTGCAAAGAGTGAGCAAGCTCAGACTGAGGCAAAGGAAGCAGCTCGACCTCACAGGAGTCTGCAGAATGCCCAGGCTGGATGAGAGGATGAAGCTTTGGTCCCATATTAGTAAGGAACTGAATGAATTGCTTCTACAACATGGTCTAGAAAGAAGTCGGCAAGGATGGATCAGCATCTGAAACCAGACCACCTGCTTTGGATGGAGGTTCCACCGAGGCAGTGTAAATGTGCTTCGACTTGGAAGTCTTAGGCACCTTAAGCACCACCACTGGAACTTTCTGCTGAACTATCTGACCTGAGGATACAGGGGAAGATACAGCAGACGTTGTCGAGGAGAGAGCCACTGCAAACGATGAAGGTCTGATGAGGCTCAAGGTGGAAGCAGTAGAAGCAGGAGGAGTCTCGGTCGAAGGTGAGGCCGAGGTTGCCTTCAAAGTCGAGGGATCGGAGAAAGAATCTATCCCGAAGAGCTTCTCCATCAAAAGACGATGACGTTTAAGGGCTCGAAGTTGAAGAGTAGCACAGCGCTCGCACGACTTCGGTTAATGATCCGGCCCAAGGCACCAATGGTGTGGGTCCGTGAGGGAAATCGCACGCTAGCACTGGCTACACTTCTTGAAGCCCGCTGCTGGCCGGGACATAGGAGGAAAAACAGCCGCTGCAAAATCAAAGCCCCTGGGTTGCGGCCGAGCGGCCTGCTCCGGCAGCCGAATGGAAGAAAGTACAATTTTTTTTTAAAAGAATAAAACAGCGATTCATGAAGAAAAAAAACACAAACCGCGGTGTAGAGAAGGCACAAAGTAACAAAGTTAAACGCAGAGTCAAAGACGGACTTCTCGGCTCTGCGGAAAACTGAGAACTGAGGAGACACGCCCTACGTTGGGCGGGAAGGCACTCGCGCATGCGCGGTGCGGTCGACTCGAAACTTCTAGTTTCTTCAAACAAGTCTGTTTGCGAGCTTCCGCATCCGGGCTCCGCTGATGATGTCACCCATATGTGAGAATAGGCTGCCTGCTTGTCTTGGGATAATGACATGATCTTCTTGCCTCTTCTATACTTCTGTAGAACCACGGACAGATCAGGCACCATAAACATTAATTCACAATTGTTTATATCCCCTCCCAATTTACTTTAGTTCCATCATGACAACAACTGTCTTTGGCTCAGAGCTAAGAACAAGATGCCTTGCAGAACTCTGCTATCAAGGGCCATCTATCTACTCACTAGGTGTTGCCAGTGCTAAATATTTTGATGCAATATTGTTCCGCTTATTGGTTCAATCTTCCATTTTAAGCATGCTTGACTATTGCAATATCATTTATTTGGGAATCTTAAAAAAAAAAAAAAACCTTCAAAGCCTCCAAGTTATTCAAAATTCGGCATTTCGACTGATTTTTGGTTTAAAAAAATGGGAACACATAAGTCCCTATTATCAAAAACTTCACTGACTGCCCCTGGAAGCAAGAGTTTTGTTCAAATTTTTCTGTCTTTGCTTTAAATCAATATTTGGTCTGACCCCTATGTACTTGGTCTCTCAATTTAATTTGGGTAACTCTATTAGGCCCACACATAAAATTCATAGGTTCACCTATCCAACAATAAAGACCTGCCTTTATAAAAAATTCCTGGACAGAACTCTCGCTTTCCAGGCAGGTAAATGGCTGTGTAACATTATGCACTCCTCATCCTATTTTAGTTTTAGAGAATCAGTAAAAATGAAATTGTTCAATCGATTTGTAACCTAAAAATTCTATAGTTTTTACTTCTTCTATTCGATATGCATGTTCTGACGATTCTATATTGTGACTATTTCTCTGATTGTCCAGCACATCTTGTTGTAAACCGCCTCGAACTAGTATGGCTTTGGTGGTATATAAGAATAAAATTATTATTATTATTACTAGTGTTTAAGCCCATTATATTAACGGGTGCTAGAATATATGCCTGTCTGTCTTTCTTTATTTATGTCTTTCTCCCTGCTCCTGTCTCTTTCTTCCTTTCTTTCTGTCTCTCTCCCTCTGCTATTTTTCTCTCTCTCTCCCTGGCACCCTTTGTCTGTCTGTCTTTCTTTCTTTCTGTCTGTCTCTCTGGTCCCCTGTATGTCTTTATTTCTGTCTGTCTCTCTCCCTGGCCTCCTTTGTCTGTCTGTATTTCTTTCTGTCTCCCCCCCCTTTCCTTTGCAGAAACAGCAGCGGTATTTCCCTTCCCCTCCAGGTCCCTGTGAAGTAGTAGCAGCATTTTCCCCCACCCCCCATTCCCTTCTCCCCCCCCCCCACTTTCCTTTGCAGAAGCAGCAGCGGTATTTCCCTTCCCCTCCAGGTCCCTGCTGAAGCAGTAGCAGCATTTTCCCCCACCCCCCATTCCCTTCTCTCTCCCCCCCACTTTCCTTTGCAGAAGCAGCAGTAATATTTCCCTTCCCCTCCAGATCACTGTGAAGTAGTAGCAGCATTTTCCCCCACCCCCCATTCCCTTCTCTCCCCCCCACTTTCCTTTGCAGAAACAGCAGCGGTATTTCCCTTCCCCTCCAGGTCCCTGTGAAGTAGTAGCAGCATTTTCCCCCACCCCCCATTCCCTTCTCTCCCCCCCACTTTCCTTTGCAGAAGCAGCAGTGATATTTCCCTTCCCCTCCAGATCCCTGGGAATAGTAGCAGCATTTCCCCCCCACCCCCCCATTCCCTTCTCTCCCCCCCCCACTTTCCTTTGCAGAAGCAGCAGTGGTATTTCCCTTCCCCTCCAGGTCCCTGCTGAAGCAGTAGCAGCATTTTCCCCCACCCCCATTCCCTTCTCTCCCCCCCACACTTTCCTTTGCAGAAGCAGCAGTGATATTTCCCTTCCCCTCCAGATCTGTGAAGTAGTAGTAGCATTTCCCCCCACCCCCCCATTCCCTTCTCTCCCCCCCCCCCCACTTTCCTTTGCAGAAGCAGCAGCGGTATTTCCCTTCCCCTCCAGGTCCCTGCTGAAGCAGTGGCAGCATTTTCCCCCACCCCCCATTCCCTTCTCTTACCGTGAGCTGTCCTGCTCCGTTCGGCCCCTCCCCCTTCCCTTCCCACGGGCTGGCCTGCAAGTTTCAAAGTACCGGTGGCTCTTCTCAGGATCCCCATGGTGGCTGATCCTCCTGTAAAGAGCAGCCTGCGATGGTGTCCGGCTTTAGCGAACCTCGCAGGCCGCTCTCCAACTCGGTAGCACGTTCCCTCTGATGCAATCCCGTGCGTCAGAGGGAACGTGCTACCGAGGGTGGAGAGCGGCCTGTGAGGTTCGCTAAAGCCGGACACCATCGCAGGCTGCTCTTTAGAGGAGGAGCAGCAGCGGCAGCGGCGGTGGCAGCGGCGAGTTAGGGTGGGCGGTGTGTTCCCTGCTGAGGACACGGGCAGGGAGAGAGCTTGCCTGGCTTCCATGATGAGTGAGGGCGGGAGGAGGGGAGTGGCCAAAATGTTCCCTGCCGCCAGATTGGCGGCCACGGATCAGAAATCATAGCGGCAGGGATCACGAAATTTCAAGACCGCATGCACGCTCTAGGGTTTTATTATATAGGATTATTATTATTAAATGACCAGGACACCCCAGCACTGGCTAGCCCATAAAGCTTGATTCAGAAATTGAATTTAGGTCTCCCTCATCCCAGAGCTACTGTTTCTGCAAGCATCATACAACAAGGTGGAAATTAGTTTAAAATAGTATTTATATTCTATATACAGCTTTCCTCCAGATTAAGATCCTGAATTACAAATAGTCTGGCCCAAGGTCATTTTCTCTTCTGGAAATGAGCCATACTTATTGATAAATGTGAGGGGAAGCAGGGAACAAATGGTCTTACCACCAGTGTATAGGGTGCCTCCTTTTTGTGTACTTCCTCAGCAGAAGAGCAGGACGCCTCGGCAGAACTGGGCCCTGTGGGTGAAGTGTCAATAAAGTTCTCATCAACTACTCGGAAGCGGATCTCCTCACCAATATCCATGTACAGGTCATGGGCTCCCTCGTCTGTCTCATACTCCCATACCCACACCTGCTCTGTCTCATCACTGGAAAAGGCCACTGTCAAGGAAGAACTGAACCGTTCATACTGCTGAACCATCAAGTCTCTTTTACCTCAAAAGTTTCACAGTTCAGAGTCACAAGCAATGCAGAGCTTGAGATAAGCGAGAAAACATATGACCTTGCCAGCAGCTTCCACTTATTCATTCGGATTTCCAACCCAATTCGAACTTGCTTTTACTCGAGCTATTGCACTATCAGCTTTATTCACTTCTACTCTGGCTTTCCTCCTTTTAAACCACTGTTACCTCCTGTCCAGCCTCTGCAGCATCTGTCCAAATGGAATTAGATACATACTTTGCTTGTCTCTATAGATTTTGAGCAAAATTTAAACTCAATAATGAAACTTTAATTTTCATAACTCTCAAAAACTATTTTGTGGACAAAAGGTTTGGATCTACCTGGACCTGATGAAAACAACCCAGGATAAATGAAAATAATTTCTGGTGATGAGGCGCCTCTCACCCTCGCTGCACCACTGCCCCCATGTCTACCTTATAACCCAACAAAAGAAGACCAGGAGAAAAACTTCACAATCCAAATCAAACAAACCAACACAGTGGAGATGTTGGTGTGCAATGTTATTCAACAAATCATAAAATCTTGTGCGATGGCTCGACACACATGTGTTTCGGCCTATGGCCTGCCTCAGGAGTGTTGTGTATTAAGCCAGATTACATCATTCACATCTGGTTTATTCAATAAAGGCTCCTAAGGCAGGCCATAGGCCGAAATACGTGCGTGTCGAGCCATTGCACAAGATCTTATGATTTGTTGAATAAAATTGCACAGCAACATCTTCTCCACTGTGTTGGTTTGTTTATCTTATTATCCAGCCACTGTGCACACCTGGCCAGCATGGGATAAAACTCCATGGCCTTGCATTTCCCTCTCTTACCCTTCAGCAGCTAGCTTCTGTAAAGGGGCAAGTGGCAGCAACCCCTACTCACTCCCTGCAGCTGACCTGGAAGCCACCTTCTCTGTCACATTTTTACAGCTGCTAATTCCCAGCAGGTAAATTCTCATAAGTGCAGATTCCTTACCAATGTCAAGTTCTGTCTCAGCAACTAGTATGATGGCCTTGTTAAAAAGATGAGTGGAAGAGCGGAAGCATTATAGGAAAGAGTAAGTTGTAAGGACAAGTTCTGCAATATCCATTTTAGTAGGACTCAATATAAGGATACAATTTTCCTGGCTGTTGCAGGGATTCTGGAGGGATTACAATGTCATCAAAGAAGCCAAGAGACACTGTCAGAAGAACGGAAAAAAGAAAAAAGTTATAATCCATATCTTTGGCCACCATCAGGATCTTACTTCAGCTTCAAGAAGAGACAACTCAAGGGAGATATGATAGGTGTCTATAAAATACTGACTGGAGTGGAAAGGGTAAATGTGAATTGCTTATTTACTCTTTCCAAAAATACTAGAACTAGGGGGCATTTCTTCACATAATGTGTAATTAAACTCTGGAATTCATTGCCGGAGAATGTGGTAAAATCAATTAGCTTAGCGGGGTTTTAAAAAAAGGCTTGGATAATTTCCTAAACGAGAAGTCCATAGGCCATTATTGAGATGGCTTGGGGAAATCCACTGCTTATTCCTAGGATGATAAGCAGCATAAAATCTGTTTCACTACTTGGGATCTAGCTGGGTACTTGAGACCTGGGTTGGTCACAGATGGAAACAGGATATTGGGCTTGATAGACCTTTGGTCTGTCCCAGTATGCCAATTCTTATGTTCTTACTTTGAAAGGTAAAGGACAGGTAGCCTTCTGAAAGTTTGTTGTAAAATTAATGTGCAGCCAAGATTTTTGCAATAGAAATTTAAGAAAACAGCTGAAACCTGGATTTATAAAAAAGTTGGTACACAGGAGAGGATCTTTGTTTACCTAAAAACCAAAGTAACTTATTTATAGCAGGTGTTTGTTGTGGACAGTGTCACAACTCTATGACATCATCCATATAGAATTTGCAAAGGAAAAGCTTCTCTTAGCTTCCTATGTTTTAGAAGTCTTGATTACAAATTACATGTGCATTCCTTCTTGTACTGAATCAATGTTTGAGTACTGCTCAGTGAGTTTTTGTATAACTTAATTGGAATACAGTTTTAAGGGGAATATCCTACTATCCATGGAAAATTCTGGTGAGCCCCCAGCTGCTGTTCCTTCTGCATGTGTGTGCAGTTCTAGCACTTCACAGAAAAGAGCCAGGGAAGGTAGATGGAAAGCAAAAACAAGAGGCAGAGCTCTGAGAGAAGTGAATAGCTACAGAGTGAATGCTGAGGGATAAGAAGTGGCTGGCTCAGTCTCATTACTATTCAATCAACCCTTGTACATTTTTTGGACAAACCCAACCAAGAAGTGAATCTGTTCCTGCTTACATATCACATTTATAATTGATGGACAAGGCTTCTAAAACTGCAGAGTCATCATGTTTTACTTTGCATCATGTAGAAGTCAATGCAACTTTTGTCCATGTAGAGAATCATACAATTTGGTCGGGGTGACCTAACCTTTGCACAGACTTATAGATATTATACAAAACCCAAGGGTTCTGGAATATTTTATGAATGGCAAAATAAATAGTATTGGTTATCTCCCTCTTTCTCACAAGTTTGCAAGCTGACAAATACGATTCTTTTGGCATTTGGTTGGTTACTAGGGCCTTGCCTTACTAGGTTTGTGGAACAAATACTGTGTGCCTGTTGGTGTTTATGTCACTTACCGTGGACTCCCTCCTGGCTGCAGCCTTTGATCTTGCCGATCAGAATTTCATCCAGGAAGGGACGGAACACCACGTAGCGGAAATGAACTGCAAGAAAACGACAAATGAGAGATGCCCCTGACACTTTGATTTGCTGAAGTGACCAATTAGAGCAGGGGTGCGCACACTTTCTTGGCTTGCGAGCTACTTTTAAAATGACCAAGTCAAAATGATCTACCAACAATAAAATTCTAAAAAACAGAAAGCACACTGTACGCAGAGAAAATGTTAATTATCATTTATATTCAGGGTTTTTTCAAAGAGGTCAAGGCAGATGACTTTAAAATATGCAATGTCACCTCAGTAACAACTATACAAAAATAGACCAGAGGGTCAGACAAGAGGTCCATCATGCCCAGCAGTCCGCTCACACGGCGGCCCATCAGGTCCAAGACCTGTATAGTAATCCTCTATCTATACCCTTCTATCCCCTTTTCCTTCAGGAAATCATCTAATCCCCTCTTGAACCCCAATACCATACAAATATACCCCTTCCCTTTTACGAAACTGCGAAAGCAATTTTTAGCACTGGGAGCTGCGCTGAATGCCATGCGCTGCTTCCGACACTCATAGACTCCCTGCGCTAAAAACCGCTATCGCAGTTTAGTAAAAGGGGGCCATAGTGCAAAATATAGACAGCAGATATAAATTCAGACACATTTTGATCACTAAATTTAAAATAAAATCATTTTTCCTACCTTTGCTGTCTGGTGATTTCATGAGTCTCTGGTTGCACTTCCTTCTTCTGACTGTAAATCCAATATTTCTTTCTTTCTTTCTGCCTCCTGCATGCTTCTCTCCTCCAGACCTCATTCCATTCCCCAACTAACATATTTCTCTGTCCCTCCATGAGTCCAACTTTTTCTTTGTCTCTCCCAGCCCCCTCCCCTTTTCTTCTTTCTCTCTCTGTCTCTGCCCCCCCTTTCTTTCTTTTTTTTATTTTAACAAGTTTTATTGAATTTTCACAATGGCAAATACACCAGATAGCCAAATCTCCACCCCAAAATATAAACAGTCATACTGGTACTCTTCAATATAAGGTAATACTATCCAACCCAAAATTTTCCCCTCCCTCTCTTTCTTTCTCCCTGCCCCCTTTCTTTCTTTCTGTCTCTTTCTCTCTCCCTGCCCTCCCCCCCAAGCCACCGCCATCGATTTCTCCCTGCTTCCCTGATGCCAGGCCAGACACGTACAAGCACCGGGCCCACAGCCTTCCCCCCCACTCAACTTCAATTCTGACGTCGGAGAGCAAGTTCCGGGCCTGCTAGACAGCGATTGGCTGGCCCGGAACTTCCTCTTCGACATCAGAATTGACATCAGGGGGGAAGGCTGTGGCCCCGGTGCTTGTACTCGCCTGGCCTGGCATCGGGGAAGCAGGGAGAACAGAATGCTTAGGCTACGTGAGTCTATCGTGGAGCCCAGGATGGAACCGTGGTAATGGAAATGACTCTAGGAGGAAAAAGCTGAGTATCACTGACAACAGCTGCAGGAGGAATGAAGAGAACTACGATCCCCTCCCGATGTCCAGCGAAATTGGTGCAAAGGGAACATAGGGCAGAATTCGCAACACCTGAGTAGAGGCCAGCCAGACCTATACCAACAAGAATCTGGACCTTGAAAAGACGGCCACTGAAGGTGATCTTCGAGGCAGTGTCCTCATCCAAAGAGGGTCCAAAGAGTTCGGTTCTCAGACTCTACACTAGCAGAAAAAGTACTAAGAACCCAAATGAGATCATAAAGGCACCCAGCATCGCAGCCACACCAACCTGCATCAGCGGAGGACAGGCATGCACCTCCACCGAGGACGCATTGCGCAGGTCGGAATGACAGGCACATGTCATAAAGGAAGTGGCCGCCACCCGGCTACCTGAGGATACTAGAAAAGAAAATTTTATTTCATAACAGTCTCCTACAATCCTGAGAATCCTGAACATCACTCCATCATCACTAGGGAGGGCTGTGCACTGGAAAACCTGCGCCATGGCGGAATCTACCTCAGGATGCTCAAACCTGCCAAAAAAGCAGGATTCAGGTGCTAAAGTGTAAACATAGCTTTAGAAGATCAGAGAAATCCATCCAGGGGAGCACATTGTGCTGAAACCAGACCTAGGAGCTGTGGACGGAATGGAAAAAGCACAGGAGAATGGTCCAGGACCGAAGCCTGGAAGGTGGAAAATCCAAATGGAGCTCTATTAGAACATCAGCCAAAAAGAGGCGGACAGAAGCCCACTGAAAATGTGAAGGATCAACACCTCCAAATCCGGATGCTCAGAGTGGCCGAGCAGACTAGTCTCAGCAAAGGCACCAGTGGCAGGAGACAGAAGAAACAAAATCTGAATGGCAACTACTGCAATCGAGGTCTAGCAGGATCAGACAAGAGAGCTCCCGAACAGGAAGCTTCACCACAGAGGCAGTAGACCGAAAAAGTCCCAACGTGCCCACCAGCTGTATCCAATGAGTGGGGTCTGAGGATGCGCAGTTCCGAGGAGCCAAGTAAAATCCGATGAGAAGGCCCACTCAACCACCACGGTAGAGCTCTGTTGAGATACATGCATCGCGGCAAAAGAGTCCCTAGACTTGGAATGCAGGTGTACAGCACCAGACTCTAGAATGGCCTCTGGGTGAGATTTTCTTCGGAAAGCACAGACCCAGGCCAGCTTCCCAGCCCAAGAGGACATGGAGGAGGCAAAGTCCAAAGCTCCTGCCCCCTCCCGCAGCATGCTATATGCAATCGCTGATCCAGCGCCCATCCAGCGTAATCAATGTCTACATTCAATAGATTAGAGACTAGGGAGTCCATCCCAATCAATCAATTTTGAGTCAAATCAAGAGGGTTTTGAGGCAGAAATCAAAGTTAGAAAAAAAGATTGATTTTAAAATCCAAGATGGTTGCTGTCACAAATTCACGCCATAAACGGCAAAAAATAAACAAAAATAAAAAATAGCAATTTGGGGAGGTGGGGGACCTGAACCCTACCCACAGAAACTGTGAAAAACAACTTTTAAATTAATCCACAAGCCACCCCCAAAATTCCCATAGGAAATAATAGAGGTACCAACAGTTTCTGTAGTGCCTCTGTCTGTCAGAGTTTTTACAGCAGCTGAGTGGAGTAAAAGGACTTTCTGCCTCAGAAACAGCTCCAAATGCACAGAATTGAAGATCTTCGGACTGCCAGCTGGCCAGAGACCGACTACACCCTCCGCCCTCATGGATCCTCTGCCATGCGGTTGGCAATAGGAAAGGCAGCCTACACCTTGAAACCCGGGTGGGTTTTTGCCCTTATGCACACAGTCTGTGCTGGAAACCTGCGACAGGGGTCACTTGCCAGTAAACTCAACGGGAAGGGACCCCAGGTACTTCCAGAAGGCGGCACACAACAAGCTGGCTTCACAGATCCACCAGAGTTTCTCTGTGAAACTGCAATCCAGCACCACAAGACTGCTTCCTTTTCTCTGACAGCGAACCACTGGGGAGGAGTCTCAAGGTACTGAAGCCACCGAGAAACAAAGTTTAAACGAACTTTAAGCGAAAAAATAAGAAACAGAAGCAGAGCAACAGTAAAAGACTTCTGCTCAGACTGCTTGCAGAAATTGGAAACTAGGGTTGTTTGCTGACACTCAGTCTAAGGGGTTGGAGCATATGTTTAGGAAAGATGTGGATTTCTACAACACCCGGACTGCGGGTTGGGATTGAACTCCTAGCATATGAAATCCAGAAGAAACATAACAGAAGATTAGGTTCTTACTTCAATAATCTTCTTTCTAGTAGAAAGGCATACAAGTCTTCATCAGTCGGTTAGTCACCTTTAAATCGCAAGTCGTGTAGAAGGCATCATCTACATTTACAGTCCCACCTCATCTATGTTTTGTGCTCCTCAGTTTGTACCAAAGCAGTTGGTAACCACTACAAAAAGGAGCAAGAGGAGGGACACAGGAATCCCCGACCAAGCAAAGTCTGTTCTGACCTTAAACGCAATTCAATTAAAGAAAACCATTGCCATTAGGAACAGAAAATAAGGTGGAACCCAACAAGCCACCTACCTGAGTGCAAGTGGCACCAACACCTATTTGATTTCCTCACTCTCCCATTTGCATTTATAAACTTCTGGGTCCTTTTTTTGTTTTTAAACTGGAGAGCATTATCTACAACTTTTCTAATTGAGAAGTAGACCTCTGGTCACTGTAGAGACCTTCCAGCTATTCATCACTCTGCAGACCGTTTGACAGCAGAAGGTCAAGCATCAAGACACATCTAAGACAGTAAGCAGGCTAAATGAAAATCTGACATGGTGGGCCAACAAGACTCATATGCCTTTCTACTATAAAGAAGATTATTGAGGTATATGAGTCTTGACAAGTGGGATGTTCCAAAGCAGTTCTAGAGTGGAATACATAAGCCTACTGCTAGCACCAAGGATCCAAAAGTAGCATCCTTTCATGCCACCACAACCACCATTTAAAATTTCATGAAAGTATGGAGGGTGAACCAAGTGGCCACCCTAAAAATCTCCTCAGGCAGAACCACCTGGAACTCCACCTATGAAGAAGCCACACTTCTTGTAGAGCATGCCCTCACCAAGATTGGTGTTTGCTTACCACACCTGATGTATGTTGAAGAGATAGCCATGAATCCATCTGGAAATGGAAGTCTTAGAGATCAGCTTCCCTAACCAGCTAGGATTTGTCAGGACGAAAGGATGATCAGAGAAAACATTGAAATAGCCTAAACTAAACTAAACTAAACTAAACCTTAAGTTTGTATACCGCATCATCTCCACAGAAGTAGAGCTCGACACGGTTTACAGGAATTGATATAGAAAGGAACTCCAAAGAAAAGCAGAAGAACTTGGTACAGAGAAGTTTAGAGAGACTTAGTATATCGAAGAGGGAGAGGTCGTTACATTTTAGAGAAAAGCCATGTTTTTAAATGTTTTGGGAAGAGTTGGAGGGAGGTCAGACTCCGAAGCGGGATAGTAAAGCTGTTCCAGAGTTCGGTGACCCTGAAGAAGAGGGATGTCCCTAATTTTCCTGCATGGGATATGCCTTTTAAAGAGGGGAAGGATAGTTTGAATTTTTGAGTAGATCTGGTGGAGTTGGGATTCGAGGAGTTCCAAGATAATAGAAAAAGGGGAGGAAGGATGCCATGTAGAGACTTGAAGGTTAGGCAGGCGCATTTGTAGTGAGCCAGTGAAGCTTAGACAGAAGCGGGGAGACATGGTTGAATTTGCTTTTTGCAAAGATTAGTTTAGCCGTGGTGTTCTGAATCCGCTGGAGTCTCAGAAGCCTTTTCTTTGTTAGGCTTAGGTAGATGGATTTACAGTAATCCAATCTGGAAAGAATAATGGATTGAACGAGGACAGCAAAGTGTTGTTGATGGAAACAGGATCTCACTTTCCTTAACATGTGAAGATTGAAAAAACATTTTTTTACTAGGGAGTTAAGGTGGTTGTTAAAGGACAGTGTAAAATCAATGATGATGACCAGAACTTTGCTTGAGTGTTCAAGCTGCAAAGTGGTGCCAGAGGAAAGTGGGATGAGGGTGGGTAGCTGATCTAATTTTGGGCCGAGCCATAGTAGTTTTGTTTTGGTCTTGTTTAATTTCATTTGTACAGTGAGGGCCAAGGATTGGAGGTTTGATATACATGAAGAGATGTTCTCAGAGAGATTGGTGAGGTTAGAGTCGGTTTCGAGGAGGACAAGGATGTCATCGGTGTAAGTGTAAAGTGTTTCCAAGGGGGATAGTTGGAGGAGTTTCAGGGAGGACATATAAAAATTGAAAAGAATCAGAGATAAGAGGTGAACCCTGGGGAACTCCACAAATTGGTTTCCAAGGGAGGGATAAGGAGCCATTCATGTTAACGAAGTAGGAGCGGGAACCTAAGAATTTTGAGAACCAATCTAGGACTGATGAGTTTATGCCAATTTCAGAAAGTTGGAGAATTAGTATATCATGATGGACAATATCGAAAGCCGCAGAAAGGTCGAATTGAAGAAGAAAAGCGAACTTGTTGCAAGAGTGAAGTTGTTGGACCTTTGAGATTAATGAGGCCAGTAGGGATTTGGTGCTAAAGTTGGGTCTGAAGCCGTGTTGGTAGGATAGGAGAATGGAGAATCTCTCAAGATAGGATGAGAGTTGGGTGGATATGATGGACTCCAGCATCTTGGTCAGGAGAGGAATATTTGCTATTGGGCGATAGCTGGCTGGTGTGGAGGGGTCTAGATCCGCTTTTTTCAGAAGTGGGGATAAGGCCATACCAAACAGAAACATTTTTGCAGCTCAAACATTTTTCCAACATGTTATAGTAACAGATTGTTCTTCATACCCTTAAGGTCTGACTGACATCACAATCTAAGTTTTTGACTCAAACTTCCTGACTGAGACAGTAGGCAAGCAGAGAAATACTGACAGGGCAGGGTTCCAGAATGACACACTTAGCAAGGTAAGAACCTAATCTCTTTTTCTAGTGCAATACGTGTATCATTCTTGTCAGCAGGGATGTACAAAAGCAATCCCAGAAACCCAAGTGGGACTTCAGCACCTGAGGACCCAAAAACAATGCCCTCCCATTCTGACATGTCCACTCTGTAGAATTTGGAGAAAATATGCATAGTCGACCAAGTCACTGCCCTACAAATCTCCTCAGGCAAAATCACCCAAGCTTCCGCCAATGAAGAAGCCACGCTTTTGTGTAATGTGCTTTCAAGGAGATCAGCGATTGCTTGCCACATGCAATATAGGTGCTTACGAGATGGTCATCCATCTCCTCCTCAATTGCCTAGGTAGTCATCCTAGGCCATATATGCTGATGAGATGGTCATCCATCTTGAAAGGTAGCCTTAGACGCTGGGTCTACCACCGGCGTCTAACATGAATGATAAGCACAAAATATGGTCTGACAATCGGAACTCATTGATGACTTCTAGATAAAATAGAACTCTCCACACATCCAGCTTCCTCAGAATTCATTCCGTTTTCTTTGACCCTGTGGCCTGGAACGCTGGCAATCTTACCTCTTGATTTATATGAAATGCTGAAATGACTTTTGGCAAAAAGGACAGGACCATGCGCAAAGAAACTCTCGCCTCCATGATCTTGAGGAAGGGCTCCCTACATGAAGGATTTTAAAGGTGAGGGACCCTATAGGACATGGCAGAAACCTTCAAAAATAGGTTTTCCAGACTCCCCTATCCCAATGTTGCCCATAGGCTGTAATAGCCTTACTCACTGTGAGATGTGCTCTGAAGGTGCTGCAGCCTGCTTCAGCTTTAAGCAGTAGCTGGATCTGGATCTAGGAGAAGAATCTGTGCCTCAATCAGCCAGGACTCCAACACCGAGATCTTCAGGTTGCCAGTCAGACCAAAGTCAGACTGTTCCTTAAAACACGCAGAACTGTGCATGTGAAGAGGGGGGGAGGCAAAATCGCAGTCAGCACCCTGAAAAGCCCCACTGAGCCCTTTGCAGATGCCTCTCAAGCACCTGCAATTCAGTAGGCAAGCTAAGCTACTAAGGATATGGACCCCGAACGCCACAAAGTTTTCTGCAAGCTGGCCAACTCAGTCCCCAAGGGATTAACCTGCTGGCTACAGACCCAAATCTCCTTCTTCTCCAATCAGGCAGAGTGCACCCCCACAATGGGAAGTTCTGGTGCACCGATAGCCGCAAAAATTGTGAAAAATAATAAAGAAATATACAGAGCAGATCAGAAAGACACCTTCCGGTTCGCATGCACAAGGAAAACCGAAGGGGGCAGCAGAGCCCTCTGGGAAAATAGGGAAAAAATAGTTTCCCATAACAAAACAATTGGCTGGAATCCAAGTTTTCTTTTTTTTTTTTGTATCTCAGCACTATATTTACCACTATCAGCTGCTATATAAACATTGGTTAAAAATTAAACCATTGAATAACAAAATAAGACAGACTGTTTTGATGCAGTTCTAAGATTAAAATTGACACCAACCTTTCCCCTCCATGGCTAGGGCAATTTGTTTCCACTATACAAAGAAGAAAGGCATACCACACACCTTTCAAAATTTCTCTGATTTTCACCTGGTTGCTAATATTGTATTTTCTGAATTTATTTTTCTACCGTGCATTTTCTGACATGTTTTCACAACACAGGCAGACCTTTCATGACACCTACTGTAACTTAAAGGGTTTCCCCTCTATCCCTGTGCTTCCCAGCCAGTCAGGTTCTCAGTATATCCCCACTGAATATGCACAAGATGGATTTGCATACATGGGAGGCAGTACATTCAGATCTCTTTAATGCATATTCATTGGGGATATCTGAAAAGACCAAGCACCAGAAGAACAAGAAACTTCACGTCATATTGTAAACAAATTTTAAATGTAAATTTACTAATATGTCCAAAAATGATTTTTATGACCAGTGAAACATTAAGCATATGAATCAGCAACCATTCATACTTTCAACATCCAAATTTAATTTTTAATTCACACTTACCTCTGTCTTCATTTGGCCATCCATAATTCCCATCATTTGGGGCTTCACATAGGAACGCCTTCATAGCAGACTATTGCTATGAAATCTATACAATCTTACAGATTTAATAGTAGGAAAGCTGAATAAAAAAAATTCTGCCTCCCTATTCCCTGAAGCCACTGAAAATGTGAATACAAATAAGAGGGCAAATCCCAGTGTAATGACATAAAGCAAGGCAAAGACACAAAGCAGATCCGGCACTCAATTGGTAACCAGTGTTAACTGTATAAGGAAAGGTGTAACTGATTCAGACTTAGAGATAGAGAAGATTCAAAAAGTGCAATCATTAAACATGAGCCAAAGGTTCATCCAAAATGAGACAATTCTACGTCATCTAATTTTAAGTTACAATACTGAAATACAAAGCCACGCGGTAACAGCCCCGAAGTTCTTTAAATCTCTATGGGCTTCGGGGCCATTAGCGCAGCTTTGTAAAAGAGGCCGTATGTTTTAATGCTATGCTTTGTAAGATATATGATAAAGTCATAAATATTACATATACAGGTGAGCATTTGTGTTTTATTTGTTATACTAGTGTTTAAGCCCGTTACATTAACGGGTGCTAGAATATATGGCTGTCTGTCTTTCTTTCTTTATGTCTCTCTCCCTGCTCCTGTTTCTTTCTTCCTTTCTTTCTGTCTTTCTCCCTCCTGCAATTTTTTTCTCTCTCTCCCTGGCACCCTTTGCCTGTCTGTCTTTATTTCTGTGTCTCTCTGGTCCCCTGTCTGTCTTTATTTCTGTCTGTCTCTCTCCCTAGCCTCCTTTGTCTGTCTGTATTTCTTTCTGTGTCTCCCCCCCCCCACTTTCCTTTGCAGAAGCAGCAGTGCTATTTCCCTTCCCCTCCAGATCCCTGTGAAGTAGTAGCAGCATTTCCCCCCACCCACCCCCCCATTCCCTTCTCTCCCCCCCCCACTTTCCTTTGCAGAAGCAGCAGCGGTATTTCTCTTTCCCTCCAGGTCCTTGCTGAAGCAGTAGCAGCATTTTCCCCCACCCCCCATTCCCTTCTCTCCCCCCCCCACTTTATTTTGCAGAAGCAGCTGTGATATTTCCCTTCCCCTCCAGATCCCTGTGAAGTAGTAACAGCATTTTCCCCCACCCACCCCCCATTCCCTTCTCTCCCCTACCACCACTTTTCTTTGCAGAAGCAGCAGCGGTTTTCCCTTCCCCTCCAGGTCCCTGCTGAGTAGTAGAAACATTTTCCCCCACCCCCCATTCCCTTCTTACCTTGAGCTGCCCTGCTCCGTTCGGCCCCTCCCCCTTCCCGTGTGCTGGCCTGCTGCGGCTGAAGGTTTTTTTCGGCGACTCCTCCTGTTAAAACTCCCCCCCCCCTCCCGCAACCGCTCCTGTTCAAAGCGGCCTGCTGAGGTTCACGGCCGCTGTAACGAACCTCGCAGGCCGCTCTCCAACTCGGTAGCATGTTCCCTCTGACGCGATTGCGTCAGAGGGAACGTGCTACCATGTGGAGAGCGGCCTGCGAGGTTCGTTACAGCGGCCGCGAACCTCAGCAGGCCGCTTTGAACAGGAGTGGTAGCGGCTGTTGGGGGGGGGGGGGAATTCGTGAGGGGCGGCGGGATTGAGTTTTTTCGGCTTACCCTATCTGGGGAAACCGCCGTGCCAATTTCAAAGCAGCTGCTTTTAACATAGGCGTAGCTGAACTGTACCTGATGGAGGAAGGGAAGGAACGGTGGGGCAAATTTCGTCAACGGCAGTCCTTGTGCGGTTCGAGAGAGGGGGAGGGGGGTGGAGTCGGCGACTTGCAGCTTCGCGTGCCTCCCACCCCCCCCCTTCCCTCCGGCTCCGCCGCCGATAGTCTCCACCTGCATTGCACCTGGCGCAGCACTCACCGGCCCGTCGGGCGGGGAACGGAGGAACAGGTTCAGGGCTGCCAGGGGGGGAGGATTGAGTCCGGCTGAGACTGGCAGGAAGAGGAAAGCGGAGCAGATGAGCCGGCACCGAAAAAAACTTTAAAGAGCCAGCCAGACCGTGAGTGCGAGCTGTTGTAAGTTTGCATGTGCACTCTTGCCGGCCACGGACATACGGATCACGGAAGCACGCTGATTAGACTGCGCATGCGCCGCCTACGGTTTTATTATATAGATTCTATGCATATTATTTACTGTGTACTCCTCTTAGGAATTAGGCAGAACAGAATTTTTTTTATAATAAAATAAATAAATATTTTTTTTAAGGAATACTAAAGTTTCTGAAAAATAGTAAAGCAAAATATAACCTTTGGTGTGAGAGGCTCCATCCCCAGGGAAGATGTAAGAGTCCTCCAGCTTGGTGATGTCATACAAACAGATGCAGAGTCCAACATTGTAAACAACCTGATGAGAAATGACAACAAGTAGGGGACAAGGGATTGGGACTTGTATATCAATGCTAGATAAAGTCTAAAAATTAGCTACTTTCCCACACATGTATGCTTAGAGTTACCCAAAGTCCGGATTTACCCGGTCATGTCCTCTTTTTAGAGGACTGTTTGTGTGGCCGGGGAGAAAGTGTCCAGACTAGAGCCTTATACTATCTGCCCTGCCCCCCCTTTCACCTGCATCCAGGCTTGGCTGAAACTGAATCTTTGGACCGGCTGGCAGCAGCAGTGAGATGAGCCTGCTGCTGTCAGCCTGCCCCAGAAACCTTCTTTCTAGAGCAGGGGTCTCAAAGTCCCTCCTTGAGGGCTGTATTCCAGTCAGGTTTTCAGGATTTCCCCAATGACTATACATGAGATCTATGTGCATGCACTGCTTTCAATGCATATTCATTGGGGAAATTCTGAAAACCCGACTGGAATGCAGCCCTCAAGGAGGGACTTTGAGATCCCTGCTCTAGAGCAAGGGTAAGCAATTCCGGTCCTAGAGAGCCACAGGCAGATCAGGTTTTCAAGATATCCACAATAGAGAATGATACGGTGACAAAATTCATCACCGTTCCCGTCCCCACGGATAACCGCGGGAAACCATCTTCATGTCATTCTTTAAGAAGAGAGGGAAGAATCAGAGTATGAATGGCCACAACCACTGACCCGCAAGCTTTGCTTTGAAGAATGCTGGGGACGGGAACGGTGATGAATTTGGTCACCGTGTCATTCTCTAATCCACAATGAATATATATGAGATGGATTTGCATGCACTGCCTCCCTGAGATGCAAATCTATCTCATGCATATTTATTGTGGATATCCTGAAAACATGACCTGCCTGTGGTTCTCAAGGACCGGAATTGCCTACCCCTGCTCTAGAGCATCCCACCTATGTGGGAACAGAAGTCGCTCCAAAGAGAAGACTTCTGGAGAAGGCCCACCTCGCTGCTGCTACAGGCCAGCCCAAAGATTCAATTTCAGCAAGGAGATAGGTGGAGGACAGGGGAGAATACTATACCACAGGGGAAGGAAGGGGGTGGAGGAAGAGAAAAAGAAGCACCAACAGGAGGGGAGTTGGAGAGAGAGAATAAAAGGACCAGCAGAGGAGGGAGGGAGAAGCACCCATGGGGGGCACTGGAGGGAGGTACAGAGGGAGAAGCATCCACAGGGGTTTGGAGGGGAGGGACCTGCAGGAGTGAGGGTTGGAGAGAGGGAAAGAAAGAAGCACTAAAAGGGTACTGAAGATGGGAAAGGGGAATAAGGAAATGGGTGAAAGGTGGGAGGATCCACTTTTTTAATTTCACAAATTGGTAACCCTATGTATGCTTCTATTCCATGCGTTATACCAGGGGTGTCAAAGTCGGTCCTTGAGGGCCGCAATCCAGCCGGATTTTCAGGATTTCCCCAATGAAAATGCATGAGATCTATTAGAATACAATGAAAGCAGTGCATGCAAATAGATCTCATGCATATTCATTAGGGAAATCTTGAAAACCCAGCTGGATTGCAGCCCTCCAGGACCAATTTTGATACCTGTCTTATACAAAAATTACCCATCTTACTCAGTTGACTTTGCTATAGATTTATACCCGCATCTAAAATCTAGTAAAGGTGCCTGAAAAAGGGTTCACCTTATTGGCTAGCTTCTTGTTTAGCTCTTCAGTAATAGAGTCATTTAGTTTTTGTTCAAACTGCCAGGGTGGGATGCGTACGGTATCCACCATCTCCACAAGCACAAACATGGCATCCACCTACAATCAGCAATCTGGAATAGGACAGAAAACACAGTGAGTGCCCTGAGAAGAAAACAAAATATGTTACTGTGTCATATTTTCATCATATCTCCTTCTTATTGATAGACATAGATCTGTTAAGTCGATTATTTGGAAAGTCTTCCATTCCCTCTACTTAACACAGTGCTTCCCAAACTGTTAACACTACAACCTTCATTTTGAAATTTAAAAATTCACATGATGACCCCCAGATGATTATGAAAAGAACAGCACACCTCTCTCCTCTCCCATTTATTTCCTCCCCTACCCCATTCACTTATACAAACCGAGAAGGCAACAGCGATGACCACAACAGCACAGACCTCGAGTTTCCAGCTTACACTGAGGACAAGGACTTGTGAAGATTCACCGACTGCCACCCAGTGTTGCCAGTTGGCGCGATGCCTTCGAAACTGGGCCACTTTTGAAGACGGGCTGTGAGAAACTTTTTGCGGTTGCGACTTTGCGCATTTTCGAGCTGTATCTTCACTATTCAGTCCAATAAGCGTTCCAAGCCTCGGTCTGGTGTTCAGGCCGCCCTGGTGTACAATCCAAGCCTCGGTCTGCCACTCCACTAGCTTGTATTCCAAGCCTCGTTCTAGTACTCCAATAGCCTCTTTTAGTGTCTTACAAACTGCATACTGCTGCTCCAATAGCCTCTCTCTACCAGTGTGCGCTAAGCCTCACTTTGGTGTCTTATTTTGCGTTTCAGAGTGATAGGTTTGTGATGCTTTGTCCCTGTTCTTTGAAGGTGGGCCGTGTTATCAGTCCTTTCGGAGGGGAGTTTGCAGATACAGGGCAAGGTGTCAGGAAAAACTCTCGCTTTTGCGCAAGATAAACTGGTTCCAGATGTCTTAGTAAAAATAAACTTTAGTGCAATACCAGTGTGTTAGCTGTTGGTTCTAACACCAACCCTTCTTAAATGATAGCAAAGATAAACAAGGTTGGAATGTTCAAAAGTAAATGATTTTTCTAAAATACCTCAGCCCCACCACTCCACCGCTATGTTAACTTCAAAACAGCGGGAGATTTACGTGGCAACTCATCATAGGTATTATATTTATCTAGATGCTGTGATAGTTTTACAAAATTATTATCATTTTTATAAACTGATATACTCTGTGAAGTTTGTATTTGTGAGTCGGATGACAACGGCGGCCTCGGGAGACCCTTGAGACAGCACTGTTGGTGCGAAACATGTCGGGTCTGACTCCCAGGTCCAGCTGTGTGGTTAAAAGCTAAGTATACACACTAATAAAGTATATCAGTTTATAAAAATGATAATAATTTTGTAAAACTATCACAGCATTATCTTTAGTAAAAATAAAGACAGCTGCTTGGCAGATTTGTTGTATTATGACACACACAAATGGAAATCCTAGGGTGGGAACTAGAAGCTGCACAACTGCTGGTTGTTCGCTGCTCTTCCTGCAAAAGCTCATAGTTTGAAAAGAGAGTCTCGGGTATGGAAGGGAAGCACGATAAAACTGAATACATGAGGTCTTTGGCTTGTGTTGTTTGTTTTTTTTTTTTGGGGGGGGGGGGTTTAGTGACAAGGGAGAACACACGCTAAACTTGTCTGAGGTTCCAAGGTCTACATCAGGCTTGCCCGACCTTTTTGTATTGGGGGACACATTTTATATTTTATAACATTCAGAGGGCCAAAACAAACACTTGTATTTTGCCACATGTTTTGTCAAATAGTAGCATGTTTATTGTTCCCTCCCCAACTTTCACCCAGTCTTGCTCTCAGACGTGTAATCCCCCAGCCTTCACCCAGTCTCTCATTCATGTAACTTCTCCCCCAGCCCATCACCCAGTTTCTTTTCCTTCACCTGGCTTCAGCTGAAAACAGGAGGATTCCTGCTTCCTCACCACTACTTGGCTCTCTGCAAGCTTGAACCACATGATGCCATGAGTTCAAGTTGGTCTGATGGTTTCAGGTCTCATGAGATTAAAACCAAAAGGTCAACATGAATTTATGGCACAGTACAGCTTATGCTTATAGAAAGCCAAGTCATGGAGGGGAAGCAGTTGTTGTTAAGTGCCATCAACTCGTGCTCAAGTCCTAGCGACTTGATGAATTGCAAATCTAGAAAGAAAACAGTTTTGTGCTAGTTCGGAAAGTTCCTCCAGCATCATCCCCATGGTTGTTTCAGTGTGTCCAGCCATCTAATTACAGGTCACCCTCTTTGCCTGGTTCCTTCAATCTTCCCAAACATGATGTCCTTCTCCAGTGATCTCTCTCTTCTGATGGTGTGACCAAAATAAGACAGTCGTAGCTTCATCTTTTGGGCTTCAAGTGACATAGCCGGTTTGATCTCTTCCAGAATTGATTTCTTCTGGCGTTCCACAGCATGCCTAAAATCCCTCAGCACCAAAGCTCAAATGAGTCAATCTTTTTTTCTTGTTTCTGTAGTGAAACAAGCAAAGAATGGAACCAAGTCCTGGGCTAGCAGGAGTAAAAAAATCAATGTTTATTGGTGTGTATAAAAATAAAATACAATATCATAAAAGTCATACTGTAAAACTCTGGCCGATGCCAGCAGGTTATGAAACATAAGAAGTGCCATCTCCGGATCAGACCTTCAGTCCATCAAGTCCGGCGATCTGCACACGCGGAGGCCCAGCCAGGTATACACCTGGTGTAATTTTTAGTCACCCATATCCTTCTATGCCTCTCGTAAGGAGATGTGCATCTAGTTTGCTTTTATATCCTAGGACGGTCGATTCTGCTATAACCTCCTCCGGGAGAGCATTCCAGGTGTCAACCACTCTCTGTGTGAAGCAGAACTTCCTGATATTTGTTCCTGGACTTGTCCCCCTTTAGCTTCAGTCCATGTCCTCTTGTCTGTGTCACATTGGACATTATAAATAATTTTTTTTTTCCTGCTCTATTTTGTCGATTCCTTTCATTATTTTGAAGGTCTCGATCATATCCCCTCGCAGTCTCCTTTTCTCAAGGGAGAACAATCCCAGTCTCTTAAGTCGTTCCTTATATTCCAGTTTCTCCATATCTTTTACTAGCTTCGTTACTCGTCTCTGCATTCTCTCCAGCAGTTTTATATCCTTCTTTAGGTTGGGAGACAATGTTGGACACAGTATTCCAAGTGTGGTCTGACCATTGCTCTATAAAGCGACATTATAACCCTCTCTGATCTACTCGTGATTCCCTCTTTATCATGCCTAACATTCTATTTGCTTTCTTTGCCGCCACCGCGCATTGTGCTGACGGTTTCAAACAAAAAAAAATAGTGCTGTATATAAAATCAATAGACCCTACACGGTCCGTGTTTTGGCAACAAGGTTGCCTTCCTCAGGGGTCCTAAAGAGGGACACAGAACAAGACAAATCAATATAATAGAAAATGAATGCAAAAGAAAAAGGAAAAATAACTATGATAATTGACAAAGGTTACGGTATAAAAACACACTATATACTATCCATAAATGCAAACATATATCAGAAAAAGCACCTTATACTGATATCAAACTATTTCAGCTCCAACAGAAATCAGTCCCTCATTAGGACCCCTGAGGAAGGCAACCTTGTTGCCGAAACATGAACCGTGTAGGGTCTGTTGATTTTATACACAGGGTCTGTTGATTTTATATACAGCACTATTTTTTTGTTTCATAACCTTCTGGCATCGGCTAGAGTTTTACAGTATGACTTTTTTTTTTTTTAATTCTTTATTCATTTTTACAACTTACAACAAGTGTAATCAGAAATAACATTTAAACTTACAAACTAACAAACATCACTTGAATTTCTATTACAATCATCTTAAATTAATGAAATTTATCCCCCCTTCCCACCCTTCCCATATCATAAGTAATCATGTATATCATATAATATATTCCTTTTCTACTAATCCAAGCAATTAATGTAAAATCAGAAACCCCCCACCCCCACCCTCTCAGTTACAATTATGTAAATAAGAGAAAAGTGTTATTTATCATTACAATAGTCTGTTAATGGTCCCCAAACATCTTTGAATTTATTAAAATGTCCTTTCTGTGTGGCTAATATTCTTTCCATCCTATATAATAAAAAGCTAGCCGCGCATGCGCACTCCTATTTGCGTGTTCCATGCGCTCAAAGGAGTGCGCATGCGCACTTATACGTCACCAGCCGATCGCCTCCACAAGCTGGACCGCAGCCAGCCGCCAATCTCTGTTCCTCCTGCACCATGGCACGCCAGGCATGTCCCTGCCTCCCCCGCCACCGGGGGGCCGGCGGCGCGAGCCACTCGGCCGGTGCTGAGGCCCCGCCTCCCCACTTCCGCCCTACACGGCGCCGCCAGACCCGGACAACTTCCCACGAGGAAATAACAAAATGGCCCTACACTCACAGACCCGCGAGCAGAGTTGCCATGGAAACCCAGCCGGAATAACATGCAGTCGCAAGGGTCAGTGAGAGGGGATCAGGAGCTAAAGAGAGATTGAAAAAAAAAAAAAACAAACAGTGGACAAGGAGAGAGAGACACACAGACAGTCACAGAAGGACAGGGGACTAAAGAGACAGATTGAAAAAATAACAAAAACACAGAGGACAAGAAGAGAGAGACACACAGACACTCACAGAAGGACAGGGGGCTTAAGAGACAGATTGAAAAAAATAACAAAACACAGAGGACAAGGAGAGAGAGAGACACAGGAAAAAAAAGAAAAACACACATACAGCAGCCAAGGAGACAGACAACAACAAAAAAATACAGACATACTTACATACAGCGTCCAAGTAGACAGACAGAGAGACAGTGGGCAAGGAGACAGCAAAAAAAAAATACAAACAGCCAAGGAGACAAACAGAAAAAAATAAAAAATACAATGCCCAAGGATAAATTCAGGAAAAAAAGACATACAGACATACAGTGGCCAAGGAGTTAGACTGCAAAAAAAGACATACAGACATACAGCGTCCAAGTAGACAGACAGAGAGACAGTGGGCAAGGAGACAGCAAAAAAAAAAATATAAACAGCCAAGGAGACAAACAGAAAAAAATAAAAAATACAATGCCCAAGGATAAATTCAGGAAAAAAAGACATACAGACATACAGTGGCCAAGGAGTTAGACTGCAAAAAAGACATACAGACATACAGCAGCCAATGAGACAGACAGACTGACAGCGACCAAGTAGACAATCAGCAAAAAAACACAAACAAACACAGAAAGCAAAAAAAGAGAAACATACAGCGGCCAAGGAGACAGGCATGCAACAAATAGGAAAAATATAAAAACTTTTAATAAATCAACCATACGTGAAGAAGGAATAAAAAAAAAGGAAGAGACACCTACAGGGAAACACAGGATCAAGAGCATACAGAGAAAACAGAAGTTTGCAGGAATCAGGAACATATAGAGAAAGGAGTGCAGAGACCCCTGCAAGAAGAGAAAAATAGCAAAGAGACTGGGGATGAGAAAGAGAGCAGAGATGCTTGCAGGGAGAAAAAGCTAAGCAGTAATGTTACAGCTTGAGAGTGCAGACTGAGGAAGAAAGCAGAGACAGCGCTACACAGGGAAATGTAGGGAGGAAAGAGACAGAAAGAAAAATACAGACAGACATAAATTCTAGCACCCGTTAATGTAACGGGCTTAACGACTAGTCTTATATATATGGCATAAAGAATTCCACCAGAAATTAAAGTTTAATCTACTCCAATTCTTCCAATTAAAAGTAATTTGTTGAATGGTGACCCCAGTCATAATTAGCAAGAGCTTATTATTTTTTGAGGATATTTGACTGTTTGCCCTCATTGACATGCCAAATAAAACAGTATCATATGACAGGGCCACTGGATTTTCCAATAAACTATTTATTTGGCCCCATATTGATTTCCAAAAATCCAAAATAAATGGACAATAGAATAATAGATGATCTAAAGTCCCAGCTTCGAGATTGCAGAGCCAACATCTATCAGACTTAGAGCTATCTAATTTATATAAACGAACAGGGGTCCAAAACGATCTATGTAACAGAAAAAAACAAGTTTGTCTCATAGATGCAGACATTGCACATCTCATTCTCCAAGACCACATTTGTGGCCACTGAGAAGCTGTAATTTGATGCTTGATTTCAATGCTCCAAATGTCCCGAAGACCAGTTTTTAGTTTTTTATTTATAAATCCAGATATTAATTTGTACCACTGTACGGCCTGGTGTCCCAGGAAGTCCACCTGAAAGCATAAGAACTCTAAACTATATTGATTATTGAGATTTTTCCATTCGGGGAACCCCGCCTGAATAGCCTGCTTCAGTTGCAACCATCTATAACTTTGTGAATTACTTAGACCATATTTATGTTGCAACTGTGAAAAGTCAAGCAATTTACCATTAGAAATAGCATCTTCTAATACATGTATTCCTGCAATCATCCAATGCTTCCAGATGACTTTATATCCGTCAATTTGAATCTTGGAGTTCAGCCATATAGTTTGATTTGTTGATTTATTAATTGGAATAGGTGTTAGATTGGTCACATATCTTATTGTTTTCCATGTGTCTACTAGTAATCTATTTTCTTTATATACTCTAGGCATTTTGATACTAAGTACATGGCATAATCTCAGAGGAAACATGAGGTGCCATTCCAACCAAAACCAATCCGGGATATTATCAACAGGCTCTGGGAGGATCCAATACATACCCTGGCGCATAATATAGGATTGATGATACCTATAGAAGTTGAGACAATTTACCCCTCCCTCTGTAATCGGTTTTTGTAGAGATACTAAAGCAATTCTAGCCTTTTTACCCAGCCAAATAAATTTTGTTAGAATACAATTTAACTTTTTATAAAAGGACCCCTGAAAAAAAACCGGTAACATACCCATTTGATAACAAACCACAGGCAAAATCATCATTTTAATAGTTTGGACTCTCCCTCACCAAGACAGATGTAAAGGATTCCATTGCTCACACATTTCTGTTACCTTCTGTAATAAAAAATTTTCATTCACTTTCATTGTTTCTTCCAACATGTTTTTACTTCTGATTTACTCTAATTTATCTTGTACCCTGAACATTTTCCAAATTTCTCTATCAATTCTAATAAGTTTCTGGATTTCTCAAATAAAGCAGTATATCATCCGCATAAGTGGAAACTTTATATTCCCGATCTGAATAAGGAATACCCTGTATCTCCTTCACTTGATGAATAGCTAATAACAAGGATTCTAATACAATATCAAAAAGTAAAGGAGACAAAGGACAGCCTTGTCTAACCCCCCTCTGCAGATTAAAACGTTCTGAGAAATTATTATTAATATATAATCTAGCAGCAGGGGAGCTATACAAAGTCTATATCATTTGTATAAATCCTGAACCTATAAAAAGCATTCCATTGCTTGATACATGAAGGTCCACTCCACCCGATCAAAAGCCTTCTCTGCATCTAAGGATACAGAAAAGGCCAGATCATTCATAGCTTTTGTTAAATTTAACATGTGAAAAGCCAATCTGGTGTTATTAGAGGAATGTCTCTGAGCAACAAATCCTGTTTGGTGCATACCAACAATAAAAGGGAGAGCCTTGGCCAAGCATAAAGCCAATGTTTTAGCTAAAAATTTTCCATCTACATTAATTAAAGAAATAGGCCTGTAATTTGAAACCGATGTGGGATCTTTATTTGTCTTCGGCAAAACTATAGTAACTGATTCTGCCATAGTACCCTTTGTGCAACCATTAGTTAGTTGTAACTGATATAAATTTAACAGATAAGGTAACAAGGTAATTTGAAATGATTTGTAGAACTCTATTGTAAAACCATCACCACCTGGAGCAGATCCAACTCTAAGGGACTTCAATGCTGTTTGTAATTCTATTAGTGATATTGGCTTTTCTAAGCTTTCTTTTATATGCTCAGGAATTTTTGGTCCCTTAATTAAATTTAAAAATTCTAATCCTTCCTTTTCTTTATCTGAATAAGGCTCAGAAGAATATAGAGCTTTATAATATTTTAAAAATTGTTCTAGAATCAAACCAATTTGAGAATAAGTATTCCCTTTATCATCTTTCACCATCACTATTTTCAATTTCCGTTTTTTTTGCTTTTAAATAATTTGCAAATAATCTTCCCGCCTTATTTGAATTTCCATAATATATTGCCTGTTGAGAAAATAAGTCTTTTCTTATCATTTTAGAAGAAATTTCATTATATTTACCTTTAGCTTTCAAGAGATCCTGTAGTGTAGAGTGTTCCCATTTATCAATCAATTTTGATTCCAAAATCTTAATTTCTTGTTCCAAACTAGAAAATTGCTTTTTTTTTTTTTAGTTCAATATGTTTATTAAATTTCAAAAAAGTAAGAATACACCCTAGAGTACATGGTGGTCAAAAGAATACATGAGTACCAACATTCTCCCAGACTTCACCACACGCCCTAGATCCCACCCATCCTCCCTCCATCCCTACCCAAACCGCAACCCCAACAACCAAAGGCACACAAAAAACAGTGAAGTAGAAACAGTCTCCATTCCAGATACCAGTTCAGTGTGTAGTGTCATACGTTAAGCAAATGACTCCGAGCCCTGGGGGTCAAAGTGCTCCAGAAGGGTTCCCAACAGTGGCGAAAAGCTCGGCCAAGTGTTATGTCTAAGGAAGAAAGTTGTAATCGATCCATGGAAGCCTGCTGCAGCAGCAATGTACGCCAATGAGATAAAGTAGGAGGGTCCGAAGAAATCCAGCAGTGCAATATCACCTTTTTCCCCATCAACACTGCACGAGCCAAAAAGCTCCGAAATCCCTTCGGGGAAGGGAGCAGTAGATAGTCCAACGTGAACAGCAGAACAGGGCTGAGCGTAAAAGTGTAGTTCCACATACTCTGAATGTGTCTTTGAATCTGCTGCCAAAAGGATTGTACCCTCACGCAGGACCAAAACTGATGCCCTAGGGTAGCTGGAGAGTAAGAACATTTGAGGCATTGATCAGAAGCACACATCTTCGCCTGGAACAAGTAAGAGGGAGATCTATAAAGACGCAACAAGAATTTGTAGTTCATTTCAATCAAAGTTGCACTAGGTGTCAGACGGGCCATTTTAGGGATCGCTCTCTTGACCATGCGGGCTGTCACCTCGCAGGCAAGGTCCAAGGACCACTTAGTAGGATACTTAAGAACATAAGAACATAAGCAATGCCTCCACTGGGTCAGACCCGAGGTCCATCGTGCCCAGCAGTCCGCTCACGCGGCGGCCCAACAGGTCCAGGACCTGCGCAGTAATCCTCCATCCATACCCCCCTATCTCCTTTTCCCTCAGTATCCCACGATCCCTTTATCCCTCAGGAATCCATCCAATCCCTGTTTGAATCTTTGTACCGTACTCTGCCTGATCACTTCCTCCGGTAGCGCATTCCAAGTGTCCACGACCCTTTGCGTGAAAAAAAACTTCCTTGCATTTGTTTTGAACCTGTCTCCCTTCAGTTTCTCAGAATGCCCCCTCGTATTTGCTGTCCCCTTTAGTCTGAAGAATCTGTCCCTATCCACCCTCTCTATGCCCCTCATGATCTTGAATATCTCTATCATATCTCCCCTGAGCCTCCTCTTCTCCAGAGAGAAGAGCCCCAGCCTATCCAGCCTCTCAGCGTATGAGCAGTGTTCCAGCCCTCTTACCATTTTCGTTGCTCTCCTTTGGACTCTCTCAAGTACCGCCATGTCCTTCTTGAGGTGCGGCGACCAATACTGAACGCAGTATTCCAGATGTGGACGCACCATCGCTCGATACAATGGCATGATGACTTCCCGTGTTCTGGTTGCTATGCCCTTCTTTATGATGCCCAGCATCCTGTTGGCTTTTTTCGAGGCTGCTGCGCACTGTGCAGATGGCTTCAGTGATGCATCCACCATCACACCCAAGTCTCTCTCGAGTCTGCTGTCTCCCAACAATACCCCCCCTAATTTGTAACTGAACAACGGGTTCTTTTTCCCAATATGCATGACCTTGCATTTGTCCACGTTGAAGCGCATTTGCCATTTGTTTGCCCAGTCTTCCAGCTTGTCTAGGTCCCTTTGTAGATCCTCACACTCCTCCCTGGTCCTAACTCTGCCGCACAGTTTGGTATCGTCTGCGAATTTTATAACCTCACACTTTGCCTCCTTTTCCAGGTCATTGATGAATATGTTAAAGAGTAAAGGCCCCAGCACCGATCCCTGTGGCACACCGCTCGTGACTCCCCGCCAGTCAGAATATTGACCCTTTACTCCAACCCTCTGCTGTCTGCCCGACAGCCAGTGCTTGATCCATCTGTGCACATCCCCTCCCACCCCGTGGTTCCACAGCTTCTTAAGTAGCCTTTTATGTGGCACCTTGTCAAAAGCCTTTTGAAAGTCGAGGTAAATGATGTCTATGGGCTCCCCATTGTCCACCCGACTGCTTATCCCCTCAAAGAAGTACAGAAGGTTCGTTAGGCACGACCTTCCCTTACAGAATCCGTGCTGGCTTGTTCTTAGTAGGCCATTCCTCTCGATGTGCTCGCAAATGCCGTCCTTGATCATAGCTTCCACCATCTTCCCTATAATTGAAGTCAGGCTCACCGGCCTGTAGTTCCCGGGGTCACCCCTCGATCCCTTCTTGAAGATGGGTGTGACATTTGCCAATTTCCAGTCCTCTGGCACCTCACCAGTTTTCAAGGATAGGTTGCAAACATGTTGGATTGTGTCCGCTATTTCCTGTCTTAGTTCCTTCAGAACCCTTGGGTGGATCCCGTCCGGGCCAGGTGATTTGCCGCATTTTAACCTGTCTATCTGTTGGAGGACATCCTCCCTACTTACCTCTATGTGCTCTAATTTTTCAGCCTGTTCCCCACTCATGAGCTCCTCTGAGTCTGGTATATTAGATGTGTCTTCGCTCGTGAAAACCGACGAGAAGAACGTGTTCAACCTCTCAGCTACCTCTTTATCCTCCTTAATCACTTCCTTCCTATCCCCATCGTCCAACGGCCCCACCTCCTCTCTCGCTGGTCGCTTCCCCTTAATGTAACTGAAGAATGTCTTGAAGTTTTTCGCCTCCTTGGCCAGCCCCTCTTCGTATTTCCCTTTTGCTTTTCTAACCTCCCGGTGGCATTCCTTTTGGCATTTCCTGTGCGCCTGGTGATTTTCCTCTGTTGGGTCCTTTTTCCATCTCCGGAAAGATACTTTTTTGTCCTTTATCGCCCTCTTTACTTCTATTGACATCCAAACCGGGTCCTTTGATCGTTTGTTCTTGCAGCCTTTCCTGAAATTGGGGACGTACATTCTCTGTGCTTCCTGCAGGGTGTCCCTGAATAGGGTCCAGGCGCTTCCCACAGTCTCCATCCTAAAGATGTTTCTGAGCTTCCTCCCCACCATTTCCCTCATAGCAACGTAGTTCCCTTTCTTGAAGTTCAGCGCAGTTGTTGCGGTCCTCCTAACTATGGGTGTCCCTCTTTCTAAAGTGAATCTGATCGTGTTGTGATCACTGTTGCCTAGTGGTCCTCCCACTTCTACCCCTCTTGCAGGCCCCCCTAATCCGTTTAGGATGAGGTCAAGAGTAGTACCCCCTCGCGTCGGTTCTTTGACTAGTTGCTCCATGAAGCAGTCCTTCACAGCTTCTACAAATCCTGTCTCCCTAGTGCAGTTGGAGTGACCCGTACTCCAGTCTATCCCTGGGTAGTTGAAGTCCCCCATCACTGTTACACTTCCAGTCCTGCATTCCTGTCTCAATTCTGCTTCCAAGTCGTCTCCGACTCCCTCTGGTGTACCAGGTGGTCGATAGTACAGCCCCAGTTTTATGCCCGCACCCTTGTTTCCCGGTAATTTGACCCACAGCGATTCCAGCCCCTCTGCCTTCGTTGCCATATCCATCCCGACTGAGTGGATAGAGTCCTTTATATATAGTGCTATGCCTCCCCCCTTTTTGTGGGTCCTGTCCTTCCTATATAGCTTGAACCCCGGCAGCGCTACATCCCATTGATTTTCCTCTATCCACCAGGTTTCTACAATTCCAATTATATCTAGGTCCTCCCCTTTGGCGACGACTTCTAGTTCACCCATCTTGGCCGTGAGGCTTCTTGCATTTGCGTATAAGCACCGCAGGTCCCGTCGTTTTTCTTCCACCTCTGCATTTACCTGGCCCCCTTGCCCTTGGATTTCTGGCAGTTTTCCCGCTCTCTGTGTTTCTGCTTTACCTTCAGCCTTTACCCTCTTAGCTTTCAGCTTCCCCACATTCCTGCTACCCCACTTACCCGCTTTTCCTCTGGGATTTCCAGCCCTACCGGCCCCCTCCTGGGCTGTCATCCCTTGAGCCTCTGTTTGATCCCCCTTGCCTTGTGGTACCTCTATATTACCCTCGGCTTTCGCCCTTAAGAAAGCTCACCCATACTTTCCTGAAGGTTCCGGTGATGGAATCTCAGCGGGATCAAGTCCTGGGCAGACAAACTCAGAGCCTCAGAGATGGACTCCATCCACCGATCCGCAAGAAGGGCTCGTGGTGTGACCAGCCAGGCATTCTCCCTGCCCAGGTCCCAGTTAGATCCCAAGATCAGACCCAAAAGAAATCCCGGAGAGGAATCAGGAATGTACATGTGGTTCCTGATACTGACAATATCTCCATTGACCACCAGAGGGAGCCTGAACTTGCTGACAGGGAAGTAGATGAGTGGTATCCAGGTCACCACCGGGGGAGCCCAAGAGCTTCATTGCACACTGCTGACTCAGCCAGGGTAGGGCGTGTCCCTAGAGTATTTAAGCCAGCAGTGGAGAACAGACAAGTAGGATGGTTAGGGAGAAGGTTTAGGCCTTGTCTCCCTGAGGTACTCCCTGGGCCAAGCAGGTGCACTAACCCTACACCGATGGAAGTGGAGGAGTCGGGACCAGCTGAGGAGCTGTCTTTGTTGGATGCTGAACTGCCCATGGAATGCCATGAGAGTTTTCCTGAAGGGGATACCAATTTTCCTGAGCCTATGCAGGTGGGCCTGACTTGCAGCTGCAAACAGTGAGTTTTGGTTTTTCAAGTGACTGTTTTGGACTATTTTGTTTTTGTAAAGCTAAGAGTGTCATTTTGGGGAGAGGTTTTGTTGTCACCTTGGGTGGGAATTTTGAAAGCCAGTCCTGTGGCTTGAATTTTGCAAAACCTGTGACATTCTCCTTGCCTGGCAGTAGTATCAAGTTGCCAGAGGCTTTATTTTATTTGTTTCTTTCAAGCACTGTGAATTGCTGGAACCAGTGCACTGAACTGTATTGAACAACCTGCTTAGGAGCAGGCTTGTGCTGGCTCTGAGGAGAGCTGAAACCTCAGCTGCCATTTTGACTTTATTTTGTGCTGCTTTATTTTCCTGCCTTTTTTTGCATTTTGGCTTTGCTGTTGTTTTGCCTACTGACATTTGCTTTTTTATTTATGAACTGCTTATCTTTGTGTTTGGAACAGTAAAGCTGAATTATGTTCCTATAAACCTTGTTTGTGTGACTATGATTTTTGGTTCCTGCTTGGAGTCCAGTCCAGTCCAGTCCTGCAGGGTGACTCCATCTCGGGTCACACGCTGGTGTTCTATTTAGGTGTAACCACTTGGAGTGCTGTAGAGCCCTGGTCTGGGCTACAGTGTGGCTACATAACTTGGTGTCAGAAGTGGGATATTGCACCTCCTGCAGGACACACTGAGGAACTGCAAGTTGAAAAAAAAAAGTTTTTGCTTTGGATTTTATTTTTAGCTGTGTTTGGCAATACATGGCTGAACTGTTTTGGATTGAGATTAATTGTTGATTGGATCCTGAGAACCTGTGCAACTGATCTTGTGACCTATCCGGGGGGAGGAGTCTGTGTGACCAGAACCGGAAGGAGGACAGATCAACAGGGAGCGGCATTCTAGTTCGAGGGGTGGTTCGAGTAGGAGCTGTGTTCCAGTCCTGCAGGATGACTGCATCTCGGGTCACACGCTGGTGTTCTATTTAGGTGTAACCACTTGGAGTGCTGTAGAGCCCTGGTCTGGGCTACAGTGTGGCTACAGTGGTAAGGAGCGGACATAAGAAGAAAGCTGGAGGTAGGAAAACCAGTCACTCGCCTTCCATCCATGGTTCCGCTGGAGATCTTCAAAGGATTTCAAAGTTCCATCAGAACGTACCAGTTGGAACACATAAAGATTTGCATCGGCAGTCCACACGCTGGGTGAGGTAGGTGCTAGTCCAGAGGGAAAGTTCCTATTACCCCTCAGTGGTAAGTAAGGAGTCACCTGAGGCGAAGTGCAAAGTTGCTGTCACAAAAGTTTCCAGACTCGGCGCAGAGGCTGCAAGAAAAGGTCTCTCGCTGAGGAAGTCTTCGGAGGTAGACGAGGAACATGCAGCAAGTAGCTAAAGTGAAAATGAGCACAAAGTTGAAGTTCATGTCGTGAAGCTGAAAATAACTTGTCCCTCGGAACCAGTCATTTAAGTGTCTCATCTGGCACGCCTGGGACAACAGCCGAAGGCTTAGCAATCCCAAACCGCCCAAGTCCTTAGGGCGCACCAGGTGAGTTAAGGACAATCGTGCTCTCTTGCCATTCCACAAGTATTTTTGCAAACACTTTCCAATCAGTTTATCATGTTTAGCGGATAACAGAACAGGCAACATTTGAAACACATAAAGCCACTGAGGCACCAGTACCATATTATACAATGCTATTTTCCCCAACAGTGTTAAAGGATACACCCTCCAGTTCTCTAGCTTTTGTAAGGTGGAGCAAACAAGAGGATCAATGTTAAGAGCGTAAAGGGCCATAAGATCAGGGGAGACAGTAACACCCAAGTATGTAAGAATTCCTGGAGCCCATGCTAGAGGGAATGCACCCTGCCACTGAGTCTGAACCTATGGAGATAAAGGCAACACCATGGATTTTTGTTTGTTTAAGGACATGCCCAAATACATGCTAAACTCGTCGAGCAAATCCAAGGCTCAGGGAAGAGAAGTTTTGGGTTCCCCCAGAGTCAGCAGAAGGTCATCAGCATACGCCAAGACCCGCAGTTGCGAGGCACCCTCCGGCAACCCCTATAACACGTCTTCCCGCAATAGCGTGCGAAGAAAGGGGTCCAAGTACAGAAGAAATAAAAGAGGGACCGATGACTACCCTGTCTGGTGCCCTGAGCTATCGGAAAAGCAGGGGAGCGGGAGACGTTCACCAAGACACAAGCTGTAGGGCCAGTGTAAAGCAAGTGCACCATCTCTAAAAACCATCCCTCGAACCCCATATAGGAAAGGACCCGAAACAGGTAAACCCAGTTCACCTGGTCGAAGGCCTTAGCAGCATCTAAACCCACCAAAACTCCCCTCAGACCAGCATCCATTGATCGCTGTAGCGCCATAAGTAGTCTACAAACATTAAGGACAGAGTGGTGACATGGTACAAAGCCAACCTGTTCAGGGACAATCAGCGTAGGCAATAATGTGGCCAGACGATTAGCCAAAATTTTGTCCAGAATTTTGATATCAACATTGAGGGAGATGGATCTATACGATAGAAAATTGCTTTTTAATTTGTTTTTTAATATATGCCGAAAAGGAAATAATTTGACCTCTTTTGGTTACCTTAAAAGCATCCCAAACAGTTTATATGGAGATATCTTCTGTATTATTAATCCTATATAATAAAAGCTTACCGGCGCATGCGCTGTTAAAACAGTGTGATCCCTGCCGCAGTGTTGTGTGATCCGTGGCCGTGTTCCATTTTAGAACCCGGCGGCAGGGAACATTCTGGCCACTCCCCTCTTCCCGCCCTCACTCACCAACCGGAAGCGCAAGCAAGCTCTCTCCCTACCCGCATCTTCGGCAGGGAACACACCTCCCGCCCTCGCTCACCGCTGCTGCTGCCGCCGCCACTGATGATCCTCCTCTTCAGAGCAGCCTGCGATCGTGGCCGGCTTTAAAAAACCTCGCAGGCCGCTCTCCAACCTCAGTAGCACGTTCCCTCTGACGCACGGGATCGCGTCAGAGGGAACATGGTACCGAGTTGAAGAGCGGCCTGCGAGGTTCGCTAAAGCCGGCCACCACGATTGCAGGCTGCTTTGAAGAGCAGGCCAGAAGACGCCGGGATGGAGGGATGGTAAGAAGGGAATCAGTACAGGGGGCTGCTTTGGGAGGAAGGTGTGCTGGGGACAGACAGCTTTGCTCTGGGAGGAAGACAGAAGGGGCCATGGAGAGACAGGGAGAGGGAAAGGGGGCTGCTTATGGGGGAGGGGTGTGCTTGGGGCAAACAGCTTTGCTCTGGGGGGGAGACAGAAGGGGCCATGGAAAGATAGGGAGAGGGAAAGGGGGCTGCTTTGGGGGTAGGTGTGTGCTGGGGGCAGACAGCTTTGCTCAGGGGGGGGAAGACAGAAGGACACAGACAGCGACCATGGAGAGAGAGATAAAGAAACAGACAGACAGACACATCTATTCTAGCACCCGTTAATGTAACGGGTTTAAAGACTAGTTTGAAAATAATCATTTATTTCTGACTGAATTTTCTCAATAAAATGTGGTTCTGTAAGCAATGTATTATCAAATCTCCATATAGATCTATTATTACCTTGATCACTTATTTTGATTTTAATCCACACCCCTCCATGATCAGATAAAATAATTGGATCTATTAAGGCTTGTGTTACTTGTTGTACTAAGGAATTAGAAACAAATATATAATCTATTCTTGAAAATGATTTGTGAACATGGGAGCAAAACGAAAATTCCCGATCATTAAAATGAAATATACGCCATATATCATTTAAGTCACAATTTTGCACCAAATTATCTAGTCCTAATTATTTCATAAATCTACTGGGTTTTGTCTATTAAAGGATCTATTACAGCATTAAAATCCCCTGCCACAACTAAATTAGAAGTAGCCAGTGGTATTAACAATTGTAGAGTTTTGAAGAATTCAATTTGATTCAAATTAGGTGCATATATATTGAAAAGCGCCAGTGTAGTATTTCCCAATTTCATGTCTACATGTATCCATCTTCCTGAAGGATCAGCATTAATCATTTTAAATAAAGCATTACATTTTTTTATTGATTAAAATTGCCACACCTGCCTTTTTCCCTATAGCTGGGGCAAGAAAACAATGCTTTACCCAATCCCCTTCTAATTTTTGAGATTCCAAGGCTGATAGATGAGTCTCTTGAATGTAACATATATCTACATTCTGGTTTTTTAAAAATAAGTGTTTTTTTCCTTTTTATTAGATGGTTAAGGCCATTAATATTTAGCTTAAGCTAAATAACTAAATAACTTAAGCTCCTTTAGAAAATTTAATTATTGAACATATGTACCATATCAAAAAATTTATCTTATTATAATTTTCCTCTATATAACTCATTTCCCTTAATTTACTTTGAAAAACTTCCCTTATATTCTTAAATCTTATATTAATATATTCCCAAAATCCCTTCCTTTTCCCTCCTGTAACCCCTCCCTTCCTATTATACGATAACTTGAAGACATAAAATCAGACTGGTCCCCCTCCCCCTCCCCCAAGCATCCTATTTCATTATTTCATATATATTGTAGGGGTGTTTCCTTATTTGCACCTGAAGATTAGGCCTCTCTGACATCATCAAGCCTGAACCATTATTTGCAAGAAATCATTCCAGCCTGAACCTAGCAAGAAGAGAAAGAAGAATACATCTTTGCTGTTTCTGCCTGATGCATTCTGGGTATGTACCAGAATTGTATTCTAGTCAAGGACATCCATCTATGCCTTCATGCTTAGCCTGTGTGAATCTTGGGGGAGGAATTGCTCCTGTGTTTCTTATCTAACGAAGGCGCCTCTGTCTCCCAGATTGTACGAGACTAGAAAGGCTATTCATCAAAGTTATGTTTCTGGATTGGTCCAGGAGGTCATCTGACGAGATCCAAGTGAAAACGTGCTAATTATAATTTAGTCTGTGTTAGGATGTGGGTGAACTCGCATCTTATCATAGGTGTTCTCCAAGCACTTCTTGTATAATAATTAAGACCTGAGAAGTTACCTCTTGTGATTAGCTCTCTTCCAGAGAGTGAAGGAACAGGACTTTTATTCAGACCTGGTTTTCATATCACATAAAGGAAACCTTTGTTGCCAACATAAGTTACAGCTTCTCCAGTGGCTGACGTACTCATGTTCCGGTACCAAAAGAATTCTTATCTTCAGTGCTGAGTAGAAGACATCTTCCCTTTCACCTGATATTGTGCCAAGGCCTAATTGGATGGTGAGAATCCGGAATTCTATTATCTTATCAGCTGGGGTTAGATAAATGAATCCTATTGTGGTTCGGGATAAGGAAAAGTGAAGCTACTCTTGGTGATGATCTGTAATAGTTGCTGCTAATCAGGAATTATTATTATAAGGAATTATTTAGAGTGTAAGAATTAGTTTTACTTATTTATCTAGCAAGTGTGTTGTAATAATTATGTACTGAGTTTCATATATGTAATCGGATATATTGTGATCAATAATTAGTAATTGCTGCTGGCTTTTGAATTATATTTTTCTATTTTCATAATAAAAGTATTTTTCATTAGCCTGGGTCTCTGTTCTTAGTATAAACTGACAAAATAACAAACCTTGGGTAAGGAGATTATGATTTTCCCCTAGAAAACGAAGAGACACGTAAATTATTTATGTTACGCTAATTAGTAATACCATAACTCTTTCTACAATATTATAGAGATTAGAAGAAATTATATTTTCTGTTAATCACAATGAACCAAAATATTATATTTCTATCATATTTCATAAACCTTAGCATTAATTTGATACCATGAAATGAGTGAAAAAATAAATGGTACAAATGAACTTTAAATTAATATAATTATCTAAAATATATAAGAATTTTTCATGTAATTCCCTTTGACCATAATAAAATACTTTTAAGATATCAGAACATCACGTTTCTTCACTCAATCTATTATGTAATTCATAACCATTTAGTTTTATATTATCATCCATTTCAAATTATCTGTCTATCTGATGAAAACATACATATAATAAAGTGTATTATATTTGTTCATCGAAAATAATTAATGAAATTATGTAAATAAATAAATTCATTCATTTAGTAATTTTTTTTCTTTTCTCACTCCATCAAAACCAATAATACCGTTCTCCAAAGTCATTAACTCCAGGAGCACCCAGCACTTGACTTGTTAAGTTAATCAGTCCAACCCTTTAGCACCTATAGTCAGCAAAATGAACAGTTCTAATAAATTAGAGGAGGGCTTCTGCTCTTCGGCCAACATCAACTGTCCGCTCTCCGTCTGCCCAGCGGTCACGAAGGTGCCATCATCTCTCTCTCAGTTCTCATCTGACCCCGGAAGTGTAATATCATAGAGCAGAAAGAAAAGGCACCTCCCTCAGGTTACGGAACAAGAACGGATTGTACCGCCGCTTCCCTTATGACTTCCGCTATATCGCTGTCCCCGGAGATCCTTTTCATAGTCTCACATGCCCTCACCCTGCATGAAAAACACTCCAAACTTTCAGCGATGCGGACTCCTCCATAATCCACCGTTCCTCTCAAGGCGCAGACACCAACATCAACAACCATCAGACAAACCTCAGAGGGTCAATCGACACCAGTAATGTTTCAGGCTGAAACTCGAGCAATCTCAGTATTGCTGCTAGTGCCAGTCAGATCTCCTGGCATCCCTGATGTGATTGCCATCTAACCTTTCTCCTCATTCAGCCCAATTTCCTTGCCTTTAAATCCAGGTTTGAGTGGAGACTTCAGAATCATAAGATCTTATGATTCCAACTCTAGACTCCTTTGATGTCAGCATGTTCTTGAATATATTAATTTCTTCAGAAGGTATTTTGTAGAAACTTAGAATCTTCTCTCATTTTAAAACACTTCTAATTCCAAACAGTTTAAATTCAGTTGAAAGTTAGTTGGAGCGGCCATCTTTAATGTTAAAATAAATATTAATATAGATAATCATTTATTTACATAGTTCTGAATTTCTAATATTTTTCAAATTTAGTTTTTTATTCATACCATTGTTTTAATTCTCAGTTCATGGGTGTTTCTTGAGAAGTGAGCAAGGGACATCAACGCCTCTTTGAAAGCTCACGGTTTTAAAAATAATAAAATAGGCAAAATGACACCAGCGCAAGGTTTTTAAAAATTAATTAAGATTTATTGAGTTATTATTTCTATTTTTCCATTATGAGATCAAAAGAATCAAGCATAATTGCTTAACAGTTGCGCTAATGGGAGATCGTTATAGTTGCCAAATGCTGGCCTTCTCATAACGAGCTCATCTTAATATCTCCGGTCATTCTGTTATATACTTTTGGCTTATTGTGACATCATCAGGTTGACAACCATAAAGTAATATGGGTGGTCTTAAAAGTTGGACAAAGAAAAAAATTCCTCCATGTTTCAAAGTTAGACAGTTTTAGAAAATTACTTTTGATTTCTGAATTAACATTATAACATTATAACATATTCAAGAGAATCTACAATTATTAACAGGGTGCTGAGAAGTTCTCAACCTTGGAGGAAAAAAGCTGACAGACTATGGATTCTGCACACAAACCCTAGCCTGGAGGAGGAGGGGCTGGTCCCCCTCTCCTCCTAAGCTGACAGTCTCACACACAAAGAGCAGGAGTCTCTGACTTAATTACTTCCAGATGTTGCTGTAGGATTTCTTTAGGTTGCAAATATATATAATATTCTTTTGTTCAAATACACAGTCATACACACACTCCAGTCATATTTATTCATTTATACTTTGCTTGGCCAAGCCTTCCATATATCCATTCATTCAAAACTATATTTAATTACTGTATCTTAGTTTGGGACACGTTATCTTTCTTTACCAGTCTAAAGCAAACACATGTGGTATTAATTAACCCACGATGCTGAGAACAAAGACCTGGAAACACAAAATGGATTCCAAGAACCCAAAATGGATTCCTCTGGTTTCCTTTATGATTTCCTCCATGATCTAGCCTAATAGCAAAGTACATAAACAGATATTATTATGCTTTTCCTTATATTAATCTGTAGTGTGTTATTCTGGCTTTATCTACATTTATTCAGATTTTTTATTCACCAATTTGTTGTATGATTCTATTGGGCGTGTCCCTAACTGACACAGATGTTTGTATCTAACTAGAATTACCCAGAATCATACGAAAAACAGGCACTTTTGTAGAAAAACTCCACAAAAATACTGCACTTATCATGTTCTGACATCCATTCCATTACCGTCCCATAACCATCACCCCCTGCTGGCCACGAGCCACTACTCCTCAGAAGATATGAACTCTTTAAGTTTTTCTGGATCCTCGAAGAAATAAAACTTATCTTTATAGGTGATTTACATTTGTGCTGGGTAGAATATTCCATATTTTGCTCCTATTTCTTTTAATGGTTGCCTTAGCTGTAAAAACTTTTGCCTTATTTGAACAGTTTCCTTGGCCATATCCGGAGTAAAAATCAATTTAGAGTCTTAAGAACATAAGAACATAAGAAATGCCTCCGCTGGGTCAGACCTGAGGTCCATCGCGCCCAGCAGTCTGCTCACGCGGCGGCCCAACAGGTCCAGGACCTGTGCAGTAAATTTCTATCTATACCCCACTATCCCCTTTTCCAGCAGGAATTTGTCTAATCCTTTCTTAAACCCCAGTACCGTACTCTGCCCTATAACATCCTCTGGAATTGTATTCCAGGTGTCCACCACACGTTGGGTAAAGAAGAACTTCCTAGCATTTGTTTTGAATTTGCCCCCTCTCAACTTTTCCGAATGCCCTCTTGTTTTTTTATTTTCTGAAAGTTTGAAGAATCTGTCCCTCTCTACTCTCTCTATGCCCTTCATGATCTTGTAAGTCTCTATCATATCCCCTCTTAATCTTCTCTTTTCCAGGGAAAAGAGTCCCAGTTTTTCCAATCTCTCAGCGTATGAAAGGCTTTCCATCCCCTTAATCAGTCGTGTCGCTCTCCTCTGAACTCTCTCGAGCAATGCCATATCCTTCTTAAGGTACGGAGACCAATACTGGACGCAGTACTCAAGATGTGGACGCACCATTGCCCGATACAGTGGCAGGATAACTTATTTCGTTCTGGTTGTAATACCTTTCTTGATTATACCTAGCATTCTATTCGCTCTCTTAGCGGCAGCTGCGCACTGTGCTGTCGGCTTCATTGTCATGTCCACCATCACCCCCAAGTCCCTTTCTTGGGTACTCTCATTCAAAAACATCCCTCCCATCGCATAAGTATACCTCGGGTTTTTGCTTCCCACATGCAATACTTTACACTTCTCAACATTGAATTTCATCTGCCATCTCTCTGCCCATTCCCCTAGTTTGTCCAAGTCCCTTTGCAATTCTTCGCAGTTCTCCTTTGTCCGAGCTCCACTAAATAGTTTGGTGTCGTCTGCAAATTTTATTATCTCACACTTCGTCCCTGTTTCTAGATCATTTATGAATATGTTAAAAAGCAGCGGCCCGAGCACTGAGCCCTACGGAACACCACTCGTGACCTTTCTCCAGTCTGAGTAGTGGCCCTTCACCCCTACCCTCTGCTTCCTACCTTCTAACCAGTTTCTGATCCATCTATGCACATCTCCGTCCACCCCATGGTTCTTCAGTTTCCGGAGTAGACGTTCATGAGGCACCTTGTCAAAGGCTTTCTGGAAATCTAGGTATATGATGTCTATGGGGTCTTTATAAACTATATTTTGTATTTCTCTATCCGCTTTTAAAATATCCAGAACATTTTGGAATCTCAGTAACTTGAATAATACTGTTCTTGGCTTTCCTGGATTTTGAGATTTCTTTGCTCCAATTCTATGTGCTCTTTCTATTTCTTTTGGTGTTTTTATCTTGGGTGGAAGAATCTTTGGAATAATTTCTTTTAAAAAAGAAATCATATTTTTCCCTTCACTTCCTTCTTTTAGTCCTATAATTCTCAAATTCTGTTTCCTAGAACGATTTTCAAGATCTATCATCTTCTTCTGCATTACTTTTAACATTTCATGATCTTATTTATTTTCATGTTGTATTTGTTCTATTTTTTCTACTCTTTTTTCCATGTTGTCAGTTCTGTTGGTAATTATATCCAGTTTGCTATTCATATTATTCATTTCTTTTCTCATCTCTATCAGAGTTAAATTTATGTTTTCCAATTTGTCCAAAACATCTATAACATCCAATGCATCTATAAATGATGAACTTCCACTTGATGTCTGTGGATCTTCCTTTAGGCTTTTATATTTTCCTGAAGATTTTGCTGAGATTTCCTGTATCTTCTGTTTAGTAGATGCCATCTTTGAAGGTTTTTTCCCAAATTATTATTTATTGTATATTGAACTCTTGTATTAGATGCTCAGAGGAGGGAGCTCATTATTCAACCAGCCATTCACTCAGCCTCCAAGTTCCAGAATCTACAGTATGACTTTTATGATATTGTATTGTACTTTTATACACATTGATAAATAAACATTGATTTTTCACTCCTGCTAGCCCAGGACTTGGTTCCATTCTTTGCTTGTTTCACTATTTACCTTTGTGGTACCAAGGTCCTTGGCTGTGTGAAGTTGGACCGCTTCTATTTTGGTGTTGACCACCCCACAGTTTTTTTGTTTCTTCGTTCGCTTTGTTTCTGTAATGTCCAGCTTTCGCATCTGTAACTGACCACTGAGAAAATGAGTGCATGTACAAGTCTGATCTTCTTTTGGAGTGCAGGTGTCAAACTCAAGGCCCGTGGGCTGAATCCAGCCCGCATTGCTGTTTTATGCGGCCTGCAGTGCAATTGATGCAGCATTTTCATTGCCGCCCCCGGTGTTATCTTCTGGCTGGCTCTCTCCTCCTCATTGCGGCAGTGCACAAAGCCAAGAGCAGCGGCTCCTACATGTGTCCCGCGCCTCATCTAGAAGCCTTCTCTCTGGCATCACAACATCAGAGGGAAGGCTTCTGAATGAGGCGTGGGACGTGCAAGGAGCCACCGCATGCGGCTTTGTGCACCCTTTGACAGTGAGGAAGAGGGAACCGGCCAGAAGATAATACCGGAGGCAGCAATGCAAACACGCATCGCACTGCGGGCAACATAAAACCGCCAGGCAGGAGCAGGCCAGAAGGTAAGACAACCACCAGAGGGAGGCACCTAATTGAGACACAGCATGGAGGGAGGGAGACAACAAAGGTAGGGGTAATTATTTTATTTTCAATTTAGTGATTGAATTGTGTCAATTTTGAGATTTTTCATTTGCCATCTGTATTTTGCACTGTTCAGGAAGAAATGCATTTGTTTCTTTTTCTCTGGGGTTGTACAGCATACAAAGTCTTGAATCTTAGGGTTTGTTTGTATATATTAGTACTTTTAGTTTGTGGTTCTGTATTTGCATAGGTGTTACCTGTGTTCTGTATGTGTGACCAAGGCCAGGTGTTCTGGTAGGAATTAATGTTGAGAAGCAAACAGTGTGTTTTGTGTAGTTTAATTTTGTGGCTAACTATGTGTTGTTAATAAGATTATATTGTGTGTATATATGAAAAATGAATGGAAAAAATAGTGTTACAATTAGTACTATTATGGGGGTGGGTCTGGGGCGGAGATGGGTGGGGTCTGGCCCGCAACTTAGCTTGTGTTTTGGATTTTGGCCCCTTAATGTGATTGAGTTTAACACCTCTGGTTTGGAGTGTTACCTCCTTGCCTTTGAATACTTTGAGACCCTTCATTGAAGAGCAACCAAGTGCTATTCTGTGGAGTATTTCCTCCCTGCTAGTTGGTTCTTTGTTTTAAAGAGTCCAGGAGATTGCAGTAGGGTTACCAAATTTTTTCATTAAAAAAAAGAGGTCACATGGCCTCGCCACATTCTGCCTCCAGCTGCACTCCCACACAAACCTCACCTCTTTGTCCCCGAGCTCGGGGCCATGTTTGGAGAGCCTGCAAGCATGTGTGGATGGGATTCGATGATGTCACATGCATATGCGCTTTTGTGCGATGTCATTGCTTCGCATCTGCGCATTCTCGGAGGCCCTCCAGATGTGACCTCGAACTCGGGGCCTTCCAAAACCCGGATAAACTGCCAGGTTTTGGAAATCTGTCCAGGCACCCAGACAGTCCTCTAAAAAGAGAATACGTCCAGGTTTTCCCAAACATCTGGTAACCCTAGGAAGCAAGAATCTCACTGTACACAAGAATTACCAAACTTCCAAGGGCCATAAAAAAAGCACTTGGTGGGTCAGATTCTGGTTGGACAAGCCCACTCTACATACAATGTTCCTCCGCGAATTTGCAGTTCGTGGTTCATGATTTCACTCATTCGCGGTATTCTCCAACTGCCTCTTCCTGTACTAAAGTCGGGCTACACCAATCAGGAGCTGTGTGTCAAAGCAGCTCCTGATTGGTGTAGCCTGATTATAGTACAGGAAGAGGCGATTGAAGCATACCGCAAGTGATTTCCTTTACTTGCCGGCACTTCTGCTGCCCTTTACTGCCTCCACAGGCGAAAAACTGTATTCACGGTTTTTCGATATTCGTGGGGGTTCATACTGTATTGCATTTGACTATGGAAGAAGTGTCGGTCCAACCATTAGGCAAGACGAGGCAGCAAAAGAGCAGTTGTGCTTAAAGCAAAACAATAGATTCTAACAGTCACACAAGGAAACCTCAATGTTCTCTTTGGTTTTGTAAGAAAAATTGTTAATTTTAAAAATAGCTCATTTACATGAATAAATGGCTTTTGGAATGACGATAGACAGATGCTGTACCATGCAACCACAAATCAACAAAACAATACAAAAATCATTTGCGGTCATGAAAAACTTAAGGCAAGTTCGAAAATTCCTCGACAATTCCAGTTCTTAGACCAGTCCCTAGTCCTAGGTCTTCTAGACTACTGCAACATACTCTATCTCCCCTGCCCCGCAACCATGATAAAACAACTGCAAACAGTTCAAAACACAGCGCTAAGACTTATCTATTCACTGAAGAAACACGACCACATCACGGCGGCATACATCAACTCACACTGGCTCCAAATACAAGCAAGAATACTATTCAAATTCTACTGCCTACTATTTAAAACCATAAACAGAGACAGCCCAGCCTACCTAAACAACCACCTAATCCAAACTACCTCAACCAGACATAGGAGAACCCACAAACCGTTCACGCATCCCCCAATCAGAGACGTCAAACGAAAAAAAAACCTATACGATGGCCTTCTAGCCATACAAGCAGCAAAACTAGACTACCACTCTCCAATTTACTGATAACAACCCCTGACTACAAATTGTTCAGAAAAGAAATAAAAACCATGGTATTCAAGAAATCTTTGAAGACAAACTAACACCGCAAGACTCGTCCCAATTCTCTGAAGCAACCCACTCTACTCTTCAATTCCTCTGGAAATGGCCAGATAACTCCTTTTGTAATCCGCCTTTAACCACAAGGTAATGACGGAATAGAAATCACTAATGTAATGTAATGTTTTATGTTATTTCTTTACGAGTATTTATAATATTTCTGTTTCTAGGCGGATTACAGATTTACATACATAGTTCACAAGACAACGCAATATAGTCTATACATTTCTAAAATCACCACCTATTCTAAACTAAACTAAACTAAAACTTAGTTTTATAGACCGGGTCATCAACCAAGAGGAGCTTGATTCAGTTTACAATAATGTAAAACATAATACATAAATTTGACAAGAAAAAGTAGACTAAAATAGTTAATTTCCAAAATGTTTAGTAAACAAAAAAGTTTTCAGAACTTTCTGGAATAAAGCAAAAGAACTTAAACTTCTTAATGTAAGTGGTAAAGCATTCCAGAATTCGATTAATTTAAAAGCAAAAGAATAACTATATCTCTTAAAGTACTTAAACTAATACTTACATTTCCCTCTCTCTGTTTTTACCAGAGAGAGGGAAATGTGAGTATTAGTTTTTGAGAACTTCTGGCAAGATGAGATCTATGAACATTCCAGTCTAAAAGAATCAAAGTGGCAAAAATACCAAATAGGATCTTAAATGCAATACAAATGCACTTAAATTGAATTCTGAGATACACTGGAAGCTAATGTAATTCCTTGAGCAGAGGGGTTACGTGATCAAATTTACTCTTACCGAAGATATTCTCAATATGCTGGTTCCAGTGACACTGATTTTTACAGTTACTCCACAGTAGTATAGTACAGTTGTACTTAAGATCAACATGAGGGATATGCATCTTTAAACAAAAGTGTTTTTAATGAGACTTGTACCCCCCCCCTTTACAAAGCTACATTAGGCTTTTATATCGCCACTGCAGCAGTATTAGCGCCAAACAGCAAACAAAAATTGACCCTAAACACTCCACAGACCTGAAGGTAAATTCTCCAGCTATTGATGTTATTTCAGTCACACAGAGGTTTCTGCTTGGACCAGTCCATTCCCATATTTGACCACCTTAGGTTTTAGGATTTGATCCACGTTTTTGCATTAGGACTTTCAGGGACTCCTGAGGAAGACAGCGTTGTCGAAACACGGACCGTGTTGGGTCCTTAGTCCCCATTTTTGGGGTCCTTGACATCTCGTCATATGGATTATTTGACTGTATTTTCAATAAAGACCTGCATCTTGGACGTCGTCGTCTCCACAGTGTTTTTGTTTATGCAGTATTAGCTCCAACACTCATAGAAACTCTGTGAGTGTCGGAGCTAATACTGCCATGGCTGGCAATAAAAAAGCCCTAACACAGCTTTGTAAAAGGAGCCCTTAGTGTTTTGAGGTCAGTTGTCATTCAAATTTGCTCTGGGAGCATGTTCCACCATTGAGGCTCGTGTACATGAGTAGATGGCGTTTAGAAACTTGGTCTTATTATTTGTGTGTGATATATGTGCACATGCATACACAAAGCAAAGTTTAAAAGCATGTCATCTTGAGGGAGGGGAGATTAGGGACCCAAAAGTTAATTGAGGGGTATAAGGCTGAAGGTTTTCTTCCTAGAGCATAGTAACATAGTAGATGATGGCAGATAAAGACCTGAGTGGTCCATCTAGTCTGCTCAATCTGATTCAATTTAAATTTTAAAAAAATTTTCTTAGCTATTTCTGGGCAAGAATCCAAAGCTCTACCCGTTGGGTTCTAACTGCTGAAGTCTCCGTCAAAGCTCACTGCAGCCCATCCACACCCTTCCAGCCATTGAAGCCCTCCCCAGCCCATCCTCCACCAAACGGTCATATACAGACACATATCATGCAAGTCTGCCCAGTACTGGCCTTAGTTCTTCAATATTTACTATTATTTTCTGATTCTAGATCCTCTTGTGTTCATCCCACGCTTTTTTGAACTCTGTCACCTTTTCCTCTCCATTACCTCTCTCGGGAGCGCATCTAATATACATGGCACTGATCCTGATTGCGAACGCTGGTGGAAGCTCTACTCTTTGTTCAGTTAGGGATGGCAGAACAGGGGTGCTTGTGTATGGTTTCATCACTTTCCTAAGCGTGCTCATCCCAAATGAACATTGTTTTAGAAAATCCCAAGAAACGGCTTCTTTTCAGCTACTTTCACTGAGAGTAAGAAGGTTTGCCCTTATCTGTATGGTCTGCATTGCTGGTGAGCAGACTGCTCAAGAAGTTACACAAAGTCCCCACTTTGCTTGTTACTTACCAAGACCTCGTGTACCATGGGGACCAATATTTGAAAACGCAACAGAAATGATCCATCAAAGCACACACATTGAAGGAGTTTGCTGAGTAAAGAGGGGGGGGGGGGGTATGCTCAAGCTCACTAGAACGAAAATGGAGAAAAGATAAAAATCAATCAAATCTTTCAAAATTTAAAGAACATGCTGCATTTTATAGGGAAAAAATACTACATGCTAAATCGAAGTATTATTCTAAACAAATCATTCAGGCTAAAAATACTACCGTACTATATAGCATTTTAAAATCTATTAATCAACATTCCAACAACTCTAATCTTGACATTAAACCTCCTCCAACCGCGCAAGAATTAGCTGACACTTTCGTTGACAAAATAAAAAAAATCAGAAATAATTTTACGATACAACAAGTATTATCATCTAAAACAGAGCATGAACCCAAATCATCACTTATTGCAAAATGCTCTCAATTTAAAATACCTAGTCTTAAAGAATTAGAAACAATTATTAAAACTATCAATCATAAAGGAGCATTTAATGAATCAATACCTCCTTTTATCCTCAAGAAATATTTTTCTATATTTGGCCCATATATACATACATTAATTAAAATCAGTCTACAACAAAGTAAAGTACCATTAGACTGGAAAAAATCTCATATACGCCCGGTTATTAAAGATCAAAAAATAGGCTCCGATATAAAAAATAATTATAGGCCCATTGCCAATATTCCATATTTAGCTAAAATAACAGAAAAAATAGTCTTCAACCAAATATCAGAATTCATAGAAAAAACCAATGTGCTACACCCGAATCAAACAGGATTTAGATTAAACCATTCTACTGAACACTCCTTAATTGGTTTAACAACATCAATACTATACCATTTAGATCACCATACTTCCGTCATATTGATTTCTCTTGATTTATCGTCTGCTTTCGACACTATTGACCATAATCTTTTAATAAATAGACTTCAATCAATCGGGTTAACTGATCAAGTTCTACTTTGGTTCCAGTCTTATTTCGATCACCGCACATCGATTGTCTCTTTTAACGATGCCATTTCAAATAGTTTTTCTCTTCCGTATGGAATCCCACAAGGTTCAATACTTTCGCCTATTTTATTTAATATCTTCTTAGCCCCTCTGTTGACACTGTGCCAATCCATTGGATTTACAGTATATGCGTATGCAGGCGATATCCAATTAATACATCCAATTAACACCAAAAATCCACAAGAAATAATAACAATAAATGAGAAACTGTATCAAATTTATTATTGGCTGGAAACCAATAAACTTGCTTTAAATATTCAGAAATCAAATCTTATGTTCTTTCCCTGGAAAGATTGTGAAATACTTTCTTCACCTATAACTATTAAAGGCATTTCTTTAAAGATGGCTAATAATATTACATTACATTAGGGATTTCTATTCCGCCTGTGCCTTGCGGTTCTAGGCGGATTACAATAAAGATGATATCTGGACATTTCCAGTAGAATTACATTACAGGAGAAGAGTAGATTACAAGTAACAGTGAAGAGTTACAATACATTCAATATCGCAGCAGATAGACATAGCCACGGATTTACAATAAGGAAGATTTCTGGGCATTTCCCGTAGAATTACATTACAGGAGAAGTGTTAATTACAGGTAATAGTGAAGAATTACAGTACATTCAATATCACAGGAGATGTTACCTAGCAACTGAGTCAATTTACAACTGGTGGAGAGTAAGAATTACAATATATTCTAGATTACAAAAGATGTTCCATGAGATGAGTCAAGTTTCTTCGGATGGAGAGTAGCATCATATGCCTATAAGTGGAGGTGTATTTATTGTTTTGATGATTGCATGATGTTGGTTAATTAATGTTGATGATATGGACAGTAGGGGTGTTTAGTTTGGGTTGGATAAAGAGATTCTGTTCCCAATGGAATTGGTTGGGAACTCATTAGATGGCGGTTTAGATTGATGGGAGATATTTTTTGAACAGTAGTGTTTTTATTTCTTCTTTTTATAGACTTCGTCAGATTCGATCGGTATCAAAATTTTTATGTGCAAAATCATTGAATATCTTAATTCATTCCCTTGTAGTCTCTAAACTTGATTACTGCAATGCATTATTCATAGGCTTGCCACAGAAAGAGCTTAAGCGATTACAAATAATCCAGAACGCCGCTATTAAAATAATTTATAAAGCCAAAAAATTTGATCATGTTTCACCCCTACTTAAGAAAGCACACTGGCTTCCAGTAGCACATCGAATACTATTTAAACAATGTTTACTCATCTTTAAAGCTTTAGAACATAAAACTCCAGCCTTTATATTTAGACTTTTGATACCTTACACTACCTCTAGATCTCTTAGATCTCAAGACCAACACCTATTAGTAATTCCTTCACTAAAAGTTATTAACACAAGGCGTAACACAATCTTTTCTATAACAGCCCCTCAATCTTGGAACAACCTTCCACTGTACCTAAGACAAGAAAAAAACCTGGCAAAATTTAAGTCTGAACTTAAAAGTTTTCTATTTATAGATGCCTTTAATGATTAATTTTTTCGCATTCTTAATTTAATTAATAGGTCAATTGTCTTCGTCTCCCTTCCTATTGTTTTTCCCCTGAATTAATGATTTTAATACTGAATGTAACCATTAAATAATTTTCCTTTTGTTTCATTATAATTTGTAGAAATACCCTCTAAATGTACTGTAATATGTATATATAAGATTATTATTTTTTTAATTTAATAATTGTAAGTATGTTACCAAAAATTTTTTATTTACTTGTACATCGCCTTGAATTTTAAATAGGCGATAAATCAAAATACTTAATAAACTTGGAAACTTGGAAATTTGGCTACAGAGCTGGCAATCATGCCACAATTGGTTCAACTGCAAAGCTAGAAGCCCCAGGGCTGAAAGACTGGTTAAAACAAACAAAAAGCTGAACACCCACCGGCTGGGATGGCATGGCATGAATCTATGAAGGAAATGGCTGCCTGGAAACTTGGGAGTGAACTCCACGACCAGCGGCTGTGTAAGAAGGTCTATTGGAATCTATGGCATGGCTATCTACTACTGAGTCCCTGAGAAGAGCATGTTGTTACTGTATCTACTTATTTTCTGGGGGGTGGGGGTTGTTGTTGATTTTCCTTTTGTTCGGAGGGTAGGTGATTTGTGGTAGAGGGGAGGGGAACATGGGGATGTATTGGATTTACTCAATCATTTTTGGTTGTATATGCGGCATAAAAAGATTTTAAGAAACATAAAACAAATTTCCAAAATAAAACAAAATGCGTCTGTATTCTAGAGGATTTCTAGGAGATATTGTTACTTTTGGACCTGTTCATTGGGAGGAATTTGCCTATGTTGGTTTTATCATGTTATATCACTGCTTGTAAACCCTACCTGGGGCTTTTCCTTATCTCCTGTTCTTTTCTGTTTATTTTTCTCTGGAGATGCAGATTTCTAATAAAAATTATTTACAAAACAACAACAAACAAATTATCCTGTGGTTCAGGAATTTCCCTGATGCAGCAATATTTGAACTGCAAAATGCTGGCCACCACTTGGAGGATCTGAGCATTATTCTTTCAACACTGAAAGTCAAGTTTACGTCATTTGTTTCAAGTTTAAGTTTAATAAAATTTTGATTTGATCGCAAAATCTTACTTCAATGCGATTTACAAAAACTGTTAAAATTGGGGTAACATAATAAGAATAACACATTACTCAGACAATTGATTTACACAACCATGTACCAGCCAAACACAAGGAAAAAATAAAATGGATTAAATACAATTTATTAAGTAAATCAAACAGGGTAGGATATTGAAACAGAAGGATGGGTAAAAGATTACCTGCTCAATTTTACTTATAGCTCTTTTATTATTAATCGTTGTAAAATTATTTTAATTCCATAAAACAGCTTTGAATTCAGATAAGGCGTGGAATCAAATTTTAATAAATCTTGAAGTTCCCATAATGAGTCTGAGGATTTTCCATCCCGTTTAGAGATTATTGAAAGATAAACAGTTATGTATAACCAGTGTTTCTGTGACACTGTATTTTGTGGAGTTTAAATATGACATGGTTGATTATTTATAACTCATCATTAGTGTTGGATTTTAGCTCCTTCTTCTGATGCTGGGTCTTCCCTCTGCTGGACAGTGATGGGACATACACCTTGCCATATAGGGCTCCTTTTACTAAGGTGCACTAACGTTTTTAATGCACGCACCGGATTAGCTTGCGCTATAGCGCATGCTAGCCGAAAATCTACCGCCTGCTCAAAAGGAGGCGGTAGCAGCTAGCGCACATGGCAATTTAGGGCGCACTATTCCACGCGTTAAGGCCCTAGCGCGCCTTTGTAAAAGGAGCCCATAGTCTCAAATATCATACGAACATAAGAATTGCCGCTGCTGGGTCAGACCAGGAGTCCATTGTGCCCAGCAGTCCACTCCCGTGGCAGCTCTTAGGTCAAAGACTAGTGCTCTAACTGAGACTAGCCTTACCTGCGTACGTTCTGGTTCAGCAGGAACTTGATTTTGTCTTGAATCCCTGGAGGGTGTTTTGCCCTATAACAGCCTCCAGAAGAGCGTTCCAGTTTTCTACCACTCTCTGAGTGAAGAAGAATTTCCTTACGTTTGTACGGAATCTATCCCCTTTAAACTTTAGAGAGTGCCCTCTCGTTTTCTCTACCTTGGAGAGGGTGAACAACCTGTCTTTATCTACTAAGCGGTCCTTTTATCAAACCGTGCTAGTGGGGTTAACACGTCGGACTTTTCATCAGGCACTAACCCCCGCGGCTGGCTAAAAAACTAATGCCTGCTCAATGCAGGCATTAGTGGCTAGTGCGGCAGGCGGTTTAATGCACGGATTTACGCACGTTATACCCCTACTGCAGCTTGATAAAAGGACCAAGTCTATTCACTTCATTATCTTGAATGTTTCGATCATGTCCCCTCTCAGTCTCTTCTTTTCAAGGGAGAAGAGGCCCAGTTTCTCTAATATCTCACTGTACAGCAACTCCTCATTTTCTTATGGACAGGTTTTCATAGCGAATCTATTTTCATCATAGCGAATCTAATATTGAAAATGTCCAAAAGAAAAACAAGACTGCAGATTTCGATTCATTTACATTAGGGGTGTCCAACCTTTTGGCTTCCCTGGGCCGCATTGGCTGAAAATATTTTTTCTGGGGCCGCACAAACACTAACACTAGCCGATGAGCAAAAAAAAGGTTGAACAGGTCACAAATCTGCAATCACTTAAATAGAAGATGTATATATCTAATAATAAACCTTCATTAAAGGGACACTGTGGAGAGGAACCCAAAAAAACAGTAATACCCTGACTGAGTGATCCCTCCATGTGCACCGCTGACAGTAGGAGCATCCACAGGCTTCCGCATCCCCATTCTGATGAGCAGGGATGCGCGCTCCTGGTTCTCCCATTCACTTCTATTACAGCTACGGTGAGCGGGGATGCTGAATCAGCTGTCAGCAGTGCACGTGGAGGATCGTTTAATCAGGGTAAATATTACTGCTTTTTTGGGCTTCCCACTTTGAGCTTAGGCTCCCTCAAAATTAATATCTCCCCTGCTGTAGCTAGTAGGGATCCCCAAATTTCACCAACTGACGGCCACCTCCTCCCCCTCCAACTTTCCAAGTTCTGCAGCTGGCAGCAAAATTGCAGAGCTGCTGCCTTCTCTCCTCCCTTCCCCGACCCCCCCCCCCCCCCTTGGCTTTCATGCATGCATGAAAACAGTGGCAGCTTGAGGATATTGCCATTGGCTGCAAAGCTTGGAGAGTTTGAGTTGCCAGACTGGAGGAAAATGTCTTCAGTTGGCAGGGCTTGGGAATCCCCACTAGCTCAAGTATTTATAAAATGCACTCAGATGGGGAGAAACTTTGGTGCCCATCCACTAATTTTGGGCTCCAGTCACTCCCCCAAATCAGCTGTATATGACTACGCCACTGAATACAAAAATAATTGTGATGCACATATCCCAAAGCTAACATATTCCAGTTAATAAATTCAAAATAAAACAATTTTTCCTACCTTGTTGTCTGGATGTTTTGTTTTTACATCATTTGGGTCCCAGTTTCTCTTTCTGCTTTTTGTCTGTCTTCAACTAATTCTCTTTCCAGTGTCTGCTGTCCATTTTTTTCTCCTCTTCTGTCGTTCCATTTCCTTCTTATGCCTATCTCCAGCGTATTTATTTTTCCCTTTCAGCTTTCTTAACTTTTTCTTTTCTGCCTCTGTCCACTCAAATCTTGCTTCTTTCTCACCCTTCTTTTTAAATGTTCAGCTACCTCTCAATTCTCCATCTTCTCTCAGTCCCTAGCTCTCCCATTTCCCATCTCACTCCTTTCCCAGCCTCCTATTCCCTTCTATCTACTCCCCATTACCACATTTCAGGGCCGCCATCAGAAATTTCTGGGCCCCTTACTGAGCAATCCTATTGGGCCCCCCACGCACCCCTTCCCCCTCCGACCCCCCCTTCTTCCCTGGGCCGAATACACACATACTTTTCTCTGTCGCTGCACTCTTTGACCAAAAGATTTGTAAGCCTGCAACCACGTCAAGGTAGACTCTTTCAGCAGGGCCCTAACCTAACCTAAAATAAACTAATCTATACCTATCTATTCTAAACTAACATATGTCTAATACTGAACTAATAACAAACTAACAAACATCTGCATAATAAATAACTAATAAATAATAGTGCTAGTAGCTATAATTCACTTTTGAATGTAAAATCTCAGTTAAGGATTTCTTTTGACCTTTGTAGGCCAGAAGTAGATCACAATTGCACAATATTTTTTGTAACAAGTATTAAATGTGTTTTTATAAATACTATAAGCTTAATAACTATATCAGAAAAAAATACACATCTGAGCGCATATCTGAACATACACATCTGTATGATCCCATCCTCCTCAGCTTGCCTATAGCTGCATCATGCATGTTAAAAATGTACGATATGTTGATATGTGCACCTTCCTTCCTTCACATCCATCCTCCTCAGCCTGTCCTTACACATCCACAGCTGCATGTTAATGATGATGTATATGTTATGATGTGCATATGAGCACATCATTAACATGCAGCTATGGATGAATATAAAAAAGAAACAATATTCTGTACAATTGTCAATTTATAAATCAGCGTCTTCTCCCCACTCTCTCTTCCCCATTTCCCTTCAGCGTCCTCAGCCCACTCTCTCTCCACTTTCCTTCAGCGCACGCACATAAAAACAAGCAAGTAATTTATATCATTTTCATTCTATTCATTCATAGAAATTAAAGTCTAAATAATGCCAGTCACATAACAAAACATGATTTTACAAAAATAATTCCCTGCGCAGTCAAGCCTGCAAGGATTACTAGATGTCTTTCAGCAGCTCCCCTCCCTCCCTCCCCCTTACCTTTGTGGCCAAGTCAAAATGATCTACCAACAATAAAATTTTAAAAACACAAAGCACGCTGTACGCAGAGAAAATGTTAATTATCATTTATATTCCGCGGGTTTTCAAAGAGGTCAAGGCAGATGACTTTATGCAATGTCACCTCAGTAACAACTATACAAAAATAGACAAATATTCCCCCTCCCTTTTTACTAAAATACGATAGCGGTTTTTAGCACAGGGAGCTGTGCTGAATGCCCCACACTGCTCTCAACGCTCATAGGCTCCCTGCACTAAAAAACGCTATTGTGGTTTAGTAAAAGGGGGCCATAGTGCAAAATATAGACAGCATATATAAATTCTCAAAGCAGACACATTTTGATCACTAAATTGAAAATAAAATCATTTTTCCTACCTTTGGTAATTTCAACAGTCTCTGGTTGCACTTTATTCTTCTGACTGTGCATCCAATATTTCTTCCCTTCTTTCAGCCTCCTGTATGCTTCCTCTCCTCCAGACCTCATTCCCTCCCCAAACTTTTTTTTTGTTTCACCCTGCCCCTTCTTTCTTTTTCTCTCTCTCCATACCTCCTTTCTTTCTGTATGTCTGTTTTTCTCTCTCTCTCACCCTGCCCCCTTCTTTCTTTCTCTCTCCACACCCTCTTTCGTTCTGTATGTCTGTCTTTCTCTCTCTTTCCGTGCCCCATTTTTCTTTGTTTCACCCTGCCCCCTTTCTTTCTTTCTGGCTTCCTGTCCCCCCCTTTTTTTCTTTCTCCCTGCCCTCCCTTATGCCACCACCATTGGGAAAATGCTGCCACCACCACTGGGGAATAGGCTGCTACTGCCGCCATCGGGAACAGGCCGGCGCCGAGTTCGCTCTGCTTCTCTTCCCCGCGGGGCCGACCAACTCTCGCCACCCGACGTCAATTCTAACATCGGAGAGGACGTTCTAGGCCAGCCAGGCAGCGATTGGCTGGCCCAGAACATCCTTTCCGACGTCAGAATTGACGCGAATGGCGAGAGTTGGTCGGCCCCACAGGGATAAGTAGGGAGAACTTGGCACCGGCCTGTTCCCGATGGCGGCGGTGGCATTCAAGTGGCTAAAGAGCCGCAGTTTGCCGGCCTAGGGAGAACACGGGAGGGTGGCCAGCTGTGCACCCCCTTGGGACGTAAACCCGGGGCGGGGCGGGGTGGGGCGAACCGCCCCCCTCCCCCACCTTGGTATACCACTATCTGTACCTCACTCCCTCCCTATGACCAAAAATTCTCCTTTCTTCTATTCCCCATGTATACAACCATCTCTTTCCCTCCCTTCTTCTCTCCCAAGTCCATGCCTTCTGTGTCCAAAAACCCATTCCCTCCCCCACCTCAGCATCTCTTTCCCTCCCTTCCTCTCTCCCAAGTTCATGCCTTGTGTCCAAAACGCACTCCCTCCCCCCTTTTGTGTTCCGCGTTTGCCTCCCAGCCCATCTTTGCAACTTTCTCAGCAAAACGGAGCTCAAGCCGAGAGGCTTGTCTCCTGTTTCCTGCCTGCCCTGCCGCACACAAATAGCCGACCGGAAGTATTCTCTGACGTCAGCACTGACATCGGGGAACACTTCCGATCGGCTATATGTGAGCGGCAGGGTAGGTAGGAACAGAAGACGAGCCTCGCGGTTCAAGATGTATTTAACTCCGCGGGTCCCCTGTCCAGCTCTCTCCTGTGCACCTGGGGCAGACCGCCCCCACTAGGTACGCCACTGGGACTGGCAGCGATCCGCGGACCGGCGGTTGAAGAACTGTGGCCTAGGACCCTGGGGGAGCCCGGGCCCCCTGTCAGCTCCGGGCCCCTGAATGCAGGACTGGTAGTACTGCCCTGATGGCGGCCCTGCCACATTTCTACCACTGTAGTCACTGCTCTCTCACTCTTCAGCTCCCTTTTGACCTTATTCACATGGCTCACCACTTTCAGAATCCCCTCCCTCTCTCCACTGGTCAGGCTATAATTTCCTGTCCCTTTCTTTCCATCCCCTAGCATAATCTTATCCCAGCTCTCTTTCCTCCTAATCTTCCATGGTTCCATCTCTCCTCCTCTATCTCCATGGGCCAACATTTTGCTCCTTCTCTTTTCTGTTTTTCTTCTTCTCTCTCGCCTTGATACTGAACAATGAAATGGAGAAAAAAAAGGAGAGAGCTGCATCTCTCTGCCTTCCATCCACAGGCCTAACATTTCTCCCTCCCTCCCATCCCTAGATCCAACTTCTCTCCCTTTCTCTTCCCAACTGCCCCCACCCCATCTATCCCCCTGTCTGTCTGCCTCCCTTCCCCAGGTCCACCATTTCTTCCTTTCTCTTGCCAACAGTTCTCCCTTCAAGTATCTCTTTCCCTCTTCCTCCACACTACCCCAGGTCCAACTTCTCTCTCTTCAGACCATTGCCCACCATCTCTCTCTCTGTCCTGTTTCTGGTCTCATAAGCTCTCCCCCCAGGACCAATCTGGCACTTCTTTTAATACCCTCCCCCCAAAAAAAAAACCTCCAACATCCAGGAGGCTTCCTCGGCCCAGCATGTTCTCCCCCTTCTCTCTGCATCCATGCATCTTTATCTCACTCCATGTCCAATAATTCTCTCTCTGTCTCCATCCCTCCTCACTCTGCCCAACAATTCTCCTCTTTCTTTATCTCCCCAATTGCACCATCTTATTGTTTATTGTTTATTTAGTTTTTTGATTAAACGCTTTTTCGATTCTACAAAGCGTTGTACAGAGTATAAAATAACATTTCAACAAACAATGTAACAATTAAAACATACTTTCTATGAACTGCGAAGCTGACAACAATACATACTAGGTTATTATGGACTAACAAGCAATGGACACAAGTAGGAAAGGGGGGGGGGGAAATACAATTGTTATAGTAAATGGGAGAAACATTTAAGGTAAACACAAAAGGGACTGGTCAAAGACAGAAATCCAGCTTACCAATTACTGAATAGGTGACCTGCGAATCGGAAAAAACCCCCAAAACAGATCGGCGGGCGTTTAGCTGCCAGAAAATATCTACAAGAAGGAAGATTAACAGAGGTAAGATACCATCTCTTTCCCTCTCTCAGACACTCAATTCTCCCTTTCTATTATCTCCCTCACCTCTGCATCTCTTTCCCTCACTCCTTCCATTCTTCCATCTTATGGCTCATGCTCCCCTCTATCTTTCCCGTCATTCTGTGTCCTAAGTTCATGCCCCTCCCTCCTTCCTTCCATCATTTTTCCTAAGTTTGTGCTCCCTCCCTCTCAAGTCTTCTCAAGTCTCATGCCCTTCTCTCTTTCTCCCTTCTGTACTGCGGATGTTTACCTTTTTCATGACATCAGAGGGAACACTTCCAGGTCAGCCATAGGAGGCACATAGGAGCCTCTGCCCGTGGCTTTGAGTGAATATTGCAGCAAGATGGAGGAGGGAGCCAGTAAGATGTTAAACAGCTGGGGCGGCAGAGGAAAACACCGCATTGTCCTCAAGTGCGAGTTGGGCCGCATAAAATTCTTCATGGGATCAGGCAGAGAACTATCTGTAGCTGAACTATCAGCTGCCAGGGATCTCATTAGATATGGGTTGTATTTGAGAGATATCAGTGATCAAGACAGATGAGATTACAGCACTGATGAACTGGTCAATGACCTAATGACTGGTTTACATGTTCAGTGGTATAAATCCAAACTTCAATAATCCTGTTATAAATTCAGTGGTCTGTGATGGGTGCACATCAGGGCTAGACTATGATTATAGGAATCATATGTAGCTGGACAGATTCACTTTTGGCAAGTTCAGCAGTCCTGGATTCTGAAGGTGGTGGTTATTCCTGGACCTCTCATTCTCTTACCTGATTTATGAGGCCAATTCTAGTTTCCTGGCAGGAGAACATAAGAATATTCTTACTGGGTCAGACCAATGGTCCATCAAGCCCAGTAGCCCATTCTCATGGTGGCCAATCCAGGTCACTAGTACCTGGCCAAAACCCAAGGAGTAGCAATATTCCATGCTGCCGATGTGGCTTCCCCCATGTCTTTCTCAATAACAGACTATGGACTTTTCCTCCAGGAAATTTTCCAAACCTTTCTTAAAATTGCTACGCTATCCGCTCTTACCACAACCTCTGGCAATGCGTTCCAGAGCTTAACTATACTCTGAGTGAAACATTTTTTAACTCCTATTGATTTTAAAAGTATTTCCCTGTAACTTCATCAAGTGTCCCCTAATCTTTGTAATTTTTGATGGAGTGAAAAATTGACCCACTTGTACACGTTCTACTCCACTCAGGATTTTGTAAACTTCAATCATATCTCCCTTCAGCCATCTCTTTTCCAAGCTGAAGAGCCCTAATCTTTTTAGTCTTTCCTCATACGAGAGGAGTTCCATCCCCTTTATCATCTTAGTTCCATCCACAGGAAAGCTGAGGTAGTGAAGGGTAGAGAAGGAAAGACTGCTGAACTGTGAGTTCAGGTTATTGCAACTTATGGGAGACATTGGGGTGATTTTAGTTTGCAGTTTTGAGGGATGCTGGGGCTTCCTGAAGGGTCCCCACCTCTAAAAACCCCTTCCCTTAACTTTTTTTCAACCATAATTTTACTCTCCCGGTCTGTTTTTGGTGCTAAAATGCTGCCACAGTGGCCATCTTGGATTTTTCAGTCCAACTCAATCTGCCTCCATCTACCTCAAACACACCTTGATTTGGTTCAGGATTGATATAGATGGACTCCTCAGCCAGTTCTACTCCTATACAGCCTTCAGTTCATAACCCTACTCTCCTCTGCCCACTGCTCACCACCCTAGCCAGCAGATTAACCATCCCTCCTAACTAAATCCCTCACCCTCATCCTGTTTGTCTTGTCTGTTTAGATTGTAAACTCTTTCGAGCAGAAACTTGTCTCCTTCATGACTCTTGGCAGTGTTGCGTATGTCTGGTAGAACTCTGCAAATAATTAATAGTAGTCGTAGATTAAATCCCTGAGCTGCAGGAGGGAGCACAGGGCATAAAAAAGGCATAAATGTTGCTTCCTGGGCCATATCTGAACTGGGGACAAGAGAAGCAAAGATGGCCAAGAACATGCCCCAGGGCCTGCAGTTTGGGGAACTCTGCTTGTTTTAAAGATTGATATGCAGAAGAGGGCCTACATGGTACACCTGCACTAGAAGCTTTTCTTTCAAACAGGAGGGATCTGTGAAATCTAAACTGCAATATGAAAGGTTAAATTAACCCAATGCAAATTGAGAAAACCTCTGTACAATGAAACAGTGTCTGCGGAGAAGCTTGTAAATATTTTTCTTGTAAATAAAAGTCAAACCAGTTGAAACCAAACCACTGGAGTCATCTGCAGCTATTTCAGGTCTGGACTGCCTCAGATCTGAGCTGCTACAGAGAGGACAGGCCACCCTTGCTTCCGAGTGCTTTCAAATGCAGTTGGTTATGTTATCTGACTTAGCACACTTTATTTTATTTTATTTTATAATTCTTTATTCAATTTTTAAACTATAGATGAGCACAATAATTAATGCTCATACATATAATATTAAAATTAAAGCACATTAAACTTACAATAATTTATAAAAAGGATAATTAATTCCCCCCACCCTTCCAACTATTAAACAATAAATAAATACCTTCAAGAACAATCAATACATACCCTTTAAACCAACTCCAAAACATACCCCCCTCCTCCACCCTCCCATCCTGGATGTGTATGTTTAAAGGGACATCTAAAGAGATCAATCCTTACAGTATTTAGTTAACGGTTCCCAAACATCCATAAATTTCTTGTAATTTCTCTGTTGAATAGCCATAAACCTCTCCATTTAAAAAATATAACAAAGGGATTCCCACCAGAGTGTGTAATTTAGTCTATCACAATTTTTCAAATTTTTTTTAAATAAGCTGCATGGCAACCCCTGTCAATATAAAGAGAAGTTTGTTACTTTTCACAGATAGTTGACTCTTCGCTCTCACAAATGTACCAAATAAAATGGTTCACAAAAATTATTCCAATTTATGTCCACTACTGTAGAGGAGTGAAGCACAAGATAGGATATGTGTTTCTAAATGGAGAAAAGACCTCAGTTTCTTCCAGGGAAAGAAAACATTCACCTGGAGGATCTCTATGTCTGCCGTATACAACTTAAAGCAGCATAGGAAAAAACATCCCTGGTCAAAAACTCCATTATCAAATAATATCTGAAAAAACTGTTAGCATACAGTCCATAACATCACAAATCACTTATCTTTTAGATTCATTGTCCTCCAGGTGGAAATAGAATCAAAACAGTACAATCAATGTCCCCACATTGACTTTCTTCCAAACGTGGGAACAGATATTGTTGAGTCTCAATGTGGGGACATTGATTGTACTGTTTTGATTCTATTTCCACCTGGAGGACAATGAATCTAAAAGATAAGTGATTTGTGATGTTATGGACTGTATGCTAACAGTTTTTTCAGATATTATTTGATAATGGAGTTTTTGACCAGGGATGTTTTTTCCTATGCTGCTTTAAGTTGTATACGGCAGACATAGAGATCCTCCAGGTGAATGTTTTCTTTCCCTGGAAGAAACTGAGGTCTTTTCTCCATTTAGAAACACATATCCTATCTTGTGCTTCACTCCTCTACAGTAGTGGACATAAATTGGAATAATTTTTGTGAACTTTAAATATATTCCTCTTGCTATTTTTTGAACCAAATAAAATGGTATCATATGATAGTGCCACTGGATTCTCCAATAAATTATTAACTTGATCCCAAATAGATCTCCAAAATTTCAGTATCAAGGGACAATAGTATAACAAATGATCCAACGTCCCAGGTTCGAGATGACAGTGCCAGCATCTATTAGATTTGGTACTATCTACTTTATGTAAACAAACTGGGGGTCTAAAAAGCTCTATGTAATAAGAAAAACCATGATTGTCTCATAAATGCAGACACCGTACATTTCATCCTCCAAGTCCAAATTCGTGGCCATTGAGATGCAGTAATCTGTTGCTTTATCTCAATGCTCCAAATGTCACAAAGACTAGTTTTTAGTTTCTTATTCAAAAATCCAGATATTAATTTATACCACTGAGTGGCCTGGTGACCCAGGAAATCTGTCTGGAAGCACAGGAACAGCAAACTATACTGATTTTTAAGATTTTTCCAGTCAGGGAACCCCTCCTGAATGGCCTGCTTCAACTACAACCACCTATAACTTTGAGTTTTAGCAATACCAAATTTTTGTTGCAGTCATGAAAACTCAAGCAGCTATCCATCTGATACTACATCATCTAAAGTACTTATATGCCCGCCTTCATCCAGTACTTCCAGATGACCTTAAACCCATCAATTTGAATCTTGGGGTTCAACCAAAGGGACTGACAAGTGGATTTATGAATTGGAATATCTGTTAAATTAGTAACAAATTTTAATGTCTTCCAAGTATCCATTAAAATTCTGTTGTCCTTATGCAGCCTAGGCATCTTGATACTCAAAACGTGACACAATCTCAATGGAGACAGGAGTTGCCATTCCAAACATAACCAATCTGGAAGATTTTCCATGAGCTCAGGGAGGATCCAATACATACCTTGACACATTATATAGGCTTGATGGTATCTATAAAAGTTGGGAAAATTTACCCCACCCTCCGCAATTGATCTTTGTAAAGATACTAGAGCAACTCTTGCAATTTTTCCTAGTCAAATAAATATGGTGAGAATACTATTTAACTTTTTATAAAAGGACCCCTGAAAAAACACTGGTAACATACCCATTTGAATAGAAGGAGGAAAATAAACTTCCCCCCATCACAGCCTATATACCTTCATATGGTGCTACACTTATATATATCCCTACTGAGAAATGTTAATAAACGGCTGCTTCTAATGTAGTTGTGGCGGGGGACTTTTACTAAGGTGCGTTAGGGCCTTAACGCACGGAATAGCACGCGCTAAATTGCCCCACGCGCTAGTCCTTAATCCCAGCATTGAGCTGGCATTATTCTAGAATTGTACCATGCGGTTTAGCACGCGGTAATTTCATGCGTGTGCTAAAAACGCTAGCGCACCGTAGTAAAAGGAGCCCTTAATGTTAACATTGGCGTAAGGCATTTTGGAAAGGAAGTCATGTGATCAACTGTGCCATTGTATTCTAAAGCATGATAATTATTACAAATGATGTCACATAGGGTATAAATCTGTTTGTTCTTGGTTTCTCCCTTTGAAGAGCACTGAAATTCTGATGGCTTGCTCTTCCCAGACAATGGGAGCACTGATAATAAATTCTGATTGTTTATTGCATGGCTTCTTCTCATGTCTGTTATTTGAATTCACAGAATGGAGTCTCTAGCCCAATCATGTGGGGGGAGAGAATCCATTCTGGAATGTACTACGGATGAAATCTGAGGCAGAAAGAAAAGTTGCAAATCTATGATTTTATCAAGATATCTGATCGATGTTACATGCAAAAGGGGGAATGGGGTATGATGGAGAGTAGGTTGATGAACAGGAGTTGTGGATACACCAGTAATCCATAATGCTGTAGATTTAGATGGATTAAGAACCAGATGATTATCACTGAGCCATTGGTCAATTGCGTTTAAACAGTTCTGAACTGGGGAAAGATTACGAGCGAAAGGAGTGAAACTAGTGAAATATCATCAGCATAGATATAAAAATGAACACCTGTTAACTGGCCATGGGTAAAGAAAATTATTAAACAGAAGTGGGGATAGTATTAAGCCTTGAGGAACGTCTTGGTTTATAGGTCAAACTGCCAATTCAGTTTCCGGAGCATTCTGAGAGAAAAGAAGAAAACCAGGAAAAGACAGTAGCAGAAATACCAAGCAATGGCAAGCGTGGCAGAAGATGGGAATGAGACACAAGATCAAAGGCAGCAGTTAAATCTAAGTCGCTGCCGAGAGGTGGCTTCTGGGACCAGCCGGCAGCAGCAGGCTTACCTCGTTGCTGTTGTCGGCTGCCCGAAGATTCAGTTACAGTGACTGGGCCTGGGGAAGAGGTAGGTGGGGGAGTCAAGAGAGCTGGTAAACTCAGACTCCCCCATTTAAAAAACAAACAAACCGTATAGTAAAGAAAAAGGGTCTCCTGCTTTGCTGGACATAGGATACTCCTTTATTCCACTGGTAATAAGAGAAATGTTTTGTATACTGCAGTGGAGTACAAGAGTGAGAAGTGCCCCTCCCCCGCCCCCTACCCCATCCACTCCTTTCCAGCCCCTTCCTGCCATGTGCGCGTGTATGTGTCCCCCCCTTCCCTTCCTCTGTCCCTCTTTAACATTTCTGGCATGAGCAGCAACCCCAACCTGCTGCTCGCTCCAGCATCAGCTCTTTCTCTGATGTCACTTCCTAGGTGCAGGTCCAGGAAGTGACATCAGAGGAAAAGCCGACGCTGGCGCAAGCAGGAGGTTAGGGTTGCTGCTCGTGCTGTGACCGTTAAAGGGGTATGGGGAAGAGAAGAGACGCACGCACATGCAGTAGTGGAGGGCAAGGAAGGATCAGGGAGGTGGAGCGGAGGATGGGTGCTGGCCTGGCACCCCCACCAAGATGGCACCTGGGGGTGGACCGCCCCCACCCCTCCTTACTACACCACTGTTATCCGCTATAATAAAACTCTTAGTGTGCATGCGCACTTCAATCTTTGTGTTCTGTGACTCCGTGGTGGCGTGCCGCGCATGCACAGTGCCTGCCTCTGCTGATTTTCTGCCCCAATCTCTGACGCCAGCTGACTTCCTATTTTCTGACTACGCTGCCACTGCCAGAACGCCTCTTCTTCTCACCCTTGGACCAGCAGCGGCAGCAGCCGCGGTTTCATCAAGCAGCCGCGGGGCATTTGCTAGGCCGGCCCACTTTGCTAATGCTAGCGGATGCTGGACAGGGGAAGCAGATAAGGGAGAATGGGTACTACTGGACAGGGGGGAGGTAAAAGGAAGGGAGAAGGGCAACTGCTGAACAGGGGGAGCAGGGAACAGGTACTGCTGGACAGGGGGAAGGTAAAAGGAAGGGAGAAGAGCTACTGCTGTACAGGGGGAGCAGGAAGCAAAGAAAGAAAGAAAGGCCTCAGTCTCCATTGTGCTAAAAGTTTACACATCTATTCTAGCATCCGTTAATGTAATGGGTTTAAACACTATACCTGTACTGTCATATAACATTAGAAGCCAGGAACTAATGCCTGCTTCACCTTTAAAAGGAAAAATAAAACAACATTTGGTCCATCTTGGAGACTTATATTCAGTTCCTGACCACAGTGAGGAGCTATGATTTTAAATATGTTAGACAAGTGGAGCATTGGTGTGCCCCGAAGAGATTTTGGGTGTGCCATGAGAGATTCCAGATTTTTACTTTATTTAAAAAAAATTCCCTTCATAAGCATACACTAGAATAGATGGCAAGTACGTTGCATGCAACAGAATCTGTTTCTATGTTTCTAATATTATGAGCATCTGTATGCGTAAGAATACGACCGCCCAGACAAGCATCATTCTTTGACATGATTGGTCCTTGAAAACTAACAGCAAGTAATTTCAGTTTAATTATGCAGTAGTTATGCTAACTTGAGCAACAAAAGCAAGCAAAGCTTTGTTACCATTTGGATCTTATTATCTTTGCAAACTTGGATTTTCAGCTCTGACAGAAATTAAACTAAAAAAAAAAAAGAGAACGACTACAGATGGTGGATGATGAAATGCGTGTTAGCTTGTCAACTATCGAGCCACGTTATGAGTTAATGTGCACTCAAAAACAAGCACATCCATCACATTGATTAGCAATTATATTTTATCTCTTTAGTTTCACCATTGTTACAATTACCCATACATAATTTAAAGAACTTTTAATAAATAGCTCTCAAATTTAATTTCTTGTTGGTTTTGCAATTTTATAATTTAAATTATAATGTGCCACGAAAACAATTGCTCCATTTAGTGTGCCAGAGCTAAAAAAGGTTGAGACACTAATATGCATGAGTCAGATTTGAATATATTAGGCACGCAAATCTGCCTCATGCATATTCATTAAGGATATCTTGAAAACCCTGACTGACTGGGGGTCCTCAAGGACAGGTTTAAGAACCACTTTTTTAGACATAATTTCATGAAATGACATCTGCAGTCCTAATACTTTTGGAGAGGTGGAAGGGGAGAGGAGAAGGGAAGGGGGGAAGTTTGTTGGCGATTATTGAAAGATTGGTGGGCAAAGAGGGAAGGAAGTGGATAAGGGCATGATTAAAATTGGAACAAATTCTTGCGCTGATGGAACTTTATTTCTCTGTAATGGCTTTTGGGTTGCGGCCATTATTTGTTCAGTAAAGGGATTTCATATAGAAATTGTCCACTTAATGAAAGCCCATGGTGGTAATTCAGTTAATCTCTTGATCAGCTCTGCAGCTTTGCTTCCTGCTGATTGTATGATAATTCACTTTTAATAATCCAGAAATAGAAGAAATACAAATAGCCTTGAATTTGTAATAGGTTACATTTATTCTTATAATGGTGTTTTTGTTTTCCATTCTCACAACCTTAAAAGCAATTTAATTGAACTCAGCACTTCTCTCTGATAGAATTATTTAATACCTACTACAGTGCCTTAACTTACCAGATTGTTTTCATTCATCTCATTCATTTCATTCATTTACCCTGTGTACATTAGGCCTGAGCAGCCAACTTTCAAAATTATTGGGGGTGCTAAAAACCCAATAGAAATTCTGGTTCACAGGGCATTTGAGTCTTAACCATTGGGTTAACTTCCCCTAACTAGGAGCTGTACAGAAGGCATCATCGAAAATTTCCTCAGTGGGCTGTAATGCCTCTCTTCAGTTTTTCCTTCTACAAGTGAGTTGAGAAGGTGTCTTTCTGATCTGCTCAGAGTATATTTTATTATTTGGGGGTTTTTATCCAAATCTGGAGGCTTTCAATGCTCAAGTGCCATGGCGTGGGCCATTGGTGCAGTAAAAGGGAGGGCGCTGGTACCCGTCCTCCTCTCTACCCCCACACGCCTTCCTGACCCCCCTGCTATGCGCTTGTGCCTCTTTCCTCCTCTTGTACCACTTTCATTTTCCCTGCACGAGCAGCATTACGAACGTACTGTCCGCATCAGTGTCGCCTCTTTCTGATGTCTTTTCCTAGGAAGTGATATCAGAGGGATAGCCAACATGACGCGGGCGGCAACTTCGTGATGTTGCTCCTGCCTGGAAAATTAAAAAGGTATGGGGGAACGGGGAACGCGTGCAGCGGAGGGGGCAGAAAGGATCATGGGGGACTGAGAAGAGGACAGAAAAAGGGTGCCTCCGCCCCAGGCCCCACACACCCTTGCTACGCCCCTGCCTGGGGCAACTCTGCTGGGTAGACAATGCAGACTCTCTGAGCAGCAGTCTACAGCTAACAGGGCAATCCTTTAGGAAACCTTTTTAAACCGGTTTGCATTTTCATTTGTGGAGCTCGAGGTTCATTGCCCTGGAAGCTAGGCTTGTCCCTGATTTATCAGGCACTTGAGTGCAGGCTGGGCAGGGCTTTAACGGGCCCGGCTGTGTTCCCTCCCTTCACTGCCACAAGTGGGTCTGAGGTCTCAGTCTGATTTTGGTCCAACTGGCAGCTCGAAGATCACAGCATTGTGGATATTTCATAGGCTTGTTTGAGGCAGTGGTCTTCTCCAGATTCCAGCTGCAGTATGATCTGAAGCAGGCAAAAAGCACCAGTACAGTGCAGTGAGTACAGGCTATGATAGCCTATGGAAGAATTGGGGGGGGGGGGGTGTCTCAAAATCCGCTCAGACCTAAACGGCACACTAGAGAATGACATGGGGAAAAAATCTGACCCCGTCACTGCCCCGTCACCGGACCACCATCCCCTCCACAGCCCCGTCTCCGCCTTCACCGCCCCGTCCCCATCCCCGCAGCATCCACCCTTCCCTCTCGCCACCTTACTGCCCTTTGGCACCCCTCACGCGGTTCGTGCATCTCCCTCCCTCCCCCTTACCTTACCGGAAGTTGCGTCAGAGGAGAAGCTTCTGCCTACACACGCATGCATCTGCACGTACGCTCCGGCGGCTTTCAACAAGTCTCAAACCTTAAAACGCACCATGAAGGTAAGGGGGAGGGAGGGAGATAGATAGATTTGGGTAGGTAGGAAGGAGGGAGAGGGGCCACGCGCGTTCAGTGACCGCGTGCGTTCCCTCCCTTAACTGTGGGGACAAGGCCATTTACCGCTCCACGGGGCAGTGGATGGCCTTGTCCCCATACCTGCGGTGAGCACCTTTTCCCCCCTCCACCATTTTGGCAGGTTACCCGCAGCTACTCACGGCTAGCCGCGGGTAACATCCACCGTGTCATTCTCTACAGCACACTGCTCTAATATGAGTGGCTCTAAAATTCAGACCACATTTTTCCCCTTGCATCCTGACATTACTATGCTAATCACAGAGCACTGGAAGAACCCAGAGGGTTCCTTATAGATTGCTAGGACTATGTCAAACCTGTACCCCATAGCTCCTGAATTCCAGCAGCTGTTTGTTCAGCCTACAATGGATTCATTGGTAGCAAGTTTACCAAGCGTATTTCCTTACCTAGTAAAGAAGAAGTAATTTTAAAGGATGAGCAGGATTCCAGGCTAGATGTTGTCCTTAAAAGGTAATTTGAGACCCTGACTTTGGAGATTAAGGCAGCAGCAGCCTCATTTGTGGCATGCATTAGCCCTACCAGATTACGTTGAACTCCCACAATGGGTGATGACATTTACCCCCCCCCCCAGCTGATGACTCTGATAGATGCCCTATATGACATAATCAGAGTCCTGAGCAAGGGGGTCACGTGATGCACTTGCCTTAGCAGGACGTGCCTCGCTAGGCTCCACAGCCAGCAGACACAAATCGGCAAAAATCCACTTTTTTCAATCGACCCCCGAGCTCCAAAACGTTTCAGCTTGTGACAGAATGGGAGCCGCTTTGGGTGGTGTATTTGGGGGTGGGAGGGGGGTCAGTGACCACTGGAGGGGCATATTTTCATTCCTCCAGAAAACACTCCTTCCTCAGGGGTTTGGGATGTTATGGTACATATATGTAGAGAACCGTAATCGACAGGTGACGTTTGACAATCAGTTACTAAACGGAGTTGCCGCAGGACAGAAGCTCTATGTCACCTGTCGTTTATGGTTCTCTAAGTGTATGTATCATAACATCCCGGACCCCTGTGGAAGGAGTGTTTTCTGAAACACAGACTGTATCGGGTCCTGTCTCTTCACATAAGAGAGCCACTATTTGGATCTTGTGCCTTGTACATCACATCTGCAGTTTTCTCCCTTGTTTTCGTGATTATTGTCCTAAAGCAGGCCTGCACAACTCAAAAATGATCTGGGGCCAGAACGAAGTCGGAAAATGTAGCGAGGGCTGCAGGTAATGGCATGTCTCGCGCATGTGTGACCTCATCACATTGACATCTGTGCATGCGCAGAGGCCTTCCAGACGGGCTCTGAGACGCCAGTAGGGGGTGCCAGCAGGGAAGAGGGTAGGAGAGGCGAGGCACTCGCGGCGGCTGATTGCCTACAGCAATGTTTCTCAACTACTTCAAGCTAAGTAACCCAACCAAAGACCTCCCAAGCTCCGCCCTAAACCCACCCAAGCTCTGCCCCAGATCCTGCCCCCTTTACTAATTGTAATGCAATTTTTTCCTTTCGTTTTTCATATACACACAGCAGATATAAATTCTCAAAACTGAAACATTTCGATCACTAAATTGAAAATAAAATAATTTTTCCTACCTTTGTTGTCTGGTGATTTAGTTTCTGGTTAGACTTCCTTTTGACTTTGCATCCAACATTTCTTTCACAATCCAGCCTCATCCCTTTTAGGTTCAGGACTCTATCTCTTTTCCCTCTGCTTATCCTCCCCAGATCCAGTATCAGTTCTCCTTTGTACCTACCATCAACTTTGTTCAAGGTCTGGGTATCATTGTAGACAATACGATGAAACCTTCCACCCAATGTGTGGCGGCGGCCCAAAAAGCAAACAGGATACTGGGAATTATTTTTTAAAAAAAGGGACAGTTAACAATGTTATAATGCCCCTGTATTGCTCTATGGTGCGACCTCATTTGGAGTATTGCGTTCAATTCTGGTCTCCTTATCTCAAGAAAGATATAGTGGCACTAGAAAAGGTTCAAAGAAGAGCGACCAAGATGGTAAAGGGGATGGAACTCCTCTCATATGAGGAAAGCCTAAAACAGTTAGGGCTCTTCAGCTTGGAAAAGAGCCGGCTGAGGGGAGATATGATTGAAGTCTACAAAATCCTGAGTGGAATAGAACGGGTACAAGTGGATCGATTTTTCACTCCGTCAAAAATTACAAAGACTAGGGGACACTCGATGAAGTTACAGGGAAATACTTTTAAAACCAATAGGAGGAATTTTTTTTCACTCAAGAGAATAGTTAAGCTCTGGAACGCATTCCCAGAGGATGTGGTAAGAGCAGATAGCGTAGCTGGTTTTAAGAAAGGTTTGGGCAAGTTCCTGGAGGAAAAGTCTATAGTTTGTTATTGAGAAAGACATGGGGAAGCCACTGCTTACCCTGAATCGGTAACATGGAATATTGCTACTCCTTGGGTTTTGGCCAGGTATTAGTGACCTGGATTGGCCACCATGAGAACGGGCTACTGGGCTTGATGGATCATTGGTCTGACCCAGTAAGGCTATTCTTATGTTTATAACCAAATCCAGAAAGTTTGATCATGTAACACCCCTTCTACAAAACACGCACTGGCTTCCAGTTATCCATCGGATAACATATAAACTTTGCATACTCACTTTCAAATCTCTTCTTAATAAAACCCCAGCATTTATATATAAATTATTAATTCCATATTCTCCAAGTAGAACTTCGAGATCCAATGAACAGAATTTACTAACCATTCCTTCTCTTAAGGTTATAAATACAAGACGGCAATTTATTTTTTCGGTTACTGCACCACAGACTTGGAACGCTCTTCCAATTTATTTAAGGGAAGAACAGGATCTGGGAAAATTCAAAAGTAATTTAAAAACATTTCTCTTTAAATATGCCTTTGGTAACTAACTTAATAATCCTTAGGCTAAACTATTTTTACTGTATTATATTATACCTTTTATTTGTCTCTCTTTTTGTACTTTTCCCTTTTTGTTCTACTTTCCTATATTGATTTGTATTTCACATCCCCTCTTTCCTTGTGTTATGAGTATGTTAAGTTAAACTTTAATCCCTAATGTTATTATATAAAGTTTTGTATTGTATTGTTTCCCACCAAATGTAATTTTAAACTGTTCATCGCTTAGAAATATGATTAAGCGATTAATCAAAAAAAACATTAAACTTGAAACTTTATTATTTCTATAGCACTACCAGACGCAGGCAGTGCTGTACATTAAACATACAAGAGTCGGTCCCTGCTCCAAAGAGCTTGCAATCTATGAAAGACACACTGGACCATACTGGTGAATCATACTACATAGTGACATAGTAGATGATGGCAGAAAAAAAAGACCTGAATGATCCATCTAATACTAATGCCTTCAAAAATGCAAAATCCAAAGTTCACTTTAATGATAGTCTTCGAGTCCCTGCAGTGCTACTATCATTAAAGTGAACTTTGACCTTTACACCCGTGGCTGAATTATTGACATCTCATCCTCACGACTCCATTGTTGTGCCTTGATTGTCTCGTCGTCGGGGCCTGCTTGGGCTCCCTTTTCGGTGTGAAAAACGCAAAAGCACGAGGTTGAATCGGGGGCAGCTGCAAAAGAGAGAGGAGAATTAGAAAGAAGACCCAGGCGACGGGCGACGTTCTCTCCAGCTCCCGACGGCCCCGCCCACCCGTGACGTCAGGCCAGGGGCGTACGCCGAGCCCAGGGGGGGGGGAAAGCAAAAGAAAGAGCAGGAAGAGCCAGCAGAGGGGGTAAAGCCTGCTGCAGGGAGGAGCAGCCTTACCTGAGCTCTTCAGCGGCGGCTTCACACCTCCTTCCACTCCGATTACCTGTCCCTAGGGAAGGACTCGCAGGTAAGACCCTGGAGCAGGAGCCGGTGTGGGAGGTTTGGAGGAAGGAGGGTGCTGAAGCTTTTGCAAAAATAATAGCAGCCAGATCCTCCCCCCCGAGAGGTGTTGGTTGTTGTGTCCCCGTTCGCTCTTTCTTTTACTGTTGAAAGGCACACGAGAATTGCCTAGAAAAAGAAGGAAAACCCCCTCCTCAGCATGCTGTGCGGTTTTGTTTACTACGGGTAGGGTTTTCTGCTTGTGGTGAGGGAGGAGGAGGAGGAGGCGGCGGAGGTTGGATTAAGCAAACGGCTCCTTTTGTAGTATTGCAATCGGGGAAGTAACCCCCTTGGGCAAGGGCTGAGTTTTGGTTGGTTTTTTTTTTTTTTGTTATGGTTCGGGGAGATTTGATGCGAGAGGTTGCCCTAGATAAAGAACAAGAAAGGTCTTGTTTCTTTCTGGCAGCAAAGGAAGAGAAAAATCCCAGCTCCATCCGCTTCGTCCGCAGGTGGAACGCCCCCCCCCCCCCCCCGCACAGCAGGGGGCGGAGGGAACTCTTTCTGCTGGTGACAGTTTATGGCAGGGGTGTCAAAGTCCCTCTTCGAGGGCCGCAATCCAGTCGGGTTTTCAGGATTTCCCCAATGAATAGGCATGAGATCTATTTGCATGCACTGCTTTCAATGCATATTCATTGGGGAAATCCTGAAAACCCGACTGGATTGCGGCCCTCGAAGAGGGACTTTGACACCCTTGCTCTAATCTTAAACCAGCAGCCTAGAAGAAGCTCTAACTCCACTCCCATGCCCTGGAGCATAGCAAATAAAGATTGACAGGAGATCTGTCATGAGTGAAGAAACAACAAACCATGGAAGATGAATCTGCACCTCTCCCGGGAGATGGTGCTAGACAGGGGGCGGGCTCACCCCAAGGGGGATTTCAGGTTCGGGGTGATAAGAGACATTGCCTGCAGCTGACCAAATGGAGCCTAGCCTGGTCCTCCAAAGCTCACTCCTCAATAAGTGGTTAATCTGTGGCATCACCTGCCTCTGTTCATTTTTCTCCCCTCTTTAGAGTTGAGGTATGGCGCTGAAAGGGATCTAATCTCGGATTTTGTTTTCCCCTGTGTTTCTTTGAGAAACAAAAAACTTCTTGATAAATCAGAGATCCCTGATAAGATGCTTGAATGTAGTGTGCCTCTGGCACTGTTCCTCCATGATCTGTGATCAGGGTGGGAAGAAAACTTGAAGAATAATCTAGGCATAAAAGACTACAATGTAAAGTTACAATGAGCAGTCACTTTGGAAGTGATAAGAACTCATTTATGCATTTTTTATGTGAATTGATTTATAACATGGTTTCCTTTTATTGAATTAGATCTGGCCTTTGTAATTCATCCTTTTTACTGTCACCTTGATCACCCCAAATCCCTTTCCTCTGTGGTTTACTTATGTTATCAATACACAGTGGTCTAGGGCAGGGGTAGGCAATTCCGGTCCTGGAGAGCCGGAGCCAGGTCAGGTTTTCAGGATATCCACAAGAAATATGCATGAGATAGATTTGCATCTCAAGGAGGCAGTGCATGCAAATCCATCTCGTATATATTCATTGTGGATATCCTGAAAACCTGACCTGGCTCCGGCTCTCGAGGACCGGAATTGCCTACCCCTGGTCTAGGGAAATTGACTAAGACACTGAGCTGAGTCTTCAAGGTATACAAATAAATCGCAGCGTTCAATTAGCAAAACTAATAAATTATTAATTTGTGAAACATTCAGACCCGCAAACCAAACCGGTATTGCCGTTGGGACCATCGTGATGTTTCACTGCCCCGACCACTTTTTAATATAATAAAAAAAACACCGGTTACAACTCACCAGTTCTGAGAGCTGAGAGCAGCAAATCCAGTATCGCCTGAGTAATTGGGGGGCCAGCCGACCACTTACACTGAATGTGCAGTTCACGTTATACACAGATAGGCTTCACTTTTATTAATTGGTTTTCTTGAATTCCTATCACGACATGGTGGTTTCTTATAATGTTTAAAGGTGGTCAGGGCAGTGAAACATCATGATGGTCCCTACGGCAATACGGGTTTGGTTTATATTTTAACCATCACGGTTGCGGGTCTGAATGTTTCACAAATGAATAATTTAGTTTTGCTAATTGAACACTGTGATTTATTTGGATTACTTATATGTTACTCCTAATGACGACATCATTTGCTCATTCTGTTCTGACCTGAGCAAGGGGTTGATGGCTCCCAAACGCTATTATGTTAGTTTAATAAAAATAGTAATAAACACTTGCTAGCCTTTATTTTGATATATTCAAGTGAACTAACAGAGCATCCACATTACTCTGTCAGTGGTTACAGCTCTAGGAGATGGGACATTCTGTCCTGTGTGTGTCCTTGGGCAAGACAAATGCTGTACCTTCCTATCTGTTCTTCCATACACTCAGCCTTAGTAAGGTATTCATTAGTCTTTTGTGGGATGATATGCATTATGAGTATTACATTCTTTGTTTCAAAACTTTTGCTCCAGAGATGACTGCCCAGAGCTATAGTCTGATTACAGTATACACTTCAAGAACGTCAGGATCATTGTTATTAGATAAGAAAAAAATAATTTGTTTGGAGCAGTGCCTCAAGGAAAGCAACATAGCCAAATTGTCTGCTTGTGTGGGCTGCTAGGAATCGGGTATGTTACAGAGCAGGGCATAGGGGACGCAAAAGAGGCCGGTGCAGTGAACTGGCTATGCTTTAGAGCAGTGTTTCTTAATTCAGGCCTAGAATACCCCCTTTCCAGTCAGGTTTTCAGGATATCCACAATGAATATGCATAAACTTGATTTGCATATGCTGCTTCCACTATATGCACATTTCTTTCATGCTTATTCATTGTGGATATCCTGAAAACCTGACTGGCAAGGGAGTATACTCCAGGACTGAGTTGAGAAACACTGCCTTAAATGTTTCTGTGCTAGTCTTACTCCTAATGCAGACAGATTCTAGTTCGGATAATTCTTGCGTAAAACCACTATGTTGAAGGATATTGCAGAGGGGCATGCAAAGGACTAAATTAAAAATAGCTGACATAAAGATGCAGCTGGGAGCAAAATGGTCAGGAATGACCCTTCACTGATTCCTCCCTCTTGACTATTAGGACCCCTCCAACCTCCACAAATATCCCTGCGGACCCCTTGCAGCCCTTACCAATCTCCCACCTGCATCTTCAGTGTTTGGGAGGCAGGATTGATGCCCACTTGCTCCTTCCTCTCTTCCAGTGGTATGCAAAATAAAGTAGCAGGAAATGCTCCAGGGGGCCGTTCTGCCAAATAAGTCAGGCACCACCATTTTCCAAGATGACAGTTCACAGAATTGGAGGTGTTTGAGGATGAGGGGTTTTGAGAGGTATTAGAGGAGATCTACTTGGGCTTTTAGTATATATTTAGTGGGAGAAGGGAAGGGGCAGGGGATATAGCCCAGAGGGCTCACATGAGGGACTGGAGAGGAGGGGGGGTTGTCACCAGTACATATATTGGGGAAGGGAGAGGGAAAATAAGAAATTATAGAAATCCTGTTTACAATGCACTAAAGTGATGAATTTCTGTAAAGCATGTCACATTTATTTTATTCTTTTTCTAAATATTTTAAAGTCCATTTTATGTGTAGCAATTTTTTATTGGTGAATAATAACAAAAACATTAACAAGTGACATTAGTATCGCCAAAAGAATTCAAATATCATAATAATCTCCACCCTACCCTACCTAATCCAAGCCAATATGCCAAAAAGCAACACACTCCCTCCTCAAATCCTCATAACCATCCTATAGCAGCCGTGTCACATGCAAACCTAGTAAGCCATAAAGAGGAAGCTTTGATTCTTATAGGGTGGGAAGAAATTCAATTAAGACTAGGCAAAGCTGCACTTACCCAATTCAACCCTATCTTCTACTTTCAACCGAGCCTCCCTCAATCCTAGTCCTTGCTTAGTCCCCCAGGGCTACAATACAATAATCAGGGCAAGGGTATCTCGGCCCATAATGTGCAAAATTAGACTCTTTGGGCAAGGGGACAGAGCCTGAAGTTTGAAACTCCCCACACTGGAAGAAAATACTTCTGCCTTCCTCGCCTGCCAAACTATCAGTGACCAAGTGGTCAAGATGCCTTTTTTTCTGTTACATCAGCTTTTCTGACCAACAGTCTCTAGCCCCAGCATTTGTCACTCCCAAGGTATCTATCTACCATATTCAGTAAGATACCTTCAGGTGTCACTCTGAGTTGCTGTCCAATCAGTACCCCTAAATAACTGAACCTTGGGACATCCCCAAAAAGCATGGGAAAAAGTGTTCTCTGCTGCGTTGCATTTCAGGCAGGTTGGAGATCATATTCTACCAGCTGCATCTACAGAAATTCTACAAAATAGAAATTTTGCATACCAGTGTATGCGATATCTTCTCCTATATATCCTCTGGCTGTATATTTTGGAGCATCTCAAAAAAAAAAAAAACCAACCCAAAACTGCAGTAGTGCTATGAAGAAGGCAGAGAGAGCTCTGCCAATAATCTCCAGGCATGTCCTGCAGCAGTCCCTGCTATTCCAATGCTGACACCGCTCTCAACACAACTTGATCAGTGTACCTCAGTCCTATCCTCGCACCACACTACTGAAAATACTGCTTATCAAAAAATTCTCTGTTAGAACAAATTCACCCAGTATGAGCGAATATGATAAGTGTTATATACATGACTTTTAAGTTTCGAGGAGGAAAAAGAAGACCTAGAGTAATAGTTCAATCTCTCAACTGCGATGGAATCTGCCTCTCAAAAATCAAATGTCGGGTCAAATGTGCAAATTATTTTAACATAATCTTTTTTTTTTTTTTTTAGTGACTTTATATTTTACCATATCAAACTTATTTTCATTCTATTAATTGCACTTGGAGAAGGTAACTTATCTTGCCAAAGGCTCAAGGGAGCCGCCCGTTATGCTTTATCACGTTTTTTCAGGAGCAAGTTCCTGGCAGTTTCAGCCTATAATTATTGCACTAGATTGAAAACAGGTTTACTCCCTGTTGTCTATAAATGATCCTGTCCTACCATTCTAGCATTAAGACCCCCCCCACACACACACACAGTTCTGCTAATGCACCTCAGTCATGACTTGCAGTATTCTCTGCTATTCCAGTGCTAAGATCCTGCCCTCACCCACAGCTCTTCCAGTGTACCTCAGCCCTGTCCTGTAGCATCCCTTGCCATTTTAGTGCTTATACCTCCTACCTCTGCTCTGCTTGTGCACCTCACTCCTGCCATATGGTGCCCCTTGCTGTTGCGGTAGCTTGAGGATGTTGGGAGCTGAAGCTTCATGCACAGAGATCATGGGTGTGGCTGGTGCAGAGTACATGGAGCTGGGAGGCTGCAGGAAAGAAACAAGCCGAAAGCAAGAAATCAATGGTTCATTATTATTATATTTATGAGATGCATCTCCCAAAAGGCTTTTGGTGACATAATACAGAAAAAGGTTTAACATAAGAGCACCCAGTTAAAAAAAAATGCCAATGAGAAAGAATATTAAAGTAAACATTGACGGTAGTCCAGGGCATCAAAATGCTAGTAAATTTTTAACAAAATGCATTGATGAGGAGGAACGGTTTTTCCAGGGATGGTCCGAATCTCTCTAGGAACAGAGTACAAAACAAGAGAAAGCTTGTAAATGTAGAAAAAATACCTTGAAGGTATCGGAAGTGTAAAACCAAGGATGCAACACTGCTACTACTAATTATCATTTCTATAGTGCTGCTAGATTTCTATAGTGCTGCTAGATCTATGCAATGCTGTACATTAAAACATTCAAGAGACAGTCCCTGCTCAGTAGAGCTTAAAATCTAATCAAATAGACAGACAAGTGGGGAGCCCGGGAGTTTCTCGGGCATGTGCGCTTTACAAGCGAGTGGGGGTTAGGAGTTAAAAGCATCCTTTTGAAAAAGGTGGGCTTTTAGTCTGGATTTGAATTGTACCAGGGATGGAGCTTGACCTACTGCAATAAACCTTTAGTTTCAGAAGTGGTTAAAAAAAAAAAAATTTATATTCTGCATATCATACAATTCTATGCGGCTTACAAATTATTCAGGTACTTAAGCATTTTTCCCTAACTGTTGAGAAAGTTTAAGAAATTAGGTCCCTCCCCCGTCCGCAATTCCAGTATGTGGATGCTTTGTCACTGCTCAAGAAGTAAACGGATTGATCTTACCTGTCTTATAGATGGGATACTTGGGAGTACTGAATACTGTCACCTTTTCCATTGCTGCTGAAATTGACCCGTGATCCCCAAGAATTAATGAGAGCTCGGGCTCTACTTACCAATTCAGCCTTTTTATAGAATCTGGCTGGTTGCAGGGGGCCTGGCTGTAATGGAGTCACTCGGGGCTCCTCTTACAAAGCCACGCTAGCAGTTTAACGTGCATAATATCATGCACTAAACTGCCGGCCGCGCTAGCTGCTACCGCCTCGTCTTGAGCAGGCGGTAGTTTTTCGGCCAGCGCGGGGGTTAGCGCGTGATGAAAAGTTGCACGCATTAAACCCGCTAGCGCGGTTTTGAAAAAGGAGCCCTCGGTGATCACCTCGTCTGAAGGGATAGCCTAGTATTTGAGTACCAGCATCTTTGCCAGAAAAAATGCACTGCTTATAATAGATAGATCTCCTTTTTAATGATTCTTTTGGAATCTAGGCCTCCTCTTATCTTGCCTTACCTATCTTATAATGTCAAACTGCTTAGCTAACTTTTTGGGTCCTTATTCTAAAGCTTAGTGCATACTAATGAAATTAGCTCTCGCTAAATGCTAAGGAGCCCTTTTAATATCTGTAGGTTTCTTAGCATTTACCACATACTAATTCCAAGCTTTAGTAAAAGAACCCCTTTATTTCTAGGGACTATCAAATAAACATTGTCATGGCTAGGTGTCTACCCAGAGTAGTAGGGAAGTCCTTTAAAGCCACTGTCTCCTGAAGGCCTTCAATTATCTGTGCATGCTCAGGGCTGCTGCCCTCCAACCTCTCCTGTATTTCCTTTGGGCTCTCAAGGAAGTTGAGTGATGGAAGTGACTGTAGGGAAGGATAGGGGAGGGATAATGCTAGACACCTGAGGTTGAAGAGAAGGGGGATGTTGGAATATGGGTGGGGTGACGGTATGTTAGGATGGTCCAAAATTCAACCTTATCAGAACATGCCTTCACAAGTCTGACTATGTTCTACCTCATGTAGATAAGATATTAATCTGTAAACTCTATACTATGAGGTTCGTAATCGAATCAGAAATACGTCTAAAAACCCGCCTAAATCAGCACTTGGATGATCAAAAAGACAGGTTGTTCAAGTGCCGATATCAATTTCAGAAAGAGCCACATGGAACCAATTTAGTGTCTGGAATATCTAGGAATCCTGTTCAAAAGGGCAAAGGGCCGAGTGTTTTCTTCCCCTTTTTTTCCAAAAATTTTTATAATAATTTTCTATACCATAGAAACAGGCTAGGTATTATATCCAAAACTAAATTAAATCATAATAGATCCAGCCTAATCTCATTAGAAAAACCTACAAGCCCACATCATAGGAGAAAACAATTACAATCTTTAAATCAGAAATAGGTTGAAAAGAAAAAGAGAAATATAGTCTCAAATTTAAGAGGATTATTTCATACACTCCAAACCTAAATCTATAATTTTTCATTACCTTTAAGGAAATATTTTAATTGTACAGAATCTCAAAATACAAATTGTTTACCATGATATGTAATAAGACATTTGCAGGACCGAGTATTTCTTTCAGAGCCATACAAACTGAATCCTAGACATCTTGGCGAAGCCGGCTCCTATAGGTTACCTGCAAGTTCTGGGGTCCATGGTGATGACCACAGAGATGATTCCATGTGCAAGAGCACACTTGCACTCCCTACAGAGCTCGCTGCTAGTACATTGGTCTCCTTATTTGGATTCACTTAGCCTGGATGACAGAGGCGCAACAGAGTTTAAAATGATGGTTTCAGCTGGAGTTGTCATACAGTGGCCTTCCTCTCCACATAGTTGTGGGTGATAGTAATGACAGATGCCAGTCTCTACAGCTGGGATGATGCTGGATTCAGGGGAATGGGTGTTGTCCCAAAGAGCATTCAACTGCATTGAGATGCTGAGGGTGCCCGGTATTTGATCTTATTGTGTCGGTGAACAATAAAAAAGCCCATCAGCTTTTTAGTTGAAGATTTGAGTCAGGAAGCGTCTGAATGGATGCTTTCGTACAACCTTGGCCAACAAGAGAAATGCTGTATGTGTTCCCACTGTGGCCAATGATAGGCTGAGTCATTTGCAGAATAGTGACCTGTTGGGGATTGGTAGTCTTCATAGCCCCAGATTGGCCATTTTGCCCATGGTATATGGATCTGGTCCATTTGCAGTGGGACAGCTGTCTTAGTCTACTGTGCATCACTGCATTCTGTCACAGGGGCCCATAGTATAGACAATCTGGAATACTTTGGTCTTATGGAATGACTATTGAGCACGCAACCTTAGTGCAGAAAGGATATTTGGAGACGGTGATATCAATTCTCTTCAGTTCTAGAAAGCCAGCGACAGTGGTGGCCTATGCTAAAGCATGGAAAACTTTTCAGCTTTGCTGCAAGGATAAGCAGTTGGATCCTTTCTGGGTTTCCATTCCCAAGGTCCTCTCATTCCTGCAGGAAGTATTGGAAAAGGGCTTAGCAGTTAGATCTCTTAAAGTTCAAGTAGCTACTCTTTCATGTTTCCGGGCCAGAGTAGATTGAGAGTCTCTAGCCTCGCATCTATCTATAAGTTTCCACTGAGGCTCTGTCCTCTGATGAGGCAGCCGATTCCAACATGGATTCTTAATATCATATTACAGGCTTTCACTAAAGCTCCGTATGAACCCTTATTGGAAGTGTCTATTATGGATCTGACTGTGAAGACAGTGTTTTTGGTCGCCATCGCTTCAGTTAGAAGGGTGTCTGAGCTGCAGGCATTATTGCTTAAAGAGCCTTTAATCAGATTCACGGAAGCAGGAGTGTCTTTGCGCACTGTGCCTTCCTTTCTGCTGAAGATGATTTCGGCATTCCATGTTAATCAAGAAGTGAAGTTACCTGCGTTTCAGCCCACAGGTGAAAAGAAACAGGACAAGGTTTTGAGGTTGCTGGATGTGTGGAGGGTGCTTCTTCGCTTTCTTGAGATGACAAATGATTTTAGGCTTTCAGACCATCTGTTTGTCTTATCCAGCTGTAATCATCGGAAAAGAACAGCCTCTAAGGCTTCTATCTTCCGATGTATTCACATGATCTCCTCAGCATACACTGGTTGTGGTAAACAACTGCCATTCCCCTTGAAAGTTCACTCTTCAAGAAGTGTGGCAGAGTCTAGGGCAGTGCCATCTGATGAAATTTACAGGGCAGCCACATGGTCCACTCTCCATACCTTTATGAAGTTTTACAGAGTGGATGTGTCGGCACAAGTGGACATGGAATTTGGATCCTTGATGCTTGTTACAGACTCTTCTATCCTGCCCTAGACTCAAGGAACTGCTCTGGTATGTTCCATCCATAAGGAATCGTATGCTGTTTGCACAGGAAGGATAGATTATGTTCTTACCTCAATAATCCTCTTTTCTGTACAACAGCATATGATTCCTTACACTCCGCCCTGTCAGAGATGGATATAGTGTGTGTTGAATTTCCAGTGGTTTGGCTCGTGGCAGCCAAAAGAGAAGAAAAGAAACTTATTGTAAGACACTGAGTTAGCGTTCCGCTGCACACTGCTTTCACAGAGCCATACAGGTGTTAGTGATGGTTGCACACAGGTAGATGGTGAGTTGGTTCACCTTTAGTTTTGCAATTGCAATGTTTGGTTACTGGTTTTTGTTCCTATTGCAGAGCAAAGTTAAATGTTATTGGGAGGGGGGAATGTCCCCCAAACCCCTTCTTGTTATTATTTCCTCTCTCTTAGGAGTTATCACTTGCTTTGGTATGGATTGAAGAGAGAGGGTACTGCCCAGGGAGACAAAAAAGTGGAGCTCAGAAAAATGATGCCTTCTACAACTTGCAAGTTGAGGTACCTTGGTTTATATTAGAATATATATAATAGTCTCAATATTGAGATTGGCCAATGGGATTCCAACCGCTATAGGTTCTTGCCTGGCTCAGGGATGACTGTGATGAATGCCAGGTTTACTGTCTCTATTTTTTTTTTTTTTTTACAAAGGTCCTAAAATATCAGTTTTCAATATTTTATGAAATTCACCCCATCTGGACCAGAAATCTTATTGAAGGGGCTCTGCTGAATAACCTAATATGCTTTCTCTACTGTGATTGGTGCATTAAGCATTTCATCATCTTCCTCACTTATTCTTTGCAGGCCCTCTTGATGTGAGTATTCTGCTGGTACTTCCATCTCCCTCTGGTTTTGAATACATGTTTACAGATTTTTCTAACGATTTTGTATACACCCTGCTCTGATTGTTCGAGCCCTCCTCCATTCTTGTTTTCTTGTAGCTGCAAATTTTTATCTATCTTCTAAGGCTCTTTCATCTTCAGTTGGACTAACCCAATAGATTTCTGTTACTGCTACCCATTCAGTTGTGTCTGACCCTTGGATACTCTGTAGGCCAGTCCTCATCACGCTTCCCTGTTTTACATGGCTTCTTTCTATAACCCAATAGATAATACTTGGCAAAAGCAATCATTGGAAATGTAAGAACTGTTGTGAACCAGGGAAGGGCTCCTCCTTGTCTTCTCTTGCTCAGAAAACTTCTACAATTCAAGAAGTATGAGTTAAAGGCTTCTGCCTTTCATCATAAGTTATAGTGGGCAGAGCAGAGATAAATTGATTAACTCTCCCTAGAAGGACAGCTTGTTGATTTATACCTCTTATCTTATCAGGAATTCTTCTGTTATGGTTTCTGAAAGCCTGCTGATGTAGCATTTCCAGATGGCCGGGTTAAATGTAAGTGCCTGGTGTTCTAGAACAGAATACTGTACTTTGATGTGCTTCCTGTCTTAAGATGGATAGAGGCTTGGCACAGAAAGGCTGCAGTATGAGGGGGTAGGAAGTAAACTGAGATTTGTAGTCTGTGTATGATCCTCCCTCTCTCTTGTTCACTCTCTCATTTTTGTTCAGGAAAATGTGTTTATTTCAGTCGTATCCTCTTTTTCCTTGCGCTCCCATGGTCCAACAGTTAGCATAGATTTGAAAATGTCCAGGTTCTACACAAGGACTATAGCAATACAATACCAGCTTGGCTTTATTCTTGAGCAGAGAAAAAACCTTCAAATTATAGGCCTCCTTTTACGAAGGTGCGCTAGCGTTTTTTGCGCGCACACAAGATTAGCGTGTGCTGTTCCGCGCATTAAGGCCCTAACGCACCTTTGTAAAAGGAGACCATAGTATACAAGGCAAATTCACTTGGATTTAATCATAAGAAAAACATTGCCGAGACACACAGAGGTCCATCAAGGTCTTGTAATAGTGGCCAGTCCAGGTAGCAATTACCCAGCAAGTCCTGAAAAGTAAATCTGTTTCATATAGCTCATTTCCAGTGATGCATAATGGCTCTCAAAAGTCTACCTAGGCATTGGCTGGGTGCGTCTTCTAATCCAGTTGTATTTATCTCAATGCATAAGAGAATCCCAGGCAAAGAGCTGGGCAAATCAGATGATATATCTCTTGTTGAAAAGGGAGATCAGGGATAAGAGGAAGATTTATATCATTGAAATTCTGTTCTTTGATGACATTGTCCATCAGATAGTTCCTGCCCAGAAACTCCTAGTTTCATTTTACTAACTCTGGCTATTATTTATTTATTTATATACCTCTTATAGCCTAAGTGGTTTACGTTCAGTCAGATCCATGATAGACACTTCCAATAAGGGTTCATACGGAGCTTTAGTGAAAGCCCGTAATATGTGATATTAAGATTCCATGTTGGAATCGGCTGCCTCATCAGAGGACAGAGCCTCAGTGGAAACTTATAGATAGATGCGAGGCTAGAGACTCTCAATCTACTCTGGCCCCGAAACATGAAAGAGTAAGAACATAAGCATTGCCTCCGCTGGGTCAGACCCGAGGTCCATCGCGCCCAGCAGTCCGCTCATGCGGCGGCCCAACAGGTCCAGGACCTGCATAGTACTCTTCTATCTATACCCTTCTATCCCCTTTTCTAGTAGGAAAATGTCCAATCCTTTCTTAAACCCCAATACCGTACTCTGCCCTATTACGTCCTCTGGAAGTGCATTCCAGGTGTCTACCACACGTTGAGTAAAGAAGAACTTCCTAGCATTTGTTTTGAATCTGTCCCCTTCCAACTTCTCTGAATGCCCTCTTGTTCTTTTATTTTTCAAAAGTTTGAAGAATCTGTCCCTCTCTACTCTCTCTATGCCTTCAAGATCTTGTAAGTCTCTATCATATCCCCTCTAAGTCTCCTCTTCTCCAGGGAAAAGAGTCCCAGTTTCTCCAATCTTTCAGCATATGAAAGATTTTCCATCCCTTTTATCAGACGTGTCGCCCTCCTCTGAACCCTCTCTAGTAACGCCATGTCTTTCTTAAGGTATGGCGACCAATATTGGACGCAGTACTCCAGATGCGGGCGCACCATCGCCCGATACAACGGCAGAATAACTTCTTTCGTTCTGGTAGTAATACCCTTCTTGATTATACCTAGCATTCTATTCGCTCTCTTAGCGGCTGCTGCGCACTGTGCCGTTGGCTTCATTGTCATGTCTACCATTACCCCCAAGTCCCTTTCTTGGGTACTCTCTTTCACTAACATCCCTCCCATCGTATAGTTGTACCTCGGATTTCTAGTTCCCACATGTAATACTTTACATTTCTCAACATTGAACTTCATCTGCCATCTCGTCGCCCATTCTCCTAGTTTGTTCAAATCTCTTTGCAATTCTTCGCAGTCCTCTTTAGTCATAAGAACATAAGAACATAAGAAGCGCCATCTCCGGATCAGACCTTCGGTCCATCAAGTCCGGCGATCCGCACACGCGGAGGCCCTGCCAGGTATACACCTGGTTTATTTTATAGCCAACCATACTTTATATGCCTCTCTCAAGGAGATATGCATCTAGTTTGCTTTTGAAGCCTAGGACTGTCGATTCTGCAATAATCTCCCCTGGGAGAGTATTCCAGATGCCAACCACTCTCTGTGTGAAGCAGAACTTTCTGACATTAGTCCTGAACTTGTCCCCCCTTAGCTTCATTTCATGTCCTCTTGTCCGTGTCAAATTGGACAATGTAAATAATCTTCTCTGCTCTATTTTGTCGATTCCTTTCAGTATTTTGAAGGTTTCGATCATATCCCCACGCAGTCTCCTTTTCTCAAGGGAGAACAATCCCAGTGTTTTAAGTCGATCCTCATATACCAGTTTCTCCATACCCTTCACTAGTTTGGTTGCTCGTCTCTGCACCCTCTCCAGCAGTTTTATATCCTTCTTTAGGTAGGGAGACCAATGTTGGACACAGTATTCCAAGTGGGGTCTGACCATTGCCCTATAAAGCGGCATTATAACTTTCTCCGATCTACTCGAGATTCCTTTCTTTATCATGCCCAACATTCTATTTGCCTTCTTTGCCGCTGCCGCGCATTGTGCTGACGGCTTCAGGGTCCTATCTATCAGTACACCCAGATCCCTTTCTTGTACACTTTTTCCCAGACTTGCACCTGACATTCTGTACTCGTATTCCTTATTCTTACTGCCTAAATGCATTACCTTGCATTTCTCCACGTTGAACTTCATCTGCCATTTCTCCGCCCATTTTTCTAACCGACACAAATCGCTCTGGAGTTCCTCACTATCCTCCTGCGATCTGATTGCCCGGCAGAGTTTTGTGTCATCTGCAAACTTGATGATCTCACTGGATGTTCCGTTTTCCAAGTCATTGATATAAATATTAAAAAGGATCGGTCCAAGTACTGAGCCCTGGGGTACACCACTAGTCACTATCTCCCAGTCGGAGAACTTCCCATTTATGCCCACTCTCTGCTTCCTGTTATCCAGCCATTTGCCTATCCATCTTTGTATATCTCCCTCTATGCCATGGCTTTGTAGTTTCCTGAGAAGTCTTTCGTGTGGAACTTTGTCGAACGCTTTCTGGAAGTCCAAGTATATTATGTCCACCGGCTTTCCACTATCAATTTGCTCGTTCACGGTCTCAAAGAATTGGAGTAAATTCGTCAAACACGATTTCCCTTTCCTGAATCCATGTTGACTGGGTTTCATCAAGTCGTGTGTGTCCAAGTGCTGAACTATGCTATCCTTGATCAGTGATTCAATCATCTTGCCTGGGACAGACGTAAGACTCACAGGTCTATAATTGCCCGGTTCTCCTCTCGATCCTTTTTTGAAAATTGGCGTGACGTCTGCAAAAAGTTTGGTGTCGTCTGCAAATTTTATTATCTCACACTTCGTCCCTGATTCTAGATCATTTATGAATATATTAAATAGCAGCGGCCCGAGCACCGAGCCCTGCGGGACCCCACTCGTTACCCTCCTCCAGTCCGAGTAGTGGCCCTTCACTCCTACCCTCTGTGTCCTACCCGCCAACCAATTTCTGATCCATCTATGTACGTCTCCTTCCACCCCATGGTTCTTCAGTTTCCGGAGTAGGCGTTCATGGGGCACCTTGTCAAAGGCTTTTTGGAAATCTAGATATATGATGTCTATGGGGTCTCCTTTGTCCATCCGTTTGTTTATTCCTTCGAAGAAGTGCAATAAGTTCGTTAGGCACGATCTCCCCTTGCAGAACCATGTTGGCTGGTTATCAGAAGTTCGTTTCTTTCAAAATGTTCATCGATGTTTTCTTTTATCAGTGCTTCCGCCATTTTCCCCGGAACAGAGGTCAGACTCACCGGTCTGTAGTTTCCCGGGTCTCCTCTTGATCCTTTTTTAAAGATAGATGTAACGTTGGCTATCTTCCACTCCTCCGGGATCACGCCCGTTTTCAGGGATAGATTGTAAATTTGCTGCAGTAGTTCCACTATTTCCTCCTTTAGTTCCTTCAGAACCCTTGGATGGATTCCATCCGGACCCGGGGATTTGTCAGTTTTTAATTTTTCAATCTGCCTGCGTACATCCTCAAGGCTCACTTCCATGGATGTTAATTTTTCTGCTTGATCTCCATTGAAGAATTGATCGGGTTTCAGTATGTTGGATGTGTCTTCATTTGTAAATACGGACGAAAAGAACACGTTAAGTCTTTCTGCTACTTCTTTTTCCTCCTTCACCACACCCTTCCTGTCTCCATCGTCCAGCGGTCCCACCTCCTCCCTAGCCGCCTGCTTCCCTTTAACATATCTAAAGAACGGTTTGAAATTCCGTGCTTCCCTGGCTAGCCTCTCTTCATAATCTCTTTTGGCTTTTCGAACCACACGGTGACATTCCTTTTGATACTTCCTGTGCTCTTTCCAGTTCTCCTCAGTTTTGTCCTTTTTCCATTTCTTGAATGAATTTTTCTTATTTCCTATCGCTTCCTTCACTATTTTAGTTATCCACGCCGGGTCTTTTGTTCGACTCTTTTTGCACCCCTTTCTGAATCTGGGGATATACAGATTTTGCGCCTCGCTCACCATGTCCCTGAAAAAAGACCAGGCATTTTCTACCGTTTTCCAGTTCCTGGAAGTGTTCCTAAGTTTCTTCCTTACAATTTCCCTCATTGCTTCGTAGTTTCCTTTTCTGAAGTTAAAGGTTGTCGCTATGGTTCTCTTTCCTTTCGGTATTCCAACCTCAACTTTGAACTTGATCATATTGTGATCGCTGTTTCCCAACGGTCCCACTACTTCTACTTCCTTTGCAGGTCCTCTTAACCCATTTAGGATTAAATCCAGAGTGGCATTTCCTCTCGTAGGTTCTCTAACAAGCTGCTCCATGAAGCAATCTTGTGTAGCCTCCAGAAATTCTGTCTCCCTAGCGCATCTTGAGCTTCCAAGACTCCAGTCTATCCCGGGGTAGTTGAAGTCTCCCATAATAACCGTGTTACTGCTTTTACATTCTCGCTTCATCTCGGCTTCCATTTCTTCATCTATATCTCCAGTTTGCCCGGGTGGACGATAATATAGGCCCAGCTTTATTTCAGGCCCTTTCCTTCCCGGTATTTTAACCCATAGCGATTCCAGCTTGTTGGCCGTCTCTGCTGTGTCCATTCTTGTCGATTGTATGCTTTCTTTTATGTATAGGGCTATTCCACCACCCTTCTGGCCTGATCTGTCCCTGCGATAGAGCTTGTACCCCGGCAGTGCTGTATCCCATTTGTTTTCTTCATTCCACCATGTTTCAGCGACTCCAATGATGTCTATGTCCTCTGCATTGGCCATGACTTCTAATTCCCCCATTTTATTTCTTAGTCTCCTTGCATTAGTAAATACGCAATTTAGATCCTGGTATTTCTTTATCTTCATTTCCTTTCCTTGTGCTTCGGTCCTTGGTTTCTTTTCTTTTGTTACAATCTTCCTAACCTCCTCTTCTGGGATAGTTGACTCCTGTAATTTGTCCCTTGTTTCTTCCCAGTCTTTTTTCCCCTCAGTATCTTCATGGGATACTTTCTTCCGAATCATCGACACTTGGTCAACTGTCGGCTTTCCCCTTCTTCTTAGTTTAAAGTCTGTTCTATTCCTCTCCTGACGTTATTTGCTAGAAGTCTAGTTCCCGCCGCGCTCAGGTGCAGTCCATCTCTCCTGTAGAGCTTGCTCTTGCCCCAGAACATTGTCCAGTTTCTCACGAAGTAGAAACCTTCTTCTTCACACCATTTCCTCATCCACGCATTTATTGATTGTAGTTCCTCCTGCCTCTTGACATCCGCCCTCGGTACCGGTAGGATCTCTGAGAACGCTATCTTCTGGGTCCTCATCTTCAGCTTCGTTCCCAGGATCTTGAACTGTTCTATCAGCGTGCTTCTCCTGTAGTCTCTCCTACTGACATCATTCGTCCCGATGTGGATCACTACTGCGGTCTCTTCTGTCTCCGCTCCTTCCAGGATCTTCCCAATTTTGTCTACGATGTCCTTTGTTCTCGCTCCCGGGAGGCAGGTCACCAGTCGATCCTCTCTCCCTCCTGCTATGTGGCTGTCCACATGCCTCAGGATTGAGTCTCCCACTAGGATCGCTGACTTTCCCTTCTTCATTTTTCGCTTTGGTCTCAGGTCAATGTCCTCGGTGTGCTGCACTCTTTCTTCTGGGCATCGAATAGTCAGTTCTTCTCTCTCATGTGGTATTCCTCTGTGGGTGTCTTCTATGAAGTCATCTGCTTCTTGTTCTCCCTTCCATGTTGGTGTAACTCCATCTTTCATCTGAAGGTCGTTCTCTTCCACCCTTTTCCTGTAGGCTTCCTCAATGAATTTCTCGAGTTCTTTGACTTCCTCCCCAATGTGTCTCTCACTCATGAAGTCCTCAGCTGTCCCGGTTGGGTCCTCGGTGGTGTAAAGTCCTTCTAGCTCTTGTATGTTGTCTTCAAGTCGCTACTTGAACTTTAAGAGATCTATCTGCTAAGCCCTTCTCCAATACTTCCTGCATTCAGGTACTCGAGCATTTTTCCTTATATGTCCTAGTGGGCTCACACTCTATCTGATGTACCTGGGACAATGGGGGATTAAGTGACTTGCCCAGGGTCACAAGGAGCAGCATGAGTTTGGAATAGCCAAGCGATGTTAATGCATCAATTGCTTGGCTATTTTGCATGGGGTTTTAGCTAATTTGCATGGCCGGATCGGAAAATGGGCACTGGATCAGTAAAAGCGATTGTCACTAAAGCTCCTTCCTCAGGGGTCCAAATGTTCTTCGATTTGGTAATTCACTGCAGTTGAGGTGTTTGTTTTGGTCGCAAGGAGTTGAACAGGGGGGGGCCGGTAGGGCTAGAAAACCTAGAGGAAAAGCAGGGGAGTGGGGTGGCGGAAATGTGGGGAAACCGAAAGCTACGAGGGTAAAGGCTAAGGGCAAAGCAGAAGCACAGGGAACAGGAGAACCGCCTGAAATTCAAGGGGAGGCGGCCCAGGTAAATATGGAGGTGGAGGAAAAACGACGGGACCTGCGGTGCTTATACGCAAATGCAAGAAGCCTCATGGCCAAGATGGGTGAACTAGAGGTCGTAGCCAAGGGGGAAGACCTGGATATAATTGGAATTACAGAAACATGGTAGACAGAGGAGAATCAATGGGATGTGGCGCTGCCGGGGTACAAGCTCTACAGGAGGGACAGGACCCACAAGAAGGGGGGAGGCATAGCACTATATATAAAGGATTCTATCTACTCGGTCGGGATGGATATGGCAAAGAAGGCAGAGGGGCTGGAATCGCTATGGGTCAAATTGCCGGGAAACAAGGGTGCAGGCATAAAACTGGGGCTGTACTATTGCCCACCTGGTACGCCGGAAGAAATCGGACACGACTTGGAAGCTGAACTGAGACAAGAATGCAGGACTGGAAGTGTAACAGTGATGGGGGACTTCAACTACCCGGGGATTGACTGGAGTACGGGTCACTCCAACTGCACTAGGGAAACAGGATTTGTAGAAGCTGTGAGGGACTGCTTCATGGAGCAACTAGTCAGGGAACCGACGCGAGGGAGTGCTACTCTTGACCTCATCCTAAACGGATTAGGGGGGCCTGCAAGAGGGGTAGAAGTGGGAGGACCACTAGGCAACAGTGACCACAACGCGATCCGATTCACATAAGAAAGGGGGACACCCACAGTAAGGAGGACCGCAACAACTGCGCTCAACTTCAGGAAAGGAAACTATGTTGCTATGAGGGAAATGGTGAGGAGGAAGCTCAAAAACATCCTTAGGATGGAGACTTTAGGAAGTGCCTGGACCCTATTCAGGGACACCCTGCAGGAAGCACAAAGAATGTACGTCCCAAGTTTCAGGAAAGGCGGCAAGAACAAGCGGTCAAAGGACCCGGTTTGGATCTCAACAGAAGTAAAGAGGGCAATAAACGACAAGAAAGTGTCCTTCCGGAGATGGAAAAAGAATCCAACGGAGGAAAATCACCAGGCGCACAGGAAATGCCAAAAGGAATGCCACCGAGAGGTTAGAAAAGCAAAAGGGAAATACGAAGAGGGGCTGGCCAGGGAGGCGAAAAACTTCAAGGCATTCTTCAGTTACGTAAAAGGGAAGCGACCAGTGAGAGAGGAGGTGGGGCCGTTGGACGATGGGGATAGGAAGGGAGTGATTAAGGAGGATAAAGAGGTAGCTGAGAGGTTGAACACGTTCTTCTCGTCGGTTTTCACGAAAGAAGACACATCTAATATACCGGACTCAGAGGAGCTCATGAGTGGGGAACAGGCTGAAAAATTAGAACACATAGAGGTAAGTAAGGAGGATGTCCTCAAACAGATAGACAGGTTAAAATGCGGCAAATCGCCGGGCCCGGACGGGATCCACCCAAGGGTTCTGAAAGAACTAAGACAAGAAATAGTGGGCACAATCCAGCATGTTTGCAACCTATCCTTGAAAACTGGAGAGGTACCAGAGGACTGGAAATTGGCGAATGTCACACCTATCTTCAAGAAGGGATCGAGGGGTGACCCCGGAAACTACAGGCCGGTGAGCCTGACTTCAATTATAGGGAAGATGGTGGAAGCTATGATCAAGGACGGTATTTGCGAGCACATCGAGAGATATGGCCTACTGAGAACAAGCCAGCATGGATTCTGTAAGGGAAGGTCATGCTTAACGAACCTTCTGTACTTCTTTGAGGGAATAAGCAGTCGGGTGGACAATGGGGAACCTATTGACATCATTTACCTTGATTTTCAAAAGGCTTTCGACAAGGTGCCACATGAAAGGCTGCTTAGGAAGCTGTGGAACCACGGTGTGGGAGGGGATGTGCACAGATGGATCGAGCACTGGTTGGCGGGTAGACTGCAGAGGGTTGGAGTAAAGGGACAATACTCTGACTGGCGGGGAGTCACGAGCGGTGTGCCACAGGGATCGGTGCTGGGGCCGTTACTCTTCAACATATTTATCAATGACCTGGAAAAGGAGGCAAAGTGCGAGGTTATAAAATTTGCAGATGATACCAAACTGTGCGGCAGAGTTAGGTCCAGGGAGGAGTGTGAGGACCTACAAAGGGACCTGGACAAGCTGGAAGACTGGGCAAACAAATGGCAAATGCGATTTAACGTGGAAAAATGCAAGGTCATGCATATAGGGAAAAAGAACCCGTTGTTCGACTACAAATTGGGGGGGCATCGTTGGGAGACAGCAGTCTTGAGAGAGACTTGGGTGTGCTGGTGGATGCATCACTGAAGCCATCTGCACAGTGCGCAGCAGCCTCGAAAAAAGCCAACAGGATGCTGGGCATCATAAAGAGGGGCATAACAACCAGGACGCGGGAAGTCATCATGCCATTGTATCGAGCGATGGTGCGTCCGCATCTGGAATACTGCGTTCAATATTGGTCGCCGTACCTCAAGAAGGACATGGCGGTACTTGAGAGAGTCCAAAGGAGAGCAACGAAACTGGTAAGAGGGCTGGAACACTGCCCATACGCCGAGAGGTTGGATAGGCTGGGGCTCTTCTCTCTGGAAAAGAGGAGGCTCAGGGGAGATATGATAGAGACCTTCAAGATCATGAGGGGCATAGAGAGGGTGGATAGGGACAGATTCTTCAGGCTGAAGGGGTCAACAGGCACGAGGGGGCATTCGGAGAAACTGAAGGGAGATAGGTTCAGAACAAATGCAAGGAAGTTTTTTTTCACCCAAAGGGTCGTGGACACTTGGAATGCGCTACCGGAGGAAGTGATAAGGCAGAGTACGGTACAGGGATTCAAACAAGGATTGGACGGATTCCTGAGGGATAGGGGGATCGTGGGATACTGAGAGAGGTGCTGGGATGTAACACAGGTATAGAAAGCTAAACAGGAAATAAGTATAGAAATCCAACCAGGTCGTGGATGTGCAAGACCGGAGGGTTAGGACTTCGATGGGAAGATAGGACTCAATGGGAAACCAAGGTGGCAAGGGGGCCCCTTCTGGTGACTCAGACAGGCCGTGACCTGTTCGGGCCGCCGCGGGAGCGGACTGCTGGGCGGGATGGACCTATGGTCTGACCCGGCGGAGGCACTGCTTATGTTCTTATGTTCTTAACAGTATCGCAGGCTTTTATCCTCACTATCTCAACAACATTGAATGCTTGGGTGTTTGGAAGGCCATTGGTAGAAGACTACATTATTATCAAAGTATTTTAAATGTCTCTTTTCCCCACAATAAAGTGCAGATATTGAAGGTTCATTTAATAAAATACTGCTAGATATTTTAAATAAAATGTCTTTTTATCATTATTTGATGATAGAATTGTTTTCCTATTCTTTTGTGGTTGTAACACTGTATTAGGGTTCTAAGGAATCTGACCCCATTTGTTATAATAAGCATATTGGAGACTCTAGTGTTATTTCTGTACTGATTTATTGTTTTCAAGGAAACTTTTGGAAATAATTATATAGAAGGGGGCAAAAATAACTGTCTTGAAAATTTTACAGATTTGAATGAAACTTGATATGTGGGGAAAAATAGGTAAAAAGACACATCGAGTTTGAAAAGGGATTAAATGGACTGAGGGTGCCAGAGAAATATCTCACCTAAAATGGCCCAATACAGAAATGTAAGAGAAGTTGTTCTAACCTCTGTGGCATTGAATCTTTTTTTTTTTTTTTAATATACAGTGAAACAAGCAGTTAGGAAATTTCCTCCTTTCATGCTGTCTCTGTAATCTCTTCCACTTCCTCAAACTATCTGCACCCTTCAAAACAACCTGCCAACAGCTCACTTTCTACTGCCTGCAAATCACTGTATTCCCCCAAACTACCCCCTGCAGCTGCCCAACACACACACACATGCATATGTGGGAAGGAGGAGGTTTGGAAGGAATTCCATGAGCCAAGCCCTGCATGCTTTCCCTGCTTGTTCTTTTACTGTGTCGGTGGTTCTCCAGTGGGACTGTCTTGTTACAGGGCCTCCTCCTCTTGCACTGCAGCAGAAGGCCAAAATGTGACAAAAATGTATCCTTGATGGCTTCTAGCTATTTATATCTGAAAGGATGGCTTCCTGTTGCTTGTGATTTTTAAGATTTAGCCTTGTTTTGTGGAGAAATGCAGCCTAGTCCCTACTTCTTACCCCTCTTCATTAATGGTTATTAGCGTGCCTCTTTTCAAAAAGGTGCTTTCTGCCTAGCAGGGTGAGACTCTTCTGTAGAGTCCTTTTCCTTGACATTGCCAGGGCTTCCCACTGTTGTGTGAGCAGGATATAAACTCAAGGGTCAAGATAGTAACCTCGGTGCATAGTTGTCTAACAGAAGGGTAATGCAAACATTTTGTTCCTCAGTGCAGTAACAAAATAGCAAGCAAGAAAAGCTGAGAGCTAATGTGAGAGAGCATGTCAGACTTAGGCACATATGGATTTGTTCAAGGGTGAACTTGGATGTCTTGTGCACCTCCTCCTGACTCTGTGGACCCATCACCCCAACCCCACAAATTTCCTTAGTGGCCTAAGAAGCCCTTGAGATGCCTCTGCTCTCTCCTACAAATGTCCCCTCCTCTACACAATTATCCTTCATTATTCTCAAATGTAAGGAGGCAGCAGCTACCATCTTAGAATTCCCTTATTTGGCAGGCATCTCAATGTACATACAGCTAGGATGGGATAAGGTCAGTTGCCGCTATTTTCTAAGTTTGGAGGCACAAGGCTGGAACAAAGAAGCTTTATTCCTCCTTTCTAAAATTGGAAGGGGGGAGGGGTTCTGAGGGCATTGGAGTTTCTACTTGGGTCCCTAGCATATTTCTCATGAGGAGGAAAGGGGTGCAAGGAGCCACCAGGGGAGATCCTTCAGGGTGGGTGAGGGGCCTGAAGTCCAGGGGTGAGGCCACCAAGGATATTTTGGTGCAGTGAGGAGGGGGGATCAGGGCAGGGGGGCCCATGTGGGTCACCTGAGGTGGCCTTTTTACTCCCTGCTTTGTCTTTATGCCAGCCCTGAGCCAGAGTGTTAGATTTCAGCATTAAGGGAAATTTTCAGGGTAATATTTTTTTTCATTGGGAGCAATTTTGGTTTGGTTCTTTTGCTTGCAGTTTGCACGCCCACTGAGCTATCACTTAGAAGCTTGGTTTTGTTCAAGATTTTCCTGAGCTAGAAATCTTTGAGTTTGGGAGTAAGACTAACACAGAAAAATCTCAAGCAAAGAACTGCACTAAAGCGCAGCAAAGGACCTGCCACAACAGGATCCTACATGCATCCAAGGACTGCAGCACCCGGTTCTGCTCCCTCAAACTGGAGGAAGTAAAGGAAAGAAGCCAGATTTCCTGATTAACATTGAAGGCCAAGACCACTGTGGGAAGAAAGGAGGAAACAGTGTGCAGAATCACACCAGAATCCATGATACGCATAAAGAGATCCCGGCAGGAAAGAGCCTGAAGCTCACAAAACCCTTTGGGCAGAAGTAATGGCCACCCGAAAGACAGACTTGACTGTGAGATCCATTAAGAATGCATGGTCCAGAAGCTCATAAGGTGGACGAGCCAAGGAATGAAGGACCAGGTTGAGATTCCATGTCAGACAAGGCAGCTGCAGGAGAGGCTGAAGCCTCGGCGCACCCCTCAGAAAATGGACAATATCCGGAGGAGAGACTAAGGAGCCTCTCAGGTCTGGGGGTTAGACAGGAAAGACCAGCAAGCTATACTGAGAGAAGCCACGGCCAGGCCTTTCGCCAGACCATCATGAAGGAACTTCAGAATACGGGGAACGCACCAAGCCTGATAACATCTCCTCCAAGCTTTTGTGTACAGTTAGTTAGTTATTTTTTATATATTCCGCCGTGGACAACTTCTTGCTATGGAGAAGGGTGGCAATCGCAATCGAGGAATAGCCCCTGCACGCTCAATAGCAAGGCCGTAAGACCAAAGCGGTCTGGATCCTGAAGCACAATTGGACCCTGCATGAAGAGCTGAGGATGACAAGGTAGCCTGAGTCGCTGGTCAAGCTGCAGCAGGTTGGCATACCACAGGTGCCACAGCCAGTTGAGCGTGACAAGATTTTTCTCACCAAATCTTCCAATTCACTATTTTCAAAACCTGTATTCTAGATGGATATCTATGCTGTTTATTTGCAGTTTGTCTATGTCTCAAGGGGGCGTGGTAGAAACATGTGTAAAACCCCCCTAGTGGCGATGTGATGCAATTGGATTACAATTTTTATAATCGCAGTCAGATGTTTCAATAGGTATTCCCTTCAATTCACACCAACGCTGTGGTTAAACATTTAAATATTTGTATTTATTTGTAGCAATTAAGAAAAAACAATTACCAATTGAGGATGGAAAAAGAAACCTAAATAAATACGTCCAACAATTGTTATCAGATGTTGTGTAAATAAGGTAAACTTAAATTTAAATATAAATTAATAATAAAACTAATTTACCATTCACATGTATTCAAGTTTACATTGATAACACCATTATAGTCGGTGATAATATTCAAACTTCAAACATGTCATGCCTTTCAGCTTAATACTAATACTTCTAGGATACCCAAAACCACAGCTAAGTATTTGACCAGGTGACTCTCTTAAAACTAGAGAGTTTCTCAATTCCAAAATTCAATAAAATGCAAAAATGTATACATGTGCACACAAAAATAAAGTATTAACCCCCCCTCCCTCTGTTTTCACCAGTATCTCAGCTTTCATGTGTTGGGTACCGCTGAGTTGTTGTCATGTCTTCTGTCTGGAACCAGCAGCTTCTCTGAAGATCTGGATGTTTGCTACTATCCTATCTGTAAACAAATGAGAGGAAGCAAAATCCTAATTTCCCTAGATGAATGCAGGCTAAAGTCATTGTCTTCTTAGGCAAAAGGCTATTTTTTCTAACTATATGTGCAAAAGAACAGATAATTCTTTTATCCTTAAGCTGACCCTTCCAGGACCCCCCTCCCCCCCCAAAAAAAAAATGCTTCTAATATGAAATCCGCTCACAGAGTTTCAACACACACATTCACACATTATTTGAGCTACCTCGGCTTTATCTGAATATCCAAGAACTGTATCTTTGATTCAAAAATAATGAAACTTCTCAGTAATTACCTTACAGTCTCACCACTTCTTCACACAGAGCCTGATAGTGCTGTATATCAGGAATACTGACTGGACTAGAGACTGATATGGGGAAAAGAATTTGTCACAGAACAATCATACAAGGGCAGAGTATGAAACAACTCAATAAATTCAACACACATTACTCTCTTCAAGAGACACAGGAATGGTACTGTAGTCCAATCTTAATGTGAAGAAAAAAAGACCTCAGTGCACACAGCACACCCCTCAAAAAGGCAAAAAGCCAATTTGAGAGGGCACCCACTAATCACTGGTCTGGTGTGGAAACAGCTGTGCATCACAGAACCTCTCCAAATTCCAAGACAAGAGACCACTCTTAAAGTTTTAGACCTTTCAGTTCTCAGAAGAACATTTAGCTAGTTTCACATCCTCCAAATTTCACACAACTGCACACTGGTCAAGGTCTCAGCAGACCAGCAACCAGAAAAGACTGCAGGAATGTACTCCAGCAGCTCAATTAAATACAAAACATTTGCCTTAAACATCAAGAATATTAGGCAATCCGAGTTGAATCAGTGGCCTTTCACAGTGAAGGGATTAAAGCTCTCTCTTGCCCAGTACTCAATACTGTACTTCTCTTCAGCAACAGGAATTACAAAAAAATCCAGTTTAAATTCTGAAATACACTCTAAAAGGTCTTATCACTTTTCCTTTGAAATATAACTCCAAATTTAATTTAGAAATCTCAATAAAACATGAGAACCAACAGGTGTCAGATAAGCTCTAGACCCACAATTCAGAAAACCTCATCTGTGTTCTGTTTATAGCTTTCTTAGTGTACACCTTAGCTGAACAGCCCATAAACAGATTTAATTTGCAGCATTTCTCATGGAATCAAACATTTATAGGAAATATTATTTCAAAAATATCCATTTCTTATACACACATAGAAACTCCAGAGCAGACCTAGAAACTTCCACTCAGCAGCATCATTATTTTGCTGCTTTCCTCTTACAATAATGGTTCTTGGACTCAATGATCAAGATGCTATCATGTGCAAAACTTCCTACTGGAGACTCTATCCTTCTTCTCTATGATCTCTGCAGCTCACAGGCTCTGGCATGGGCCCATCCCCCAAGCAGCCCTCAGCATTTCCTTACCATTTTCTGCTTTAAATTTATTTTTTCTTTCTGTTATACATGGTTTGGGCAGGACTTGGACATTTTTCTGCCATAAACATTTTTGAATATGTCCAGGGCACAAGGTAAATATTAGGGGATAGACCTGTTTTAATAACAAAAAGATGCCCGAACTGACCATATAACCACTGGAGAGATGTAAGCATGGCCCCGCACTCCAGGTCTCTGAAGTAGCCTAGTGGGTGGTGTAACTAACCACAGAGAGGGGAACTCAGGCCCATACCCTAACTACTGCACTTATGGTGAAATATGTGAGCATTCCAAAATCCACCCAAATCCCACTGTACCTTCATATAGGTGACATCTACAGGCCTAAGGGCTATTGGTATGGTGTACAGTTGAGTCCAGTAGGTTTTGGGTGGGGTTTTGGAGGGCTCGCCATACACCATAAGGGGCTTATGGTGAGGTGTGTACCTGGGGCCTCCCTTTTATTTATTTATTTAATTTTTTATTTATGATAAATGCATGATCAAATATATTAAAGAAGAAAAGGAAATATTAAACTTTAGCCCACAATTGGAGAGTCAAGGTTACAGAAGAATAAAGGGGAAAATATAGGGCTTCTTTTTACAAAGGTGCGTTTGGGCCTTAACGCGCAGAATAGCGCATGCTAAAATGCTGCGCGCTAGCCGCTACTGCCTCCTCTTGAGCAGGTGGTAGTTTTTCGGGTAGCGCGCGCTGTAGCGCACACTAATCCGGTGCGTGCGCTAAAAACACTAGCGCACCTTTGTAAAAGGAGTCCATAGCCTTTATAAAGTGTTGCACAATGGTTAAGGTCCTGTGGTTAAACATTAGAAACTGCTGGATTTCCTTAGCAATCAAAAATTCCAGAAGTTGTTTTGGCTTCAGAAACAAATATGAATTAGACTTAAAAATTACAAAACAACATGAAGGAAATTTCAAAATAAATGACGAAGGTAGAGCCAAAACCCTTGGCCTCAAAGCCAGAAAGTTTCTTCTAATTTGGGTCACTCATAACATGTCAGGAAAAATTCTTATAATTTAGCTAAAAAAACCATGTGGTTCATATGCCTGAAGTATTATTTCAACACCAAGTTACAATCGGGCTCCAACACAAAAGCGACCACAAGAGTTGACTTGCCTTGCCTGATATTAGTTCCATACAAGAAATTCAATTAAATTCATATGGAAGCATGCAAGCTTTGGGTCTGAGCCTACTTGTCAAGTTGTGTAGAAAAATCAGCATTTAGAAAATTGAGAAGACGGTACTCAGTAGGATCTGTTCAAGCTCTTAACTTCATTATTACTTCTACTAATTAATCCAACATTGGAATTCTTCCAGAAGGCATCATAGATAAATTTCCCTGCTTCAGGGGCCACAGCAGAAGCTCCTTGAATAGCTGCCTCAACCAATCCACTTGGCGAGGAAACGGCAGCAGTAGTCCCTCCAGCAGAAACAGCTAAATCAGAGGCAAACACCTCCCGCGGCACCATGCTTCCTGATGCCGTTGCACTTCCGGACCACAGAGGTGGCAGACAAATCTCGGGGCTTAACAATGCCCTTTCCGAGCTAAGCTCTGCAGTATCCTTTGAGCCGCCCGAAGTTCCAACCGATGTTCCCAACTGTTCGAGGCTACAATCTTCCAATGTTGACTGCCTTAGGTAGGGAATGGAAGCCCAAACCAGAGGGTATATTTGAGTCTTTCTCCTTCTCTTTCCCATCATAGTCAGTGCCATTGGGAGAGAGTAGTCATGCTCCTGCTCTCCTCTGCGAATTCTGGGACCTTTTATATGAAGATCACTGCATGCCCTCTAGGGTGTCACATTGCTTTGCTGGGCTGACTGTGTGGCCAATCTAGTACAGATGCTGGCCCCTCCTATATCCTAATGGCTTGTTCGGTGTGTTTTTCAAAAATGGTTCAAAAAGATAGATGCACAGAGCACATTTTCGAAAAACAAGATAGATGTTTTGTAGTTTTGAAAGTGGTCATGTTTGCTACTGGATTTTTGTGCATGTTCTGCTGCAAAAACGTCTAAACTCTGATTTAAACATCATATTGAAAATGCCCCTCCACATGTCTTTTTATTTTAGTTTCATTGATTTTATTTGTTGGTTTTTTTAATGTGTTGTTGTATTTTGCTGATTTTATGGATATTTCTATTCTTATGCCTAGAAGTGGTATGATAGGTGAGGCATAAATGCTACTAGCAGTGATTGTAATTCCATTATTTGTAGTCTACTGTATATCCACATGCAGTCACTAGTGCTCATCTCCCTAAACAAGTTGAAATACCTCTCATATCATATTTTTTTTCTAATAATCTCTTTCTCTCTCGTATGGTTTCTTTGTACTGAGGATGATATCCAGCCAGTCCTAACTCAGGGCAATAAATCTATTATTCAAGCCTTCCAGAATTCTTTACTATGATCTTGTGTCCACTACAGACCATGAGACAGTTGCCTTCTACTTGACTTCCACCTAATCAATTTCCATCTCATTACACATACACTCTCTTGTTGCTAATCCTGAATGCTTTCACATCTTGCTTTTTGACTCAAAACACAAAGGAAAGGCTTCTTCAGATTCAAACTAGAGAATGACATGAGGACAGGTGCCAGTGGGAGAGAGAGAGATAAAGAAACACAGACAGACAGACACATCTATTCTAGCACCCGTTAATGTAACGGGCTTAAAGACTAGTCAAGAAGAAACCCTGCAGGAGATACCGGTATCGAATAACCCAACAGCGATTCCAAATAACGGACCACCCACTGCCAAAAAGCCTTAACCACCGGGCAACTCCAAAAACCATGAAAAAGGACTTGGCATCCAAAGTGCATTTTTCACATTGGGGAGAATCCACGCAACCTACCCTAAATAATTGAACCCGTGTAAAATAAGCTCGGGTAATAATTCAAAACTGACTCTCTCATAATTCAGAGGAGCTCAAAATTCAGAGGACAGAGCTCCAACTCGGGTGCCCAGGTGGCACATAAGGACTCCCAAGATCGAACAGGAGGAAGCTTATAAAGGGCTCTATGTAAGAGTTTGACTGTAAGGCCCATATCCAGAAACTGGGCAAAAAAACCCTGAAGCTTACCTCCTAGGCCGCAGTGAAGACCCTCCTCCCCCAGAGAATGTACATAATGCTGTAACTGTAAATATGCAAATTGATTTGTGGCCGAGATCCCCTCCTTGTGCTGTAACTCCCACCGGGGGACCAAAGAACCGTCCGGCTGAAGTACAAGTTCTAACAAGGTTACACCAGCCTGCTGCCACCGCTGAAAGGAGGAACTATCCCATCCCGGGGCAAACTGAAGATTCCCCTGAATCGATAATTGGTCCGAAGTCCCAGGCTGCCCATCCAACATAAGGACCAAATATTTCCAAGTATCCCTAAGAGAACCTAATAAGAAAACTGGAACACAAAAAGACAGGGAGCACCGCCTTTGGAAAATGGAGTAGAGAAGACAAGTTCAACGGACGATAGAAGGCCAATTCACAATCAAAACACGTATACACCCCAAAACCCAATCTGCTCCAAAACCCAATCTCCCAAATACCGAAGAAGGCAGGCATAATTATATTTCTGCATATCTGGAGCTCCTATCCCCCCCGTGGGCCCAAGATCCTAACAATGAACGAAAAGCCACTTGAGGTTTCCTGACCCCCCAAAAAAGAATGATGATAATTTATAGAACGCCTGCAGATCTTTTTGAAGAAGGCGGATAGAGAGCAACTGTAAAACATAGAGCCAGCGTGGGAAAAAGTACCATATTGAAGAGCTGAATTTTACCATGTAAATAAAGTGGAAAAAAACGCCACCCCTCTAACCGCAGACAAGTATAATCCATCAATAACCGGAGGTTACAATCTTTAAGAGAAGCAGTAGAGGGCGTCAGGTGAATCCGCAGATAACGAAAAGAGGAATCAGCCCACTTTAAAGGAAAGCTCCCCATCCAACCAATGAGGGGATTAGAATTAAAATGCCATGCAAACTAGGTGAGCGATCTATGCACAAAATGGCTTCTGCCAGCAGAAGAAAAAGCGATCGGGTTTATTGATCCAAAAAAGAGCAATTGGTGAAGACCATTGGCTCACAATCCTTGCCGACTCTTCAGCCCTGAAAGGAATAGAATCTGTATTGAAGTTATACTATAATATGCAGTGGAAAAAAGTGGTAAACGGAAAACAGGACAGAAAAGAATAAACACTGCCTCACTTCTCGCTTTTATGTTTAAATCTGTTTATTCATTTCAAACAACAGTAAAGGAACAATACAACAAATATCAGTGAACAAGAAAACTACCCCCCCCCAACACCCAACACCCACCCACCCATGGGAACAGTCAATCCAATATCCAACAGTCAGTTAAGCAGTCTACTACGTACAGAGGGTTGTAAGTGGAACAAAAAGGCAACCAACAATTGAGGTAAAAAGAACCAAATTTAGAATCCATATCTGAAATAGCCAAACGTTCATATCCCACCAGCTGGATACTTCTCGCTTTTATTAACAGTGCCGTCCAACAGTTTTTTCAATAGCTCCTTCCAACACCTCCTTAGAACAGCTCTGTCCAACAGCTTCAAACAGCTACTTCCAACAGCTCCCAAAAGAAGGGAAATCTCTACTGGCATGCCTTATAATGCTTTGTGGCCAACATCTTTAATGTGCGCCAATGACATACACATATGACGCATGCAAATAAACCTATGCCTATGACTGGCATACAACTGGCGCATGTGCACATTGCAGCATGAACCAACAGGAATATTCTGCTCATGCAGTTAAATCACTCTCACAGTGATCGATAGGGTGAGATTAGGGAGAGTCTCCGCTCAAATCATTTGCACGTTAACTCGGTAGTGCATCGATCACTCATCCACAATCGACCAGAGAATCAGTGATCCAGTTGGTATTAGTGATTATCTTTAGTGCATCCAGGCCTTATTTTCCTGTTCATCCACTACAAAGTTTAGGTTCTCTTCTACTCCCATGTCTGAAAAACAATCCAATTACCTTCCCAGATTATGTAAAAACATAGACAACTGAATCTTTGGAAGATTGTACCAAATTCAGATTGAAATGGAAGACTATTTGTGATTTATAAAAAGTTGTACAGAATATTGTCCCTTTTTATACTTTAACAAAAAGATTTAAATATAAAATCCTAAGTGTTAATGAGGACAGAGCTCGCGGGGATGGAGATGAGGATGGGGCGGGAATGTAGAGAGAGACTGTGGGAACAGTGATGAACTTTGTCCCGTGTCACTCTTTAATTCAAACTACCTTATATAGGCCCACTGTTTCTTTCTCAGGCACACTATTCCACTCTCGGTCAGTACCTCACCACCACCAACTTTGGGCAATAATTTGCTAGTACTTTCCTGGCTACTGAATAACTCGTATTGACATTAAGTCATTGGCTTGGCTCTCCTTTCACTTTTGCAGTTAAAAATCCCATGTGATTCTCCCATGCCTTTTGGCTACTGTTTTAGTCTCCATCATCTATTCTAGGAGGGACGTTACGCATATGCACCACCCTTTCCTTGAAAAACTATTTCCTGACATTGTTCGTGAGTTTGTCCCCTAGGAGCTGTATATCATGACCCTTGCTTCTATGACCTCATTTCCATTGCAAAAAGGTTTGTTACTTGTGCATTATTAATACATTTTAGCTAAGTAACTGAAACATCTTGGGGATAATCCTTGATAATGTGTTAATCTGTGGTTCTAATGATTAAGACGTTTTGGAATGTTATGGAAACTAAAGTGTATATGTGGCTATTTAAACTTCAATCAATAGGAATTGAGATAACAATCACTAATCTCATCTCAGATTACTGTAATTTAGTATATGTGGGCTGTAAGGAAACAAACTGTGTAAAAAGAAAGCTGAAAAAAACATTCCAAATGCTTCAGGATAAAATGCAGCACAAATTACATTGTCTTCCAGGAGAAGCTAGGACTATTTTAGTTATGTACCCTAATATTCTTGATTCTACATGGTCTAGAGCACAGTTCTTCAACCGCCGGTCCGCGGACCAGTGCCGGTCCGCAAAAAATTCCTGCCAGTCCACACAGGACCGGCGAGATCAACTTCTTCAATTTCCTGCCGGTCCGCACAGGACCGGCAAGATCAAGGAGCTGTCCTTCGCGCAGGGCCGAAGAGATAATAGGAGCCTCACACTGTGCTTTCTCCCCTCCCAGCGGCTCTCCTTACAAACGCAGCGATTGAAGAAGGAATCCTTGGAGCTTTTGCCGAGTCGGGCCGCCTCTGATGATGCAACTTCCGCGTTCCTCAGAGGCGGTGCGACCCAACAAAGGACCCGAGGCTGCCTTACTGAATCGCAGCGCTGGCAAGGAAGGAGAGTTACTGGGAGGGGAGGAGGGAAAGGAGTCTGGGAAGCTGCTGGGCATGGTGGAAAAAAAAAGGGACAGCTGCTACTGGACCTGGAGAGGGAGAGATGCTGCTGGGAGGGGAGGAGGGAAAGGAGTCTGGGAAGCTGCTGGGTAAGGGGGAAAAAGGGACAGCTGCTACTGGACCTGGATAGGGAGAAGGAGAGATGCTACTGGGAGGGGGGAGGGAAAGGAGTCTGGGAAGCTGCTGGGTAAGGGGAAAAAGGGACAGCTGCTACTGGACCTGGATAGGGAGAAGGATAGATGCTGCTGGGAGGGGAGGAGGGAAAGGAGTCTGGGAAGCTGCTGGGCATGGTGAAAAAAAAGGGACAGCTGCTACTGGCCTGGAGAGGGAGAAGGAGAGATGCTGCTGGGAGGGGAGGAGGGAAAGGAGTCTGGGAAGCTGCTGGGTAAGGGGGAAAAAGGAACAGCTGCTACTGGACCTGGAGAGGGAGAAGGAGAGATGCTGCTGGGAGGGGAGGAGGGAAAGGAGTCTGGGAAGCTGCTGGGTAAGGGGGAAAAAGGGACAGCTGCTACTGGACCTGGATAGGGAGAAGGAGAGATGCTGCTGGGAGGGAAGGAGGGAAAGGAAAGGGAAGAGAGTTACTGCTGGACAGGGGGAGGAGGGAAGGGAGAAGAAAAAAGGAAGGAAACAGCTTGCAGGGAGATTAGAGGAGGGGAAGGGGAGATGCAGGAATGAGATGGGAAGGGGGGTCAGCAGAGAAATTGAGGGAGACAAAGATGCTAGATCTGGTGTAGGAGATATAAAAATGAAGAGAGCAGTGAAGCTGGAGTGAATCGTGTAAAAAGGAGAGAGGGGCATAGGCTGGATGGAAAGGGGAGAGGGGTATAGAAAGAAGACAAATACCATATGGAAGGGGGAGAGGTCAGACAGTAGATGGAAGGGGCAGACGCTGGAAGGAAGAGAGTGAAAAGAAGATGAAAGCAGAAACCAGAGACAACAAAAGGTAGAAACAAATAATTTTATTTCTATTTTGTGATTAGAATATATCAGATTTGAAATATATATCCTGCTAGAGACATAACTGGGGACTGCAGTATTCTGTTAGCATGATATTTCTATGAACTTGGCTTGTTCAGTTTTCTTAATAGTAGAGGGGATATATGTGAAGGGGAGGGGAGACAGGGGTTTTGTTGGTCCATGTTCTGTATATTTGTATTTATAAAATCACAATTCAGAATATTGTTTCTTTTTATACTTTAATAAAATACGTTCAATATAAAATCATAATTGCGGCTTGTGCAGATGGGATCAGATGGTTTGCGGGGACCGAGCTCGCGGAGATGGGGCGTAAACAGGGTTTTAAAATTTTAGTCCTAATAGTTTGCCGGTCCACAAAATAATTATTTTATTTCTGCCGGTCCATGGGTGTAAAAAGGTTGAAGAACACTGGTCTAGAGCAGTAGTCTCAAACTCGCGGCCCGCCAGGTACTATTTTTGAGGCCCTCAGTATTTTTATCATAATCACAAAAGTATAAAATATGTTTAAATGTGTTTATTCATTTTAACGTGCAAAAAACAACTACAACCAGAGTAAACAATACAGAATACAGACATATTTGCACAAGATCAAAATCATCCCTCCCACCCCCCAACATAACCCCAAACAGAAAATCCCTGGAGAGAAAAGAAAAAAAAAAAAAAGAATATATCATGAGTTCTGTTCCTGGCCACCGAAGTAAGGGTCATCCAAAAGCGCTCCCAAATCACAGTAAATCTGCGGCCTGGTCCTGAATCAAGATCAGTGAAGTGCCTACGTTCCAAAGAGGCATGGATGATCATCAAAGATTTCCATTGGCTGTAGATCGGGGCATCGCTAGCTAGCCATTGTAGTAGTATTGCTTTTTTACCTAATAATATGGCTTGAGCCAAAAAGGCTGACATGCCTTTAGGTTTGGGAGAGACAACAGCATGTAAACCAAAAAGCGCTCTAGAAGACGGAGACCACCGCCGACCCCAAAGAGTGGAAATGAAAGATCCCAAACGATGCCAAAACTGAAGGACACCAGGGCAAAACCAAAACATATGGCCCAAGGATGCATTTACTTGCGAAAATTTAGGGCATTGATGAGTCTGAGAAATGCCCATCCGGTAAGCTCGTATGGGGGAAATGTAAAGGCAAAGGATAAATTTCAATTGTAGTTCCCAGTGCAGAATATTAGTAGACA